>NC_135504.1:122887915-123192915 GCF_052857255.1 Amblyomma americanum | reverse complement strand
TCGTTCCCTCCCTCCTTTATACCTTTTTTGGCGGCGCGATGCGGGTGTCTACCGAGATATGTGAAACGGTTACGGTGATTTGCGCGCTCGCCGCGCCATCTGGCAGACGTCACACTGCGAGGCTCGCCGCCGCCGCCGTTCGGTATGACGTCACACCGCGTTCCTCGTCGTTGCGATTGCCGGTGACGCGACACCAGGTAAGTCACATGGACGTGCCCTAAGGCAGACTTAGAGCCTAAAATAGACCACCCGAGTGTGACGCAGTGGGAGCACTCGATGGCCACCCAGGACGAGGAAGCGCAACGATTCCTCGTACGCCTAGCCACGATGGCAGCAAGTACGGCATCCAGGACCGAGGATCGACCACGGCGCCCAGTGACCCGCAAGGGTCACGAACATTTCATATTTGTCGCCATTAAAGTTTTTTTCATCCATCCATCCGTCGTCGTTGCGCTCGCCTCCACTCGCTTTGCCAGCTGCGTTGCATGCCTGATAGCATGTCGGAGGATTGAAAACGACAGCTCGCGTGCGCCGCAAGCACAGTTGTGTCATCTTTAACGTGACAACAACACAGCTAGACAACCAGACTAACCTGGAGTCGCAATCAAGATTAACCAAAACTAACCATGCTATGCCTTATCTTTCGCTACGTATATCTTGGCCCAGCCGAGCTAAGCCATTGCTAATTTTTTTGTATGTTTTATGCAGCTTTAATGTATATTGTCTCTCAGCACGCATTCTCCACGGTCTCTACTGCACATACGATCATTGTAGCATATTTCACACAATTCATTTGCAACAAGTTTGATGGATTTCTCTCTGTGACACTTGATTAGTTTTCGCTGCTCCCTTTGATACTTTTATTCATAATGTATACGTTTAAGAATTATTGAGAGAAAACATTTAGGCGTTACAGCTCAGAGGTTATGGCGCTCGGCTGCTGACCCGAAAGAGGCGGGTTCGATCGCGGCCACGGCGATCGAATTTCCATGGAGGCGAAATTCTATAGGCGTGTGTCTGTGCACGTTAAAGCACCCTAGGTGGTCGAAATTTTCGGAGCCCTTCACTACGGCGTCCCTCATAGCCTGAGTCGCTTTCGGACGTTAAACCCTAATAAACCGTAAACCGAACCATTTAGGCGTTACAACGAGTCTAATCAATTTCGAAAATTTATAGGTACCAAAAATCTCGTTCACATGTCACATGTTCATCTGTGCAATATAGCCATATAGACATTGCGTGTGTGAACGTACCAAGGTACTAAGCTGCGAAAAAAGGCTCTTCATCACTCTTCGGAAATATTCGAATTTAAAGTCAGTTCAATCATTACCCCGTACCATCGTGCTAAATAGACTCTGCGCCCCGAGACCTCAGGTTCAGAAGTTTGCGTGTTAAGATGTACGAAACATATAGCTCTAAGAAACCAGGACGAACAAAGAAAGAGACACCACGAGCGCTAACTTTCAACTGAAGTTTATTCATTGCTTGTGAAGTTCTTATACAGGTTGAATATCACAGAAAAACTACCAGGCTATCATGCCGTGAGTCACCACGTAACACACACTTACTTTTTATTTACATCATCAAGGAAATCAATTCCTTACTTTGAGATCGAGATAGGTGCTGCACTAACACATTTATCTTTGTGTTCGTATCTAGGGTTAACCAGAGAAAAACCACCAGCAATTATTTTAGACAAAGTTTTCAACACTAAACTATTTCAGTTTTTTTGTTGAATATCAGACAGCAAATAAAAATTGCGACGCTGGTAAACAACGTTATGTGAGACGACGCAGAGAAGCAAACTTTCTTCAAGCTTTAATTACAAGTAAAAACTACAACAAGATATACTTACATGAAGAAAGCTGACCCGAAGGTTCATAAGTTCAAAAGTGGACTTTTAACAAGAACCGCAATTTGTTTGCTGCGTAATTTTCTCAATATTTTGCAGAAATAATGACAAAGTTCTACTTTTTGCTACACCTTCGAGGAGTTGACCGAATCGAAAGCGAACACTAAAACTTAAATGAAAAGCAAGAACAGCGAACAACAAATGCAAAGTAAACTGTTGTTCGCCTTAACATTTTGCTGTTGCCCTGTGGGTGCTAGAATGGCAAACCCGTAAGCGTCCAAAATTCAATTTTCAGTCGTTTTGTTTTGCGTTCTGCAGACCTCAAAGTGTTCTGCAGACCTCAAAGTGTGTACTATGCGCTGAATGAAGGCCTCTCTCGTGAATTTCAAGCAGGCAGGCAGCAGGATTCATTTTCAGGCTCAAAGGTAATATGGCCTGGCATGTCGTGTTTGCACGCAGAAGCTCCCGAGCAAACATACACTATGCTACTTGATGAATAGCCCATGTGGGACCCCATTTAGGATCCATAATGATCAGAGTCAGTTGTATAAGCCATCACTATGACTCAGAAAACGCGGTCTCGCCACAGAAAATCAAAGCAAACAGGATGCCTTCCACTTGTCGCTTTTGAAACGGTTGATGCAGTTTCATGCCCGCGGGTGTAAATGTCTGTTGTTTGCACGCTCAAAAAGCTTGAACTGAATTCTGCGAGGAAAGCGCCCATCCACCTTTTTTTTTCGTAAAAACATTACAACGGTCAAAAGGAAAGGTAAACAATAGAAATTTTCGGAACAGCAAAAAATGATAATAATAATCATAATAATTGTATTTTGGGGAAAGGAAATGGCTCAGTATATGCCTCATATATCGGTGGACACCTGAACCGCGCCGTAAGGGAAGGGAAGGAGGAAGTGAAAGAAGAAAGAGAGAAAGAGGTGTCGTAGTGGAGTGCTCCGGAATAATTTCGACCACCTGGGGATCTTTAAAGTGCACTGACATCGCACAGCACATGGGCGCCTTTGCGCTTCGCCTCCATCGAAATGCGGCAACCGCGGTCGGGTTCGAACGCGGGAACTCTAAATAAGGTACCGAGAGCTCAAACAACTGAGCCACCGCGGCGAGTTACCGAAGTATACTTGAAATATATTTTTTTTCAATGGTGGATAATTTGATTTCCCGAGCCGCACAAAAAGGCTTCGGCTCACTTCCTAATTTCTTCCATGGCTATGTTTGGGTTTAGTTAGGAGAGATGCGCCTTGAACTCAGCTGTTTCATTTACATGTACATAGATGTTTTTTTCCTTTTATGCGAAATATTCAATCACCCATCTCCCTCACAGTCATCGTGAAGATAGTGGCAGGGCTCTTAAATTACATAGGCCGCCACGGTGGTTCAGTGGTTATGGCACTTGGCTGCTAACCCGAAAGACGCGGGTTCGATGCCCGCCGCGGCGGTTGAATTTCGATGAAGGCGAAATCATATGAAACGCGACCGCGGGGACCGCGTTTCGATGGAGTAATAATAATGATAATTGAATTTTGGGGAAAGAAAATTGCGCGGTATCTGTCTCATATATCGGCGGACACCTGAACCGCGCAGGAAAGAAAGGCATAAAGGAGGTAGTGAAAGAAGAGGTGCCGTAGTGGACGGCTCCGGAATAATTTAAACCACCTGGGGATCTTTAACGTGCACTGACATCGCACAGCACACGGGCGCCTTTAGCGTTTTGCCTCCATCGAAACGCAGCCGCCACGGTCGGGTTCGAACCCGGGAACTCCGGATCAGTAGCCAAGCGCTCTAACCACTGAGCCACCGCCGCGGATTTTCTATGGAGGCGAAACGCAAAATTCTCCCGTGTGTGGTGCGATGTCAGTGCACGTTAAAGATCCCCAGCTTGTCGAAATTACTCCGAAGCCCTCGACTACAGCACCTCCTCTCTCCTTTCTTCTTTCACTCCCACTTTTAACCTTTTCTTTACGGCGTGGTTCAGGTGTCCGCCGATATGTTATACAGATACTGCTTCATTTCCTTTCATCAAAAACCAGTTTTTATCTTAAATATAGAGGCCCGTGTACTCTGAGATGTAGGTGCACGTTAAAGAATCTCAGGCGCTCGAAATTTTTGGAGCCCTCCACTACGCCGTCTCTCACAGTCTGAGTCGGTTTGGGGTGTTAAACCTCATAAAACCATTCTCAATAACATAGAGGTGCACAAACTTGCATCTCACACTGAAAGCTGGTTATGACTTTCCCCCTCCCCATCCATTGCGTGGCCAGGGCTGTCTATAGCAGACCGGCGCCTTTGTCATAAACTACACCTGAGGCCAGATAATGTTGCCGGGCTGAATCTCCAGAGTGCGGATGCCCATGCAGCATTGGAAGTGGCATTTATTATGGAAATATATTTTAAGATTGCGGGGTTTAAACCTGCCGGTGTGGCGAAGGCTATATGAAACTCCCTATTGGAAACCTTTGGAATAATTTAGGCTACCTAGGGTTGTTTAGCATACCGTCACATGGCGCAGTATATGGGCGCTTTTGATTTTCGCTTCCATTGATACGTGTATACCCGTAGAATATCTTATACGGGTCCCATTTGAACCCAACATACTGGACTTATTTTTGGAAATGTGGCGGAGTGCTTCAAGGTTGCTTCACTTCCGCCACCGGTTGGCCCGGTATTGCACTGCCTCCGGTATCGGGCTGGGTCATTATACCACGCGTCTTTTCTATCCTGTCTTTCTATCCCATCTTTCAACTCTCCTACTATCAGCACGTGGTAGCGATTGTGCCTCGGCTTGAGCCAATGGGCAGGCCTGTGCACTTTCCTTTTCTTGCTTCCTGGCAACAACAGGCGTACAGACAGACCATCGAAATAGGGCCACCGCGGTCCGGATGGAAGCCGCAACCTTGGAATAAACAGTCAAACGCCACAGCCGCTAAGCGCCCAGGCATTTAAAATTAAACTTTTTTCAGGATTTGCTAAATGTCAGCGAAATAGAGATAGTTGCGATGGAGCTCCGTACTACGTTAACTAGAACGCTATTTATGAGAGTATAGTTAATAGGCGTAATCATTGACGTAGCACTAGTTTTTTGAAGTCCAAAAATGCATCCCTTTTATGCCGAAGAAGGGGTCTGTCTCTTTGAACTGATATATACGCTATGGCACACTATCTATAAAAAATGTATACAGCAAGTTTTTTTACCGTTTATATGCAGTTGCACAATCTGAATCGGCTTCTGATAGTGGTATGTCGTATTCAGCAGAAAATTTAATAAAATTTTACTGTTATGGGTACTTTAATAAAGTTACCATTTTTTTTGGCTGTTTCTAAAGCAGTCTAGGTATTTAAAATCTTACTCATCAAAGTTGCAATAAACTAATTGTCTTCGCGCATAAGGTGGTACAAAAGAACGTCTATTTCAGCTAGATGGTGCACGCTATTTGAGACAGGAAAAATAATAGCGCATAACGGTAAACAAACACAAGTAAGAGACGCAGGACAAGCGCTGACTTCATCTCACTTTATTCGCTGAGAAGCCAGCAAATATAAAGAAAAGAAAAGCCAAGGCATGCGCAGAAAACAGGAAAACGATGCATCAACCAAACCGTTCAAGATATGACGTCTCAGTTTGGTTGATGCCTCGTGTTCTTGTTTTCTGAGCACGCCTTGGATTTTATTTTCTTTATATTTGCTGGCTTGGCAGCGAATAAAGTTAGATGAAGTCAGCACTCGTCCTGCATCTCTTACTTGTGTTTGTCACTCTTTATGCCCTATTTTTTTCCATCTCAAACACAAGATCGCATCGTGCTAAACGTGTTAATAACGCCAGCAGTGATGGATATGAGCCGAGGGACAGAAAGAAGGTCTATTCTGTTCCAAGAAAGAACAAGATTAGCTGGAAAGGACTTAAAATTGGCAGCAAGACAGGATAGATTGATATAAGATTTCTTTTTTTTTGCATAAGCAACTGTTTCACAGGTTGCAGGGTTTGCTAATCTACATGTTCATTCGTCTAGACCTTTGTCCTACCAAGGCTTCGCATGATTCATTACACAGAATAATTTCAAAAAAAATTCTTCGTATTCTTTTGCTACATCTCTTCTCTTTTTGTACTCAAACTAGCAACAAGGCGTGGTTATGCTCATCTCAGTAAGCTTCGCTTCTACGTCTTAGAAAAATAGTATACTCTAAACTCAAACCCCCCCTTGTTCTTTTTCCACAATTCAGAATTCAAACAATCACTATGATACCGTGAAGCATTATGCAAAACTTTTTTTTTGGTTTTCGGCAAAATATAACAATGGGAAGAAAACCACTGGGGGAAGTTGTGCGTCATAACCACACTGCACTTTAAAATAGACCAAGGTGGGCAGGAATGATGAACCGCCCATGTCTTTTGAAACAGTTTCCTCATGTCTGGCGAAACAAACAGAAATAAACGCAATGAAAGATAAGAAAAATATATTTATTGCACTAGAAACTTAGCTACAGAGAAAACTGGAAATTTGCGCACGCGCAATATAGCGAACCAAGTATCGTGGAGAACTCAAAGCTGGATTCTCTGAAAAGGAGAGTGCGCAGACATCTGTCATCCGTCTCTCAGGCAACTGAATAATGAAGTAACTTTAGGAAACAGTCTGAGGTTGGGGAAATTATGTTTTGCCTCTCACAACAAACTCAAGTGCTATTTCAAATTGCATACAACAGTGTGCAGTAGCCATAGGATTTGCTAAACTCAGCACCCATTAACCAAGACTTTTCGTGTAATGCTGTGTTTTATATGCCCTCTGGCCTAAAAATATAGTGGTAATCTATAAATCATGTTCAGCACCAGAAGTTACAGCAATCTGCCGTCCTAAGAGCGTAGCTACGCTTGGCTACACGGAGGAGTGAAAAATTAAAACACCTTTTTTCGGCCACCTCATGAGTTCTAATTAGAAACAGGTGATTTGTCACGGGTCGTACACTAGCGGTTCCATAGGAGACGTAAATTTGTGCGCATAAAGCAGGTGCTGCAGTTCTCGCATGCGCATGCACATACACCATAAAGAAAAGTTTGGGTGGTAGCTGAAGCATTTCGTCGTCCAAAGTAGAGACCTTGGTGCACCTACAGCATGAAAATCATCTGCGAGGTTTTTTTTAATTCCTCATCATTAAGTAGTTGTTGACTATACTTTGTTCGAAGTCAGTTTACCATTTCTGATCACAACAAAATATTGAAATATCCGTTCTGACGCCTTGAGAAAATTTCCAGACAAGGAGACTTGTGCCTTCTGGGCTCTAATAAATTAATTTGTAGAGATTGTAGAAAATAGATTTGTGGCAAATAAATTTAGAGAGATTGTTTGCATAAAGGAGTTCGCGCCACGCACAACACTTGAGGTTTCCGCAGTGAGATCTTAAACAGCAAAGCATTTAGAGAATATGCGCCAGCACTTAAAGTCAACAAGGCTCCGAGATAATACAGACATGTAAAAAAGCAAACTCTGAAGAATTTCAATGAGTGCCAGCACCTGGATGAAGGGTTGGGGGTTGGGTTTACGGGGGTTTAACGTCCTAAAGCGACTCAGGCAATAGGGTACACCGTAGTGAAGGGCTTCCTGAAAATTCGACCACCTGGGGTTCTTCAACGTGCACCGACATCGCACAGTACACGGGCCTCTAGAATTTCGCCTCCATCGAAATTCGACCGCCGTGGCCGGAATCGAACCCGCGTTTTTGGGGCCAGTAGCCGGGCACCATACCCACTGAGCCACCTGCTGACCCGAAAGACGCGTGTTCGATCTCGGCCGCGGCGATCGAATTTCGATTGAGGCGAAATTCCAGAGACCCGTGTACTGTGCGATGTCAGAGCACGTTAAATAACCCCAGGTGGTCGAAATTTCCGGAGCCCTTCACTATACGGCGTCTCTGATAGCGTGAGTCGCTTTGGGACCACTGAGCCACCGGGGCGGCGGTACAAGCGTAGAAGGAGGGGTGACCGTTGGGAGGGGCGAGAGACGGACGGGTGAGATCGCGAAGTTTTGCGGGAATAACATGGCCATAGCCGGATGAGTGGACAGTTAATAGGATTTGTGTGGTAGAAGCTTTAGTCGTGTAGTGGACATATTTATGGAAAAGGTGATGATTGAGATCAGCAGCAGATAGAAAACAGAAGTGATGTTTTGCTTAGATTGTCTTCTCTAAGCACGTACGTTATTTTTTTTTACGAATCAAATTAATAACCGTATTTCGAACATCGTAGCGTTATAACCGGTTATACGCTATAACCGGTTAATATTGTAACGTGAAGATGTGCACACCAAAAGGGAAAAATATATTTACAGGGAAACAGCTTACAGCCACGCAGCCGAACAACCGGGCACGCGAAGCCCAGCAGCAGAAACGCACTTCGTCCTCTTCGCGTTCCAAGCGCGAGCGCACCAAGCACGAGCGTTCCAAGCACAAGCACAACCGTAGCATAACTCCCGGCGGCAAAAGCACCGTCCCGCGGTGCTAAGTGGACGATGTAGCAGGCGTGTGATACGGTTTGAGACGGGCTACATGAACGACGTCAGTCAAAGGGCTAGTGGACGACGTCGGAGCATGAAGAGGTGTAATCTCGTAGGTCACGTCGGTCACCTGACGGAGAACTCGATAAGGGCCACTGTACTGACGTAGAAGTTTCTCAGAGAGACCGACATGGCGAGAAGGAGACCAAAGGAGGACGAGTGAGCCCGGCGGATAGTGTACTGGGCGATGCCGGCGGTCGTAAACTGACTTCTGGTAGGTCTGAGATGCGGTGAGCCGATCTCGGGCGATTTCACGGGCCATAGTTGCTCGGGAGGTGGCGTCACGTGCATACTCTGTGGTCGAGGCAGTAGAACTCGGTAGTAATGTATCCAATGGCAGCGCAGGATGCCGACCAAACAGAAGGTAGAAAGGAGAATAGCCGGTGGTATCATGCCGCGACGAATTATAAGCAAATGTTACATAAGGCAAGGCAACGTCCCAATCGCGGTGGTCGGGCGAGACATACATGGATAGCATATCGGTCAGAGTCCTGTTGAGGCGCTCGGTAAGCCCGTTCGTCTGGGGATGGTAAGCTGTAGTGAGCTTATGCTGCGTGCCACAGGACCGGAGGATATCGTCAACTACTCGGGACAAAAAGTAGCGGCCGCGGTCCGTCAGCAATTGGTGTGGAGCGCCGTGGTGAAGGATTACGTTCTGCAATAGGAAGTCGGCGACATCGGTTGCGCAACTTGTTGGTAACGCACGCGTGATAGCGTACCGGGTCGCATAGTCGGTCGCGACAGCAATCCAACGGTTGCCGGAGCAGGACGTCGGGAAAGGTCCGAGAAGGTCGAGTCCAACACGGTAGAATGGTTCGAGAGGTACGTCAATAGGCTGTAGAAGGCCAGCAGGCAACGTTGATGGTCTCTTCCTGCGTTGACAGAGGTCGCAGGAGGCAACGTAACGCCGAACAGAGCGGTACAGACCAGGCCAAAAGAAGCGGCGTCGGACCCGATCGTATGTGCGGGAGACGCCGAGGTGGCCTGCGGTCGGTAGGTCGTGTAGTTCCGCTAGGACAGATGAACGGAGACGCTGGGGAACGACTAGCAGTAGCGGAGGTCCGTCAGGACGAAGGTTGCGGCGGTATAAGACGCCATCCTGAATGACGAACAGTTGCAATGAAGGATCTCGGCTGGCACAGTTGAGGCGATCAATGAGAATACGCAAGGAAGAGTCTTGTCGCTGCTCGTCCGCGATGTTAACCAGATCGGAGATAGCGAAGAGGCACGGGCCGAGGTCGTTTTCTCCAGGATCAGGCGGCTCTACAGGTTGCCGAGACAGGCAGTCGGCGTCTTGATGGAGACGCCCTGACTTGTAATGAACAGTGTAAGAATACTCTTGGAGGCGCAACGTCCAACGTCCGAGCCGGCCTGTGGGGTCTTTCAGTGAAGACAGCCAACAAAGGGCGTGGTGATCGGTCACTACGGAGAATGGACGGCCAAACAGGTACGGTCGGAACTTAGCTACGGCCCAAACAAGAGCTAGACACTCGCGCTCTGTAATTGAGTAATTTCGCTCAGCTGTAGAAAGGAGGCGGCTGGCATATGCAATAACGCGTTCTTGCCCTTGGTGACGTTGGGCTAGCACGGCGCCAATCCCATAACCGCAGGCGTCTGTGCGAACTTCAGTCGGAGCCGACGGATCAAAATGGGCCAGAATAGGTGGGGAGGTGAGTAAGTCGACTAGCGAAGAAAAGGCCTCCATTTGGGCAGGGCCCCAGGTAAAAGGGGTGTCTTTCTTTAGAAGGTCGGTCAGGGGGCGAGCGGTGCCGGCAAAATTTTTGATGAAACGGCGGAAGTACGAGCAGAGGCCGACGAAGCTGCGCACATCCGTAGACGACTGGGGAATAGGGAAGTCCTTGACGGCTTTAACTTTAACAGGATCCGGGCGGACACCAGAAGCGTCGACTAGATGTCCGAGAATGGTGAGTTGGCGGCGACCGAATTGACATTTCGACGAATTGAGCTGTAGCCCGGCTCGACGGAAGACAGAAAGAATGCTCGCCAGTCTTTCGAGGTGCGTGGTAAACGTGGGCGAAAAAACCACAACATCGTCGAGGTAACATAGACATGTGGACCATTTAAAGCCGCGAAGCAAGGAGTCCATCATTCTTTAGAAGGTAGCTGGCGCATTACAGAGACCGAATGGCATAACTTTAAACTGATATAAGCCGTCCGGTGTGACGAATGCCGTCTTTTCGCGGTCATTGTCATCAACAGAGATTTGCCAATACCCGGACCGAAGGTCAATTGAAGAGAAAAATTTGGCTCCGTGAAGGCAGTCCAAAGCATCGTCTATTCTTGGGAGTGGATAGACGTCTTTTTTTGTTATGTTGTTGAGGTGCCGGTAATCAACGCAAAAGCGCCAGCTGCCGTCCTTCTTTTTAACCAGCACAACTGGTGAGGCCCAAGGGCTCGACGAGGGCTCTATGATGTCTTTACTGAGCATCTTGTCCACCTCTTGCTGTATGATGGTGCGTTCTGTACTGGACACTCTGTAGGGTCGTCTGTGAATAGGAGCTGCGTCACCGGTGTTGATGCGATGCGTGACCACAGATGTTCGAGCCAAAGGGCGGTCATCGAAGTCAAAGATGTCGCGAAAAGACGACAGAAGATACCGAAGGTCGTGAGCTTGCCCTGGTAAGAGGTCAGCAGCAATCATTTTTGCATATTCATCAGGTGGTGGGACGTCAGAGTCGCGGCAGTTCGACGAGGGTGGGACGCTCTCACCGCCGATACGACGCATTCGGCAGCAGGGCACAGCGTGGCGAGCGACATACCTTGTGGGAGCGGCTGAACGTAAGAGGCAAAGTTGAGAACCGGAAGGGACGCTTGATTTGCCGACATGGTGACAACTGTATGCGCAAGGGCAACACTGCGTGTAAAGGGCACATCAGGAACCGGAGTAATGATGTAGTCACCATCGGGAACTGGCGGGACCGAGGAGAAACGGACATAAGTGGCGGCATCGGGGTCCAGGCGGACAAAGTCGGCGGTGCACAGTCGGTGAACAATTGGATCCGGTGGCTCTGGAGGAACAGGTAGAGCGAGTTGAACGATGCTTGTGGCGCAATCTATAAGGGCGGAATGGTCGGTGAGAAAGTCAAGGCCGAGAATGATGTCATGAGGGCAGTGTTCGAGGACAGTGAAGAGCACAGAAGTATGGCGGCCGGCTATTGAAACACGAGCAGTACACATTCCGACGACAATAGACATACCGCCATCTGCAACACGGACCACAGTTGAGGGGGCAGGAGTGAGCACTTTCCTTAGGCGACGGCGAAGACGAGCATTCATGACTGAGACGTGCGCTCCAGTGTCGATCAGAGCGGTAACAGGGACCCCGTCCACGTCGACGTTAAGGATGTTCCGATGAGCATGAAGAGTTAAAGGAGGGTTTTCTGGTCGGGTCGTCAGAGCAGCATCACCCCCAGACGCTGCAGCCATCAGTTTTCCGACCGGGAGCGGGCATATGGGGCCGGCGACGAAGGGCGGCGAGGTCGGGGCGATGGAGATCGACGGCGCTGAGGTGACGACGAACGGTTGGTAAGCGGGGTCTGAGCGTTGTGGCCAGAAGAGGTCGTTTCCGAGGGCGAGGGAGAGCGGCGGGAATATGCAGAACCCGGCGGGTAGCGGCTGTAGGTCGAGGACGGACGGCTTCGGCAGTGTCGAGATATGTGGCCAACTCGGGAGCAGTTAAAGCAGATGGGCCTGTCATCAGGTGTTCTCCATTCATCTGGATTGCGGCTGCGTCGAGGGTAGTATGCACGTTCAGAACCGAGCTCCGGGGACATGCGGCGAGCGTATGGGGCACTAACTGAGCAAACAGGTTGAATCCCAAGATTGGCAAATTCTTTGCGAACGACAGCCTGTATAAGGGATACTGCTGGAGTACTGTCTGTTGCGGGTGGATGAAACGCAACGGGGGACATTGCCTCTACTTCTTGGCGCACAAGTCGTGTCAGGCTCTCAGATGTCGGCAGACGGCTCGGTGGAGTCGAGTCTACACAGGACGACGTCGCAGTCGTATTCGGCAACCGCGTGAACTGCGGAGAAATTCGGCGGCTCTTCGCTTGTTCGAACCGGCGGCATTCCTTGATGATTGCGTCAACCGTTCCGCAGTCCTTGTATACAAGAAGGTTAAAGGCGTCATCTGCGATGCCTTTGAGCACGTGACCTACTTTGTCGCACTCTGACATAGTGGCGTCGACTTTCATGCAGATAGCTAATATGTCCTGAACGTATGATACATAGGACTCTGTGGACGTTTGTGCACGGCATGCGAGCTCCTTCTTCGCAGCGAGCTGACGCCCGAATGGCTTACCAAACAGGTCACAAAGCTTGCGCTTGCAGAGATCCCAGCTGGTGAGTTCATCCTCGTGGGTCTCGAACCATACCCTGGCAGTGCCCGTCAGGTAGAAGATGACGTTGGCCAACTTTAGGGTCGGGTCCCACCTGTTGTGTGTGTTCACGCGCTCGTACATTGCGATCCAGTCCTCCACGTCGACGCCGTCCGTTCCGTTGAAGGTCCCAGGATCTCTCGGATGGGCAATGATGAACGCCGGGTTGGCGGACGCCGACGGAGCGGCCCCTTCGCTGGTCATGGTTGAAGAGCCGGCGAGCTGACGACCGCTGCGAAGTTCCGTGCTTGCTGTGGCTGTACCCCGCACCTCACACCAATAATGTAACGTGAAGATGTGCACACCAAAAGGGAAAAATATATTTACAGGGAAACAGCTTACAGCCACGCAGCCGAACAACCGGGCACGCGAAGCCCAGCAGCAGAAACGCACTTCGTCCTCTTCGCGTTCCAAGCGCGAGCGCACCAAGCACGAGCGTTCCAAGCACAAGCACAACCGTAGCAATATGGTACAAATGAGTACTTCTAGCGCAATAAAACAAAACAAAATATTTAATAAATTTAAATTAACCTGAATGAACTTTCCGCGGCAGTTGCAGATAAAACGAATCCTAAATATGCCTTGAAAGGAAATGGAAGTACGTGTCCTGTGGTAAGCCCTTCAGTTACTCTTATGGTTCTAAAAATGCCAAGATAGTTGTTTACATCGCGTAATAGCCGCAGTAGTATTGGTCAATTTCACGGAGTGTGCATGCGCTGCAGTTTTTTGGGGGAAAGATATGCAACGGCTGGATTATTGGGCCATGCGAAACAGCTGTGTGCGGCAGCTAGCAAACCAGAAGCAGAGCGGTAAAAAAAAATATTTAAATCCTGCACCAGCGACAATTGAAGCCGCGTTCCCAGCCAAGGGGTCGAATCACTCGCTTCTCCTTGCTTCCGGTTTGAGAGAAAGCCTTTATATTCATTTCAAAAATGGCACCGGCCTCGCTTCAGCGCAAAAGTGCACCACTTGAAGTACCATCCTCTTTGATTCCCGCGCTATGACAACAGAGTGGTAGCGACCAATCCTAGTTTTACCTTTTCCAGCATCCACTCATAAGGCTGTAACAGAAGCCGGCAGCGTGCCTTTCCTTGACGCGTATTGAGCTTTGGGCAATTCCAACTTTGCCTCGCAGCTGAAAACCGGCACAGCAGCCAGTCACAAGATAACAGAACAGAGAGGGACGCAGTAGCGTCCGCACAAGGCAAAACAATTCTTTTCGCGGTTTCTTAGACTTCTCCACCAAAACGAAGGGCCCAGGGGCAAAACGAAGCGCCAGGAGCAGTAGGAGATAACATCACAAGGAAAAAACGTATTTGAAAGAAATCGTAACAAGGAAATGTGGGTCTGTGCGCTGTCCCTGAACGGAGACCTGTTTACTTGTCTTTTTCCCCACTGCTATCTTGGTACAAGCTGGCTCTTTTTTTGTCCAATTTTACTGCTTCAGTTTTCAGCTCCTGGTGACTGAAATAGGAGTTCGGGCTTTAAGCATTTTTGTAGCGATAGCTACATTACGGTAGCATTTCGAGCCTACAGCGTGGCGGCGCCATGGCGGTGGCGGCGCCGCGATCCTGTGGCGCCGCCGCGCTGTCGCGTGGTTGGTCACGGGGTGCGGTGCAGCTTCCGGCAGCGTGGCGCCGTGGTTGATCACGTGGTTCCTCACCTGGTTGGTCACGTGACCAGCCACGTGTTGCAGAGCAGCTGCTGCTGCCAGCGGCGCGGCGCGCCGGTGAATCCGAGCTGCTACAGTTGTGCGCATGCGCCATGTCAAGTGGGACGAAGATGAAGAAGGAACGGCCAAAGAAACGAAGCGGCGAGTCAATCCAGCTTTTACCAGGGCTAAACCACGCCAATTTTTTTATCTGCTGTCAGCCGTCTGGCTCAGTAAATATGGGAGTGAACCATTATGTGAGCTTTCGATTTTGGAGTGAGGGAAATCCCCATTTTTGTCCTCGTGTGTAAAAGCGCACTTGCAGCATCATGGACATCGGTTCTGTCCCTTCCAAAGAACCACATAGCAAAGGCACGCTTCTCCTATTTCCTTCAACATAGCGGCTTTGTATCCATGAGCACAGCAATTGCAGTATAAAAGCAACGCAGAAAATTTAAATACGCGCACCTTTGTCTTGTCCGCGCTTTGAACGAAACAGCTTGATACTCTCCCTGCTTTGGCTTATTTTTAAGGTAGTGAAATGGGCTTTTATCAAAGTGTTACTTCTCATGTTTTATCCGTTTATGCACAGAATAAACAATTATGACCATATCTGACTGTTATTGCTCCTCTTCTTGCCAGCACACATAAATAGTAATTGGTTAACGGTCCTGATGTTTACCTTAATATAAGCATGTTTTGACTAGTGGAAGTACGATGTCTTTACGATACTGCTAAGCCTGGTACTGTCTCTGTATGTTTTCTTCCTGGTTTATATTACCAATCCATCAACATTACCGCCTCATAAGCACGACAAGGAGTCAATACATACGAACTGATCTATTACGTACGAACTACGTGGGATAGGTACAAGTCATGCAACAAAATAACGAGAACTATCGAACCTGTTTCACAAAACCTTTTCGAAGGAGGATTTTATTATTCATATTCTGATTACGACAATACTACGCCATGCAGCCGCCGTGGTGGCTCGGTGGTTATGGCACTCGGCTGCTGATTCGGAAGACGTGGGTTCGATCCTGGCCCGGGCGGTCGCATTTTGATGCAGAAGAAACGCTAAATGACCGTGTACTGTGTGATGTCAGTGCACGGTAAAACCCTGGTGGTGGAAATAATCCGGCGCAATCCCCTACGATATCCTTCATAGTCTGTGTCACTTTGGGAGGTTATACCCCTGTAAAACCAAACAGATAACTAAGTGGAATACATTTCTAATGTCGGGGAAAATTTCTATGATGCCAGCCTCTTCGTGTGTTATTATTAAATTTCTATCTGCCTCTAGCAGTGTGGCTTCTGCTCACCTAGTTCTCCTAAAACGGGAATGGCCACTGCCTATTCTTTACCGTTCTGTCACGAAGTCCACCACTTTTTCTAAATGTATATCCTACGCCGCTGCGGTGGCTCAGTGGTGATGGCACTCGGCTGATGGCTCGAAAGGCATGGTGTTGATCCTGGCCGTGGCAGTCGAATTTCGGTGGCGGCGAAATTCTAGAGACCCGTATGCGGCGCGGTGTCAGTGCATGTTAAATAACCCCAGCTGATCGAAATTTCCGGAGCCCTTCATTCCGGCGTCCCTCATAGCCTAAGTCGCTTTGGAACGTTAAACCACCAGAAACCACAAAAAAGCGGTGCCATGGCAAAGCTTTTTGCTTTCTTTTTAGCCGAATGTCGATTCTTCATCAATGATTAACTAACGGTATCTGCAGTTATGTGGTTGATTGTGCTCATACCAATTTTAACTACTTCCACACTTGTAGTTTCGATATATTTGAAGGCTGTTACTCGGCCTAAACTTCATGCGCAGTGTTTTGAAAAATTAAAATCGTTTTTCTGAGAAAGGAAATGGCGCAGTATCTGTCTCATGTATCGTTGGACACCTGAACCGAGCCGTAAGGGAAGGGATAAAGGAGAGAGACAAAGAAGAAAGGAAGAAAGAGGTGCCGTAGTGGAGGGCTCCGGTATAATTTCGACCACCTGGGGACCTTTCACGTGCAATGACATCGCACAGCACACGGGCGCCTTAACGTTTCGCCTCCATCAAAACCATCCGCCGCGGTCAGGTTCGAACCCAGGAACTCCGGATATGTAGCCGAGCGCCCTAACCACTGAGCCACCGTGGCGTGTGCAGTGTTTGGCGAAAGTAAGAAAAAAACAATGAAATTAACTCAAATATAATGTAAAGAAATGAGCACTAATTAAAAAAGCCTCAATTTTTTGAAGTTAGCTTAAAATTCTCAGAATAAATTTTTGCATAAGCCAGCTAAATCCCAATGACTGATGCCGAAAAGATGTCGGTTCGTTAAGCAACCGTTTCTTTTATCATTGATGCATTCTTCAACAACCAGAATATTACACATTTCCTTCTCTGAAGTACTGTGGGTTAAGTAGCGTCCCAATTTTCTATTCGTGATTTCATAACACCGTGAGAATGTAGAGGCAATTTATTATACGCCATTTACTGTCGGGAGTTTAACAGTTTTGTTCTTGCTTTGAGAGCGCTCTCTGTTACCTTTCGTTCAGTGAAAAATTCTTACATGTAGTACAGAATCCCTCTGCTGTCATTTCTTTGCCCCTCTTAGCAGGAAGTTCTAGAAAACTTGTATTCGTTCTTGAAAAGTCCCTGAGAGTTGGAATGAAGCTTTCAGCGATAGCTTCGAAGAAATTACAATACATTAAGCCTCTTTCTTATACTCCTTTCGGAGTGGAGATTCTGGCCAAACTTTTGCTGAGGTTACACCTTAGGTTGTTGCAGAAACCTTCTGTACAGTAGTGTAGGTATGCAAGACGATTAGGGAAAGCTATGAGAAAGCTGTAGAAACTGTGTTGAGCTTTTCATGGTGCTTCCAGAGTAGCGTTACATTGCTGTTTACATTTGATTTATTTTGGTATTAAACAATTGAGTCGGAAATGTCATGAACCATTATGAATTTGGTTGGAATGTGAGGGTATAGTTTAAGAACAGAAATATTGGCATGAGAACAAGGACCATAAGCAAAATTTGGTTGAGTTCCCGGTCCATCGATCATTTCGTTATTAGCGAGGCTTCTCAACATGCTCTTTGGAAAAAAATTAAGACTTTAAAAACTGTTCTTTTATGCTTCTGTATCTCTTTTGCATTGTGTTGCTTGTGACGTGACGTGACATGTGCGTAGGTGACAAAAGAAGGTGTGGAACAGAATTTAACAAAGTATTATTGCATCGTAGACGTTTCCTCTTAGAAGTAAGCGAAGAAAATTTAGCTCGAGAACGCTGGTTCAGGATATTGCGATTAATATCAACAGCTCTGCCCGAGAACACACCTAATGAAATAAATATCGTTTTTTGCAGTGTAACATTCCCCAAGGCAGGAGTAATAATTACCTCAAGATATAGCTGGAAAATGCAGCTTTAATTAAACAGATTTAAAATGGGTACCGTCAGGGACTGCAAATTTTTTCAAAGTCCGCACTTCCTTGTTCAGCTCGAAGTGTTTTACAACGCGCCGGAAATTTCAAACGGGCGAGCTCTTCTTGTCCGGCCAGGGTATCGCTGGACAGCTGTATACCTCCCACCACTCAAAGGATATGTTGGCGTCTTTAAGTGTTGTGGTTTACACCCCGCTCCCCTAAGACATACAGTTATCAACCGAACAAATGGAGGTGAGCTTCCTCTTTCAAATTGTACTTATATATATATATATATATATATATATATATATATATATATATATATATATATATATATATATATATATATATATATGGTCCCAAAGCAACTCAGGCTATGAGGGACGGTGTAGTGAAGGGGTCCGGAAATTTCCGCCACCTAGGATTCTTTAACGTGCCTTGACATCGCACGGTACACAGGCCTTTGGAATTTCGCCGCCACCGAAACTCGACCACCGCGGTCGGGATCGAAGCCGAGTATTTCGGGTGAGCGGCCGAGCGCCATAACTACTGAGCCCCATTGGTTGTGTGTATATAATATATTTTTTTTTTGCAATGCTAATCACCCTGAGCAGCTAATATAACTTGCACTTGTGGGGATTATCACTGCGTTTCTCGGTGCCTGTTGCGTTTATGAATTATGGTGGTGGTCACAAAGGAGACATGAAGCACTTTTCAAGCTAAACATTTTAAAAGTGGCGGTTATTTGCTCACAGGGATCTCGGTAAAGAAATTTCAGGGCATTGTCACACGGTGTTTTGAAAAACTTGGGCGACACTTACGTTCACATTAAAACTATGTTGCGATAACGTTAATAGGTTCCTGTGTTTGATCTGGGATCCTCGGGCACACCTTTTCGCAGACATCAGCACGCTTGTTGCAGTTGCGTGCGGCTTTATTTCTTCCTTCTTCCATGGGGATTCGTGATGTTAATTATCTATTCTAATTAGCTAAGCGCTCCTGTAATGCGATTCGGCTACTGTGCGGTGTAAGTTTCTGGCACAAGGCCTTCATTTATTCTAATGAGCAAACGCTCATTATTGGTGTAAAGGTTGCGTTCCCGTCTCCCCACCGAAAGAACTGCAGTCCGATTGCTTATCCTTTTTCCTTTTCAACGCAACTGCTTT
Source organism: Amblyomma americanum (assembly GCF_052857255.1). Taxonomy (NCBI): domain Eukaryota; kingdom Metazoa; phylum Arthropoda; class Arachnida; order Ixodida; family Ixodidae; genus Amblyomma; species Amblyomma americanum. The sequence goes on along the minus strand of NC_135504.1, from coordinate 123,173,882 downwards.
TTTCAGTTACTGCCTTATCGACCAAACCAATCAGAATGTACCCGTCACGGCAACGCTTACGCCGACGTTAAGTTTTCCGCCGAACCAGCTGGCTTGTGCTGCTGACTACAGCCGTGTTTGGTTCAGCATAAGCAGACGGTAGCCTAGCTCAGTAATTTCTTGTGAGCATTTCTTTCCGGGGTAGTGGCTTTTTAACTGAAAATTGATCTGAAGGAGCTCTTTCAGTAGCGCAAATCGTTACCTCTCACGGCTGTTGTCTGCACGGCGTGCCTTTGCTCGTGCCAGATTTGCACTGGACCAAAAATACTTGTTCGATGAAAATAAACAATGGTGCAGGAACGCTTAGCTTTTCCGGAGTTTAAAAGTAGCAGGAATTCCCAAGCTAAGTCGACATGGCGGTTTTTCTGAATCTTTTGAATGCTGTCTTTGAAAATGCGTAATACATGTGATAAACTCTTTCTGTATACATCAGAAACTCATGCGAAATATTTTACCCTTGAATCAACGCTCAGCCGATTCCTACGTAATACGGCTTGCATGCTCTTTTTCTCTCAAATGCTTCTCACGCTGGTACATATAGAAATCAACAAATCAATCACAAGCTGGAAAATACTGATGCTTAGATCTCTCAAATGTGTGCATCATTATGTTTAAAATTCCTCGGAAGGCTTGTTTTAAACCTCGAATTCGTTATGTCCATATGCAGCATCCATCAGTGCGTCAATGAATAAGATATATTCGTTACAAAGATAACGCAAAAATTTCTTGGCACATCTGTAATTAAAGCATTGATTAAGCTTTACTTCAGACTGAAAACATTCAAAACGAACGCAGATGTTTCATTTTTCTTCTACGAGGCTCTGCGCCACTGCGGGAATAACACGTGTACGCTGACTACCACTGTTATACGGCAGTGCAAAGCTTACAGTTACACCCACGACAGTTAGCACAGGGCACCAGTTCTCGCTTCTGTTCTCATAATACGAGTAAATGAGCGTTTGTTGACAAATACTAATATGGCACCAATATGTGCTACTAGAAAATTGCGCTGTGTTAAAAAGAACCGAATTTGTAAACCAGCGCCGCCTACGCAGTGACCGCTTATCTACCGTCGAACAAGCGAGCTACACGAGGAAGGACCCCTGCGTTACAACCGCTTTCCTCCTCGCCCGTGAAAATGAAGCGCACAGCTTTCAATGAAACTTCATAGTTGAAAAATATATTCTTGTCCGGCAACCGTGATAAATTTTTCTTCAACTGTGAATTTTTTATGAAAAATGTGTAACATTTCGTTCTAGCCATTTTGATGATCTTGGACGTTTGATAATTTTTTCATACTCAGGGAAAACATGAAAAGAATTAATGGTGAAGGTATTGTATAAGGTGTTTAACCTCCCAAATCGACACATGAGTTCTGAAGACGCCATAGTGGAGTGGTCCAGATTAATTTCGACCATTTGTTGTTTTTAATGCGTACTCACATCAAAAGCTGCTCGGCCATGTTGCATTTAGCTTCTATCAAAGCCCAGCAGCCGGTACCGATATCGAACCCGTGCCCTCGGTTTCAGCAGTCGAGCGCCCTAACACCTCAGCAACATGGTGGAGCGGGTCCAGGGTAGAAAGAAAAGACGCTCTAAATTTCTTATTCTTGGTAGAGGCCCGAATTTCACAGTCAGGGGAAGGAGGAAGGCAGGAGTGAATGAAGGAAGGGAGGAAGAGGCGGCTAATTGGAGGACTTCTGATTAGTTTTGGACGCGTCAGGTTCATTAACGCGCACTGACATCACATAGGACACGGGCGAATTTTCTATTTCGTCTGGCTTCAACTACGGCCTCAGCAGTGGGATTTCGTCCCACGCCGGCGAGAGCTGTAACCACTGAGCTGCCGCTTCGTGGCTTCACCCCTCAATTAAGCTGCTAAAGAGTGAAGGAAAGAAGTGCAAACGAATGAGCGTAAAAGAGAGCTCAGCAATAAAGCTCGCCAGCTGGAAGCAGCGAGAATATTGGCCCACGCGAAATTCGAGAATTTCAGACAGGAAATTTGAAAGGAGCCGTCTATTATTGACAATAACACGCTTCTTAGCAATGCTCACGCAGCAGGCAATAGAAGAATTGGCGTTAAATGTTCACCGAGAGGCTGTCTGCAGGAATGCGCAGTATCAAAAAGCATGTGCAGTCTGCAATATGTTTTATACAAGAACCTTTTATGGCATCCGGGGTCCGCCGCTCACTCCATCGCAGTGCGTCTCTTCTCATTGGCCAGCTTCTGGTGAGGCGTCAAACGTAGAAAGCGTGAAGTGCCGCTGCATCTGGACGAGTTGATTTCGCACTTATTCTAAATGTAAACGTAAGCTGAGACGGGGACTGATGACCTCTTGCGTGCAACTGCCCTACTTCGATGGAGAACTTCTTTTAACTTTCTACCGCTGTTCCTGCCTCAGCGGAATGGCAGCCACACGTTCAAGTAATAAAAAGCTTCACAACTCGACTAAGAAGTCGCATGCGAGGAAAAGACAGAAAACCGAGCAAACATCTTCCCGAATGTTGAAGAAACAAATGTTATACTGTTTAAATTAAGTACGCACCGTATGAAAACAGGCGAAACCCTTTCTCTAGAATATACCGCTCCTATGTGGCATGATCCAAGGAGCTGTGATGATTTCAAGTATCATCGACCTTACGGGACATCAGTGCCGCGATCATTTATTACCTTCATCCTGTAATGTTATAGCCCCTGATATGGCATAGTGATACTTATACGGCAGTTTTATTAACGTATCTCTCCCAGCTCATAACTTAGATGCTCTTTCTAAAGCTAATGTTTACAAACAATAACAGTATTACCTGTTCATATGGATAACATCGTCAACCTTTCTGCGTTCACCTCAAAAAATGATTCGGTGCATCCTGCAACCGGCACGAAAAGCGCTGCCCGATACCCGGCAGCAGCGTAAGGCTGCACAAAAATAACAGTTCATGATGTCGAAGCGAAAGTGGACAGCTTTAAATATGTCCATGTGCCCTTTTTATGGACAGCAATGCTTTAAGACATCTTTATTGCGACTGATGATTTCACTGTGCTTTATAAATAGTATTAGAGATAGCCTAAAAATAAGGAATTTATTCAAAAATGAGTTCAAAGGCTGCTGTGAACTTTACTCTGCTATGACAGAGAGCAGAACATATCTAAGCAAGCCGTGGCTTGTACTGCAGTTCAACATGTTAGCGTGAGCATTCAATGTACCTGCAAAAACTTCCCTGAGTGCATAGTTTTAGTGGCAGTATATTTGTCGGCACTTTCTTCCGCGAATTGAGGGACAGCGATGAGTTTTTAAGTATGGAGTGCTCAATAACTGGATGGTAGAGGGCTAAATATAGTGTGAGGGCTTCATTGAATTGTTATGGGAAAGGTCTGCGTCCTGTTGAGGGCGTACCTAGGCTACGACGATAAGAATGATTTTAGATATGTTTCTCGGTAAAATAAGGTGAACATTACCCGAATGAAATACCGAGCATCAGGAAGAACTTGACGCTGAATATGAGCGCAACATATCCGAAATGTTCCCTAACTTTCGGCCTTATCGTACTGAGTAGCAGGGAAATATGTACATTCCCGTAAGGGATTTCAAGCAGCGGTCGAAAAGAGCTCCTGCTTTAAAACATCGTCGCAGGCTTAACTGCAAGCCTCTCGCGCTGTGCTTTCCATTCTTCGTCTCCATCGTTGTTGGTCCCTTTTTCTAAGCCGCGATTGATTGTCCAAGCGGCTACATAAAAAAATTCTTTGACAAAACGAAAGGGGCAGTGCTTCACTCACTCACAGTAGCTCCCTATTAAAATTTTCTTCAACAACAAGATGATATATAAAAAGGTAAAGTGCACGTTTTCAGGAGCGAATAGATGAAACACTTTGCTCGGTAGATATTAAACGAACGCGGGGATGCAATGATTTTGAGGACATAATTGAACTACTTGTGTCCTTCTATTTCTTGCTGAAGAAGCACGCTCAAGACAAAACTACCAGCTCTTACGATGTGCCAATATTTCCTGAAAAAAAAAAACACTTTTTGTGACACGACATTAGGAAGAACAGAAAGTTCTGAAATGCTCAACTTTTTTCTTACACGCTGAGTCATCTTGGGTAATTCGTTTGACGGCAATTGGATTAATTATTTCAGCAAAAAACTATACTACATCTAATTTTCAACTTCTTACCCAATTTATGCAAGATACATTTAAATGAGTACACTTAGCTGCATAAAGGCTAGCACATCTATTGTTTTCGTTCTGGTCTATAGCGCTGCTACAGCTGTTATGGAAAACCCTGATTGCAGGATAATTCTTGTGATTTATCTTGCTTGTGAGTCTAAACAAAAATTCGTTGTGTTGTCTGTTGTGCCCGCAACATACGCCTCGTTATTTTCAGTGTTAGTGTTAAGCGTAGTGTAGTCTGTACTGTATTGTTTTTATCTGTTCTTTAGAGACCGAGCTGGGTCAGGAGTTCAAGTATAATCAAAGATTACCGAAAATAATTAGTATCAAGATCATCACTACAGTGACCGGGAGCCCGTAACTTGGCTCTGGAAATAAGTGTTTGGCACAAATCAATTTCTTAATCAAAATAGCCAGAGCACTTCCTTCGTAAATATTTTGATGTTCTTGGGCAACTTTACCACTGTCAGTGACATGATACCGAAATATATAAAAGCAAGACTATGGTACTTAAATTATTTCGTGTTTTAAAAACAGAGTTGCCTCATGTGAAAATTTTAATAATGAAATTTGTTAGCATAGCGGAGATGTACTAGCAGAGATGTACACAGGGGGCCTGCTGCGCATGCACGAGAAGCCCCGCGTGTTTCCGCCCTTGCCAGGGCTCTTACGCATTAGGCGTTAGGCAATCCAGTGTGCGTCTAATTCAACAAGGTTGAGGACTGGGCGAGTTGGTAAGTATACATTTTAAACCAGCCAGAAGACGCGACACAAAGGAAGAAGCAAACAAGACGAGGCTGGACTAACAACTGAAGTTTTATTGAAAGGAAGAAAACAACGAAGACTCGCACTGAGATGCGCGCGCACATAAGCCGTATCAGTGAAAGGGCACACAAAAAATTTTTCAATGTCAGGGTCTTACTAACAAGTTATCTAAAAAGGCAAATTCCTTAGCGTGAAGGTTTACCGACGGCTTAGCCACACACGTGTCCTTAGCCTTAGCAATGTAGAAGGCTTCAACTATCTCGCGACAGATTTGTTTTTCATTTCTATAAACTACAGTAGTGTCGCTGAAGTCAGGCGTGCAAAGAGACAGATCATCGTCCGATTTGCATTCTCGAGATTGCACGTGCAACGCCAGATTAGAGTTCGCCTTCCCACCCCGAGAGTTAGAATGCTCCGTCAGGCGCACATTTAGACATCTGCCCGTCTGCCCGTAGTAGCATCGACCACTGGGTGGGAAGGCGAACTCTAATCTGGCGTTGCACGTGCAATCTCGAGAATGCAAATCGGACGATGATCTGTCTCTTTGCACGCCTGACTTCAGCGACACTACTGTAGTTTATAGAAATGAAAAACAAATCTGTCGCGAGATAGTTGAAGCCTTCTACATTGCTAAGGCTAAGGACACGTGTGTGGCTAAGCCGTCGGTAAACCTTCACGCTAAGGAATTTGCCTTTTTAGATAACTTGTTAGTAAGACCCTGACATTGAAAAATTTTTTGTGTGCCCTTTCACTGATACGGCTTATGTGCGCGCGCATCTCAGTGCGAGTCTTCGTTGTTTTCTTCCTTTCAATAAAACTTCAGTTGTTAGTCCAGCCTCGTCTTGTTTGCTTCTTCCTTTGTGTCGCGTCTTCTGGCTGGTTTAAAAAGTGCGTCTAATTTAGCATGTCTCTGCTATGCTAACACTCTTCATAATTTACTATGCCTTGGCGTAATGACCTCAGAGAAGTCTAGATCATTCAGGGCATAACTTGGAGAAAAAATTATCAATGCGTAGTACCTGAAGAAGCTACACGGCTTAGGATATGCCTCCCTTGTCCAGCTCTCATTAGCATAATCGCATTTAGCTTTCTCTCAAAATCAAATTAGTTTCTGTGGCTACAACATTACTGAGCCGGAAAAAAATGGATTATCGCGGCGCCACTACCCCTGATTGTTTTAGAAAGAAATTGCGGCATAATTGCATTGCAGTTATCAGGAGGTGAATGATTATAGCATTTTCTTCATTCGTTTTCGTAACACGCATGCACACTACAAATGGAGACAGAGGCACTCTTGCTTTTGTTACTTCTTGATGATTTGCAAGCAATCCACTTGTATGCCTTACTGGCTTTCTTCCTCGTCGTGCTCAGGAGACTCACATGTACAGCACTTGCACAGCACATGTACAGCTTATATGCATTTATGAGCCTTGGTTAATCTTTTACTCCACAAGACACAAGCTTCAGGTTTGTGTGCAAATGCACATTCCCATTATGATTCACTGAACATAAGGGCTTGTAGAAACCATAGTAATGCGTGACGCATCTGGGACTGCAGTTAACTTTGGTATCTAACATAGCTGCTAGGGATATGCACTGTGTGTGTGTGTGTTTCTTTTTATTCTCCGGGCTATGTTCTTTATTTCGCTTAATTTTTTTCGCCGAAATGTCTATGCGCAGTGGCTATGCTGTTAGGCTATGTAAAGTTCCTACTTTCTTTAAATGGGACTCTTCATTCTTAACTCAGCCCACTTCTCGCCTTCACCTACATATTTGTTCCTCAATTTGCACCAGTAAAAGGTGCTAAACCGCTGCCTTCTGCGTCTTCAGTACCGGGTATAAAAGCTAACGGAGAATACCTTAGCAATCTGCGATTCGCTAATGACATTGGCTTGCTAACTTAGTAAACAACTCTTAAGCATAAATGACGACGTAGACAGGAAAAGCATAACGGTGAGTCTAAGAAATGGTTTAAAGAGATCAAAAATAATATTCAATCTGGTCGCAGATGAACACCAATTTACGTTAGGCAGCAAGTCATTGGAAGTGGTAGAGAATAGATCTGCTCACGGCCGCTAGTCAATGCTGATCCGGAGCCAAGAGTGAAATAACATTCAGAATAAAAATGGCATGGAGGCCATTTGCAAGACACTCTTGCAAGGAACTCTTGCAAGCCATTCGAGGAGCAGCAGCTTACCAACTACTCTAAAGTTGAAAGCATAGAGCAAAAGTACCTAGCAAGTAGTAACCAAAAGAGGCAGTATTGTGGAGACTAACGAAAACGCAGGTACTATAATTCAGGGCAGTCTAACGAGCCATGTAAACGCAGCTAATAAATGTAACCTAAGAGTCAGGCAAAGAACAGAATAAGTCAAAGAACTAGGGAGAGTAAATGATATTATAGGCGAAATAAAGAACAAGTGGACATGAGCTGGGCATGTAGTAATCCTAAGGCAAGACGACGGTACTTTCAGATAACAGAGTCGATTATAATCGTGTGCAGGTGGCGGCAGGGGGCGTCAGAGCTTCAGGTTGGACGATAGTAGTAGAATCTTCGCAAGAATAAGGTGTGAGCTGGTGCCCAAGGACGGGGTTAATTAAAGAGATATGGTAGGAAGCACATTTGCTGGTGATGATAACCTTCTTTTCGTAAGTCTCCGAGTCCATGCTCACCATTTCCCTCACGTTCCTTCTATCATTCTTGTACTGAGCTGCACGGCGCGGGTAGGATCACGCCTTTGGAGGGCAGCGGGGAGGGGCTTTTGTAAATACAAGAAAAAACATAAAAATAGAATACCTAAACTTCAGAGTAAAAAAGAGGACTTGCAAGAACTCTTTTTGGCCCTTTCATGAAAGGGCCAAACTCAACTAGTAGCCCTCATATACAGCCCGCGTCAGTAACTGTGCTGCTATCAAAGGCGTACATATCAAAACTTCCAGTAGAGTTACTGCTTAACTGTCGAGATGTTGAAGGTAGTCACTGTAACGTTGTGCAGGAGCACCTGTGGTAATATTCTCGTACATAAAAGAGAACTCCGATTTCTCACAAATGTTCAATATGCAAAAAGTATTCACTACATTCGCTCTCCGGGCAAGTTGGCGTTTGTATTGTTGATGTGCTTTTATGTTTTGTGCATTGTGCATCGATGATATCTCATTTGCGGCAATTGTTCCATGCACGAGAGATGTAGGCAACTTGAGGTAGCCTTAGTGAGTTTAAGAGCTGCGTGGCTTAAGTGCCTTACAAACATATTACGTTGCATTGTTGAATGTGTGAGCTACTGGAAGCTTTTGGAAACCGTCTAACCTGTAGACCCTACTAGTTACCGTAGAAGACGTTCATTATAGAGAACATCGTGAAGTAATGGGAATGCATGGCTTGACTTTTGATTACTATCAGTTGTAAAGAAAAACAGCCATAGTTTTCATCAAGGATTAAGATGGTGATGTTGCAGAGGCGACACCAACCTTGGAATTGAGTTTGATTGTGATGGATGTGATTAAAATAATTTAAATTCAATTTCATAAAGGCAACTGGGCCGACATGCGCCATCACTACGGCGTTCTTGCTTCCGCGAGATAGGGTAAAGGGCCCGTTTTCAGAGGCGCCGAAAAACCACAGAAGCACAGCACTGTTACAGCTGATTGGTTCCACATAAAAGAAACAACTGGTAAACACACGGCGGTATGTTGATTTTCCACCGGCATTCATAAAAGAGTGCACTTAGCAGTGAAGCGCTGACTATATGTGTTAGTTTCAGTATCCGCTTCTTTCAAGCCCCGCCCAAATGACGCATTGATGCAAGGCACCGAAAGAAGCGCCAGAGACTTCGACTGAGGTAAATGGGGTCGTGTAAGGTGATATCCAAGAAATCCTGCCCTCAACTCTCGCCCAAAATAACACGACCGAGGTAGTTCTCTGCTGTATAGACATGTAGACTGCACAGTCGTGGATCTGAAGGACGGGCCAGCTTTGGTCATACCGCTTCCAGGAGTCCAAATGATTTGGCGCATTTCTAGGGCGGCGAGTTTGGTGCATAACTATCAATGTCATTGCTCATTCATCATTAAGTTTGAGGTTGTGAGTGGTCTGCTTTAGCCGGCGCAGGTAGAAGAATACCGCTTTGGAGGGAAGAAGCTAGGTCGTCGTACAGGTGATGTGATGTCCCTTGAACAACTCCCCACGTCGAAATTAAGAAACTCATTTTTGCAGGTTCATCCTAAAATGCATCTTATGTTTTTTTTTTTTAAACCAATGCTAGTGTTCTTTTTCTTTCCTATCCTTGCTTACTCTCTGTTATCGGGAAGTATCACTTTTAGCAATTGCTATCAAACCCATCAATTGTCTTCACACAGCTGTGGAAAACGCCGCCTGCTTCGCTCTGACTGAACATAGAGGCCTCTCCACTGCTATTCTTGGCGATTATTCTGGCCATCACGCGATATTATTCAGCAGATTCCTGGAACGCAGCAAATCCCACTCGTGACACGCCCCAGTTAAGGTAACAACGGGAAGGCGACGGCACGTAAATAATAGACTTTGCTTGCCCAGCGGACTTTCGTCCTCCCACGGGCTGTCGCTTCATATCACGGCGGGGAAGTCATTTAGTCTAATGGATGAGGTCAACTATGAATTTTGAAAGCAGGGGGCTCGGAGCTGGACATTGCGCCTCTCGCTTTCCAGCCTATCTTAGTTGCTGTTATCTGCGGCACATGGTGATTATACGGGTATATGCAATGTATAGCTCGCAGTGGCCGTAGAAAATGAAAACCGTGATTTCTTTGCCGGCTCTCAACAGATCCGGACGACATACTCGTGAAGGAGGCATACTAACGATCGAAGGTCTCCGTCGCGCAAACCTCCCGCTCTTGCCTCACTTTCGGCGAGCAGCCTTTTACCTAAATTTTGGGCTGCGCTTTCGTTGGACAGATCATAGCAGGATAGCACCTATTTAAATGGTGGTTTCGTTATTAGCCTAAGATTTATTTAATATAATTTAGTGAGTTTAATGCTTGAGTTCTGATTCTCCGTATTCTTCTCATATAGGAAGTGTTGCTACAATACATTAAGTACAGATCTATCGCTGTTTATAACATAACAAGCAGCCGTAACTTCCAGTACATGAGCTCGCATTGAAACAACTGGTTCCTGGAAAGTCTCCTTCAAACAATTATACTCTATCCCTAAATAAAGAATAGAAAGGTGGTTAGCGTGGAATACTGTATACATTGCGAAGTTCTACTTTTTCTTAACATATACCAAGTACACTGTCTATTTGTAAGATTTAAATTTTAGCTTTGCTCCAGATTACCAGTGACCACCAAAGAGACGTCAACCCTTTTAACCAAAGAAGACTACGTGCTTATGAGTACATCGAATCGCACGACCCACTATCCGCAGCCAGGGTAACTGAATGCGTTGCCGACGATTTTAAGGATTATACGAGTTTTAGTAAGTTTCAAGGCAATCATTCGGTTATGCAAACATATTCGCCTCCGGTTATGCATAATATATTTGGAAAGAATATATTAGGATCTGTGGTTGTTCGCACTTCACTATTTGCAAAGGTTGAAGGGTAATCATTTATAAAACACTTTATACTGAAGTGAGCTTGGATTAGCATTCCCGCTCAAACGTACTTTCTTAGTATGTCAGTAGATCGCAAGGATTGGAGATTCTGCTTGTTGCGGATTCCAGTACAGAACCGATAAATTCACTTTATAATACGATGTCAACCGGTCTCTACATCCCCTTTTCCGTGACTGAGGCTAAGAAAGGGAGACATAATAATCGGATCGGCCTTGCGGCAGTATAGTTAGCCAACATTTATTTTCCAAAATCACTGTCCATTGCTGGTACTTTTCAATAGAAATGGTTATAATAAAAAATGGAACGAAGACAGGTAACCCAAAAGTTCAAGCAGAGGGGAGTGTGGGTCAGAGTTCCTAGCTTCCGACTTTGTCTCTACCTCAGCCGACGTTTCGGAAGTTGCAGGGCAGCTTGTGTACAGCGCCTAAGCGTATTCGTAGTAGTAGTAGTAGTAGTAAGTGTTTTCGTACTAAAGTGAATAACAAGGAAGGAGAAGATTTTTGCTAGCCCCGGCATCTGCCATCGATACTGAAGCACCTGAGCTGGGGCAGCGGAAATAAAGAATAGCAGTATAGAAGCGTAGTTCACAAAAGGGGGTTTTCGTTTAAATGTAGCCTCATAGAGAACCTCAAAGAAATTACTTTAGCGTGTCGCTATCAACATTTCAGCGCATTTTGTTTGTTTTTTATTCCGCTCTGAAAACGTTAAACCTAGACTACCTTAAAAATGGTCGTCATGAACATTAATAAATCAGTATTAGCTTTGGGCTGTTGTCTAAACCGATTATTCGAGTAACCTATATCTGCGCCAGTGAAATGTCTAAGAAACGCTTGAAGATTGAAAGAATGTTGAAAAAGAAACGCATACATTGTGGTGCCATCTACTTTACAAATTGCTGGCTGCAATCAACTCGAGCAAGAGCACTTGTCATTGCATGAAATGTATTGCTGTAAATACTACTCTAATTTTAATATAAATTATTCTGATAAATCATTGATAGACATAAAATACCGTTACAAAGATCGGAATTTATTCGTGTTACGCCCTGAGATGTTATATCAAAGCTTTGATCCATTACGCCAAGGAGCGCAAAAAACCGGGAGCGTACCTCAAGAGCAGGGCGATGTTACGGCTCACACTTCGTAGCTGCAGCAAGACCAGTCGTAGCGAAAGCAAACTTCACCAGTTATGACCGCTAACGGCGCCGACGATAACCGCCATGACTACTTTTTCAACTGAAGCTGTCAGCTCTCGATTGGAAAAAAAACAGCATTTTTTTTCTCTAAGTGCTCAAAAGCCGCGATGTCACTTTCTCAAAATTGCGTGCATTCGCCAGTGCTATTTCGCGGTTATTTTATATGCAAGAGCACTGCAGACGTTTATTCCTACACGCACGCTGTCAAGCAAACCACGCTATAAATGTTGTACGCGCGTGTCGGGTTTCAAAAATGCTTTGGTGTTCCTACCCTCCACATGTCGGGTAGCTCGCTCAAGAGCAACAGAGGAGTGGTGGAGGGAGGGGGATAGGATTGTGTAAGCAGGCCGAAAACTTGGCACTCTCGCATCAGCAAGCTCCGTGCTATTCGCCGACTGCATCCAAGCTCTCGTGGTCGTTCCCACTGACAGTTAGGCGTATGCTGCTATACCAGCTGCGCAACTCAATCCGCTCGCCGGTATAGGACCAGATGAGATTAAACGTGATGACCAACGATGCGTGTTTGAGGCTGGTTTAGAATTCAGGCTCACCCGTGTGGACGAAGCAAACTCCGAACTCGGAGCCGTGCTCATCGCACCGGCACATCGCAACGAGACTGACGGTTATGTGCGATGACACGTGAAATGGGTCTTTGCGTTGCTGAGCGAGTGAAGAGCGCTGCTAGGGCATATGTAAACAGTTGGTGAGCGACAGGCGGTATCTTTTTGCGCTTGGCTGTGCGATAGGAGATGGTGATGGTGATGGAGAGACCTGCTGTGCGCCTGCACAAAACGTGCATGGTTTGCAATGCCTTCTTAGAACACGGTTTCTGCCACACCGCGTTGCAGCAGACGGAGAGAAGGAAGCGCGTATGGCATCAACGAAGCATTCCTTCATAGAGCCCGCCATGTATTTAAAAATTTTAGAATGCATTTGTTTATCAATACATGGTGAGGTGTATATGCTGTCAAGAAACCGCAGCGTCAGAAGCGTTACCATACAATACAAACAAAATTGAAGCAAAATAACGTCCCGGGACAGTGGTATTCAGAAGCATGCTAAAAAAACATCCTTCCACCCCCCCCCCCCCCCCTCCAGCACTCCCAAGCGTAAGTTTTTATTTTCCTTTCTTTGTAAGCTCACACGTACGCGGAGCATAACACATTTCCTTCCGTGTTTACTCTAAAGCTTTGAAAGAAGTGGTTACATGCAATCAAACAAATAAGCTGGCCCTTCATTTCTTAACCACGAACCGATATCTTGTGATTACACAGAGGGTTGGTTCACTTTGTCTGCAGGCAGCCAGCCGCTACCGCTCTCGACATAACTTCCTACCCAGTCTGCGGTGTTTTGCTTTGCATAACAACAGAACGGATTGTTTGCCTCACTGGTTTTCTGCAATGCCCGCCTAAGCCATCGATTATTCTCACAAACTGACTTGCGTTTGTGCGACCCAGGTCCTAGCTTCGCCAGCTGTGTATACAAGCGACAAAGGAGGACAGGAGAGGATGAAATTCATTTATTCATTCATTCACCCCAAGGGCCATTTAGGGCATTGCATTGGGGAGGGGGGGGGGCATACAACTAAATAACATTGGTAGTACATGCACATATGCAAATTCGTACGACGCCCCGCTCCGAGAAACAGGGAATGATCGGAAATAGAATGAGTGGCTGCTCTTGTCGTTCGTACACACGGACAAAAGAAAACGCGCGCAAGGCTGAACATATGAGCATAATTTCCACTTAACCAATCGTTCCAGTGGTCGTTTTATTGCCCACTTTTACTTCAGTTCAGATGTCCCTGACCATAAGTTTAATTTTGTTCATCAGATCCGCCTTTGTGCATGAGCGTTGCTGACTCAATCCAAGTTTTTATATCTGATTACAATAAGCAGTGCGGTGTTCCTAGATAAACTTTTTTAATAAGACCGCGCGAAGGAAATTTTGCTATCAATTTTACGCTTAAGAGTACACCTCTATAAATCTGTAGCACGTTTTACGTGCCATGCGCGAGTGAAAAAACGCCACCTGACAGAGTACAGAGTCCTGAGTAAATATCTTAATTTTTAAATGAGTGTCTGTCAGAAACTGCCTTGCAACGGCCCGGAAATAACTCGGTGTTTTTACTGTCTAGGTCATTCTCAATGTGCCCAATGTTGTACTCATGTTACTGCAGTTTATACTTTGTTTGTACGATAGCAGATAAAAATTTCACTTGATCACTTTTTGTGCCCTACAAGGCAGTGTCTATCTATTATGCTACTTTGTGCACAGTGAAAATTTTCCTTTGCAGCATTTCAGCTATGTGCAGCATTTAAGCGGCTAGGACACAGCCTCTCGGTATCGACGTTGTAAGAGAGAACCAGTATCCACAATACGCGTAACAGTCAGTGTACACCTGTAAATAAGGAATTCCTGCCCTCATTCAAAGAAAATATCGCGAGCTTCCTGCCCTCTTTCTAGGACGAGAAGTTAGAGAAATGGGTCAACCCCTCCCCGACGGTTTTCGGCTTGTTGCGACAAAAACGTCAGCAGCAGGCCCCTTGGCCCTTGGCACTGCGTTTAAGGTTTTCAATTCACGTTTCCAAGGCATTCTTGTTTCCGCATCTGTTTCAATTATTTAGTTGCCAAAGAGCACCACGGATGTCAACCTTCTCTATATTTGAAACGTGTGCACAATTTACTTTACCTAACGTCCTAGCTATGGCCCATGCTGCCGTTTTTCAATATATGGACGACCAAAATGTAGTCGTAATTTTTATAATCCACAATCTGTGGTAGCACTGCGCACGGAGTGGACGCGTGGTTGATCTGCTGCCTCGCCGGGACAGCATTACCAATCCTAGTTTCCTAATATGAATCCTAGTTTCCGATCATGGCGCAATACGCCGATGTTTTTTACCCTAACATATATCCACACATCCGGCTTTCGCCTTAATAACAAATGAAACGCACGCTAATTTGCAGTGCGTTGCGCCATGATTGACGTTTGATAGAATGTAATTAATAACCCCTGTGAATGCAAAGCTTGCCACCGCAATTAGAAGAGCTTCTGCTGACATTGCTCGACACATACATGTGGGTTTTTGCCTGCACGCGAGCCTCACTCTTCGTTACCTGTAATTACAGCTATTCATAGAAATTCTCTTTTTCTGTCGAAGCAACGCGATGCTTTGCATGCTTAAGACACTGCCCCTACTTTGCAAGCAACTGTACGCAAGCATGCAATCGTCGCTACCAGGTTGGATATTAAGATAAATCTTTCCAACTGCGCAATTGTTTGCTCCATTTTTTACGCTTAGTTATTGCTTACCCAATGAGTTCTCAGAATACACCCCTTCATTAACATCGCTTGAAGGTACCGAATACCGCGAATGCAAACACCGGGGAACTTGCGGACGACGGTGTTTTGCTAACTTTTGAAAGTTGCTTGTTTTGTATGGCCTGTTTCGTAGAAGTTTGCTGCGCATATGGTTTCTCTTATTTATTCAATGATTTAAGCTTACTGCAGGCCCTTTTCGAGCCCACGCAAGTGTGTTTAGAAAATGTTGTAGTGGTAAAGACAAGAAGTATACACAGGCAAAAAAAAACGGATGTTCTCTCCTCTAAACTCAAGGTACAGATAAAGAAATATAAAAATCAAAGTTAATGTTTTGAATGAAATTTACAAATGAATCTGCGGACGTACACTCTACAACATTTTCTGGCAATTAATTCCATTCGGAAATAGCAGCTGGGAACAGAGTATTTGTGGTTTGTTGCTTCAGTGTTTTTCCTGGTTTCGCCAGGGCGCGAAAAAACGTGGATTGGAACGCCACACACCCCCATGCTGCAGTAAGATTGTGCCGTAAAATTGGGAACGGGATATAAAAATTCTACTCTTAAGATAATAAAGCAAAGGTGCATAGAACAAACCAAAATATTGCATTCCACAAGGCGATTCCACTTGAATAGCACGTAATTGCTTTTATTTTTCGTTTGAATGAATAAGGATGGCTGGATTGTTCTACTTGTCGTCTAATGTTGGCGGAAACATATTGACGCCTTGTGCAAGTCACAACTCCGTTAATAAATAGGCGTTAGTAAGCTGCTACTAAAGCTCGTGTCAGTTTCGCACATTTATTTCAAGAAATGCATTTTCTTCTCTTGCGACCCTTGCATAGATGAACGAGTTTCGCAACTGTATCGAAAGAAGCAGACAAGAAACAAAAATTGATGAGTGAAAGATAAGAAAATTTCAAAATAGCTCTTGAGTGTAAACAAGATGCGCCGCGTTTAAAGGATTATGTTACTTAGGTGATTATTCACGCGTATATCGGTCTACATCGAAGCGCATCCTAACATCAGCTTGAGGGAAATAGTTATACGTACTCCCCTTACATTAATTTTTTTGCACTAACAAAGAAAATTTCAGTGACCGATCACCTGCGAAGAGGCGGTCCCAGATCCAATAAAAAAAGATAGGACTAAAACATGAGGGGACACTTAAGATCCGCCTTAAACGTATGACCCGGTAGCTGCGATGACTCCCCTTCGCAGGTTGGGATCTTTATTGTTTATCCCTTCTCACACACGGATACTCTCTTTCTTGCACCGTCACATAATGGATAACACACCCTCCTGAGTATAATTAGATGCATTAGACATCTTTCCCACTCAAGTGCTCCATCTCTGTTTCTGTTGCCTAGGGATTACCTACATGTCCGTGTATGCGGAATAGGTCATTTGGTAGTTTACATTCATAGATCGCGAGGAATCCTCGCACCACTGCCGGTGCAATGGTGCAGCGGTTACTGACTGCGCCACTCTCCGGATGGTTTTTTGTTTGAAACACAGCCACCGGAGAGACTTCTTAGAAAAGTGAGTTTGGTCTGGTCTATAAGTCGTTGTTTCCCTGGCGCTACGTCCCCCTCCAAATAAGTACTTCTGACACCCAGGTTACTCTTCCCGAGTGGCCTTTCACGGCCAATCATTTACTGCCAGCTGCTGCGGCGGACGGGTTATGAAGACGTCAGGAAGTCATGTGATGTAGGAGGCAGGCGGGCTCTCCACTTTTTCGCAAAGAATGCCGCTGACGACACCGGATTTTCTCCAGAATGGAGGCATTAACGCTAGCATGTAAAATATAGTCAGTTGTCTTGACGCTTCGAGATATAGAAAGCAGACGACTCTGATTTGAGTGCATCTTATCAATTTAAAGACCATCGCAGGGGTTCAATCGTATGCAGGCGCTGCTCCATATATATGCTCACAATGACCGATATGTGACTTTACAGCAAGAAGGAGCATGGATTTTTTGGATGAAGCAAAAACGTTCAGCTATACTGCCAACTTACCGGGCGTCAACACTCGCTAAAGCTTGTATTGGCGATGTTTCGGAATAATCTTAAGGCTACGCGCGCTAATACTAAGCTTAGCTGCTAAAGCTCCATATTTTAAGGCTGACTTCCACAGGGTTCCTCAGCAAGTCGGTGGCTAATTTATTATGTCTAATGAGCCTGTGGAGTAAGTTCGAAAAGGCAATAATTGCCTTCTGTTTTGACGCTTTTTTATTAAAGTGTAAAAATCGCTAGCCGTCTCTTATGCCAGTCTTGAGGCAACAGTGTAGGGCAGAGTTAAGCTTGTACAAGTCGAGTATGCAAGCAGCATACGTGGAGAAAGCGCTGAAACTTTGCGTTACTTCTCGTGGGGAAATGGCAGGTCGCGTAAATTAGCAAGGAACTCGGATGCTACACTGTGGCTGTTACTGGTTTACAATATATACCCGTGACGATGCACAACACTTAGAAATGTTCAAATGTTTGGTTGAGCAGGACTTCAAAAAGAGTGTGGAAGAAGAGACCAAAATATTTCGTTCTTCAAAACGATGACGTTTTTAATGCATACCATACATAGAAATTACATGCTTGCATTCGAATTGCTTGCCAGCATTGTGAAGTTCCTCTTCAAATTCGTTTAAAGGTAATAGAATAAACTTTCATAACTTTCTTATGGTTTGCACAACACTGACGGATGGAGTCAAAGAAACAAAAACGTACTTGGTTAACCCAGTGAGAAGGAACGTACTGCCAGCGCTCCTTAAAAATTCAACCCTTGGGGAAAGGAGGAATACAAAAAAACTACCTTCACAAATGAAAACTAACTAGTTTCGTCCTCGACGACATTCAAAGCCACCCTTCAATTTGCACACGATCGACTGGGAGCGTACACAAACGTTATGTATTGCGTTACTCAAGCCTCCTGGCCCACATTTCTTGCTTTTGTACATCCATCATGTTCCAATGCATTGTAATGTGAGGAGAGCCACTGTACTCGCTTTTCATGACCTTTCGGCAATAAGGGATGCCGTAACGTGCAAAATACGAAGCTAGAAATCAAAGCAGCTTACGAAAAAAATTGGACACAAAATGGAATTGCTAAGAAAAACTTTTGCCTGCTGGAAGGAACATGAGAATGGCAGCCAAGACTGGCACTTTTAGCTACCACCCTTAGGCACAAAGTGCAACCGGCAAGGTCCGAGCGCGCTTCCTTAGGGAGATGACCGGTTTCTTCTCCTTCGAGCTGCCTTATATTATCACTGTCACAAACACCAAGCAAGCTCTGTTCATGTGCCGGCACTACCAGAGAGCAGATACTGGAGGACGAGACAGCTAAGAATATAAGCGTTGATAACTGAAAGGCAACATCTCCAAGCAATTAGAGAGATGGTGCGACGAACCTGCGAAGATAACTACCAGGAGAAACGGTGCATAATTTGCCATACGCGGCTGGTGGCTTTTTAAATCCAGGTTTTTTTGGCTAAGAAATATGCCTGTAGGCTGGAAGACGTTTACAAAGAGTTGAAAAGAGCGTCCGTGTTGAATTATAGTACGAAATGCAGATTGTGTTCTAGGAAGGCAATGTGGACGCGTTCTTGACATTTTCAGATGTGACGAGATCTGAATCTGCCTGTTCTGAGCTGAGAAGTGCCCGCAGTATGCAGCCCTGAAGTTTCTCAAGAAAAAAGAGGCTACATTTTTTGGAGTTGAACATTTAGTGCTTACCATGTGGCAAATAGTTCATTTTCTTTGAACCGAGCAAAATACAATTTCCACTAAAATAAATGGCGAAAATGTGATTGCAATGCACTAAATAATTAAATGTTGAAAGGAGTGGTTTAAGATACCTTGAAAGCTTGCAAAATATCACGGAATGTTACGACGAGAACTCTGACAACAGTATATTGGGCAAAAAGCTTTCCTAAACTCCTGATACTCCTAATGCTTGCCTAACTTCTTTCTCCCGTAAGCAGTGAAGGTTACAACCAGTCGTTTTATTTTTTCTTATATTTGTTAACACATGTATAAAGATCTTCACTTGCAGTATTTTTCTCTCTTGCGGTTTGTGTATTGGCTCCCGACAAAGTATCGTTGTGCTTTAGCCCGCAAAAAGCCAGGAATCGCAGTGGCCAATGTCATCACGAACAAAAAAATATACATCGAACTGAACCAAGTGTGCAGCTCACTTTCGGTCATTTCCTTTCCAACCACTTCCAGGTCTTCATTGGTGATTTGCGAGGTTTATTCGAGAGGATGCGTTTTCGAGAGTAAAACCAATCCTGAATCCCACAAACCCGCAACGCAACGACCAGCTCCCTTTCTGGTGAACGCGCCCCAACTTTTCAACGAGGACAGACAGAATAACACTCTGTCTTAAAGGAGTAATGCGGTTTGCAAACCCACACCCAGGCGCATACTTCTGGCTGGGCCAAAGTTGATCGGTTACGCGCCAGAACAAACTGCGAAATCAATCCTTTTTTTTCATGCGGCTGGGACACCGTGCGAACGTTCTCGCTGTTTGGAGTTTTTTTTTTGTTCGGCGCACTTTTTTGACGCCCCCTTAGCCTTTTCTTTTCCATAATTGCCTGTAACCACTGCTCTGAAGAGCACTAGAACAGTGCTATAATTAGGACCGAAAAAAAAGATCGAGGTAACAAGTATGGCTACATTTAATTTGTTGGGTTGCATTTTTGCCGAGTGGTATGACTCCTTTCGCGAGGATAACATTGTTTTCTGAGCGATTGCTAATCCACGGTCTTAGTGCAGCGAGCGCCAGGTTATTTCCTTCGTTGCATGTTAAAGAACGTAAAGATGCTATGTTTTTACCTTTATTTTTAATAGAAGAAAAGTATCATTACATAGTAACCAAAAATGTAGAGGTCGTTCAGCAAACCTCGTCTTTAAAAGAGACTGCACACACCATGAAGCAAATGACTCCCGCCGAATTGGCTTGCACATGGACAGATGCGCGGCAAACAATTTACATTACGTGAACGTTTTTTTCTCGCCCTCTGTTCCTTTGGAGCTTTTCAATCGCTATCAAAATGCAGTCATAAGCCTCGATTGAAGAGCTTCGTACCGGTAATTCTCGCAACAGAAGCTCCAGAACTCCAGCATGCTTTCCCGTTTGGATATTTGTTATTTGTTGGCCTCCCATTATTGACCTACGAAGCGCGTTTATTTTTCTTTAGTCACTTTCACACTGCATCCGCTGAAAAGCCACTAAGACTAACGAAGGATACGAGCGAGGTCTCTATCCTCTGAAATCGCCTGTCCTGGCTTGCACTGAAATCATGGAAGCGTTGGTTTTACAAAGAACTCGGGCACAGACCCATGTTCAATACTCAGCTCTGGGCAGAATGCGGTTGCGGAATGCAGCTAACTTCGGATACAAAGCACCGGCATGTACTTCATTACCAAAGTTCGAATCCAACGAGAATCAAGAGTATCGAATGTGTCAAAATAAAATAGGTAATGTTGTAGAAAAGACATAAGAAAATAGGCGGAACACCCATTGCATGATGCTGCAAAATGTTTTAGACAGTCTCTAGGCTGTCCATACACTTCTGTCTATAAATTCTTTAAACTGCCAATAGACTGTCTATAGAGAAATTCTAAAGAATAGTCTGTAGGCAAAACAAATGCTATTGACAGTCTATAGACATTTTATAGGTTTGTGGTCATAAATTTTAGTTGACTTTTTTCTATAGTCAGCCTATAGACTATGAACAGGCAAAACGAAATATCTATAGCAGAGCAATAGAGTCTATAAAAAGTCTATATACTGTCTACGGACCGTTCTTATAAGGGAAGGCGGCGGCACCTGCGGCCGTTTTCGATTAGTTCCCTACTTTCTGAACTTCAGAAATCTGGCGCGTCCAATCAGCGCACAAGTATAGGTTTCGCAACACCGCCAGCTTAGATGCGTAAGGAACTCCCATGCGGCGTGCTCGTTCAAGAGAGGGCCCCGGAGACCAGCTTCCAATCAGGCTTGCATAATGAAGAGGGAACCAAGGACGGCAGTCAAGTTGGAGGGAACTTGCGCATATGGGAGAAGGAGGTAGCCTGTTTCGATCGGCGCGAACGCTCGAAGCATCAACTTCCATGCTATTTTATGGAGCTCATTTCCACAGCGATTGTGAGGGGGAAAAGTATCAGCACAAGAACATTCAAGGCTAACATTGGCGTGCGCTTTCACGAATATTTTAGACTTATTATTGAGATAGAAAAATACAAAGGCACGTAGTTTTAAGAGACCAGAAAGCTGTAAAGTTACCATGGTTGCTCCGTACCACGCAAGCAATTTTTTGTTTAACTCGCAAGCGTTAGAACCCCCAAGTCTTGAAGAACTTTCCATATGCTTTGGTCGTCGAGGCACAGGTGGAGTACAGTAAAACCAAAATCACAATGTGCTCAAGTACTCGAGTAGGACTCTAACCTGCGTCGACACGAATAAATCAACATCGCTACATCCTTTCTTTCTATGCATTAAACTGTCAGCCCCTCGCCCTGAGGACTCATCGTTATCATCATCAGCTTGAATTAATTCGGAAATAAGTCGAAATGCAAGAGCACGTAGCCACTTGCACGTGCGAGATTAAGATAGAACGTACACAGGATTTTATGTCGAGAAGAGGCACCAGAAAACACCACCTGACGACCATGCAGCAATTCGCGCGAAAGAGCGAGATATTTCAACCACGCGACGGCGTGAAGAAAGCGCCATCTAACGTGCATGCAGTAAGTCATATGGGACGCCTCGACTTGAGCATGAGCAAGTCAGACGAAACGGCTTCTGATTTCAACTACCACAGCCGGACATCAAACGAAATATGTTGTCATTGGTGTGAATGACCACAGTCTGGTGACACAAAGTGCTGAGTAAATTGGAGCAGATATGCTAACGTATTTCAATTGATCGCACGTAAATATTTTGGGTACTTGCTTTTGTACATACAGCCTGAATAAAAACGCTCCATGCCTCATGGTTATTTCATTCGCCGTAGACTTGACCATTGCCATGAATTAGAGACCGAAACGTATTTTCGTGTGAAAGCACTCCTCCAGACGTATCAACCCCGAGCAAGAACCTTGCCACCTTGTCTTGTGTTCCGAACTAACACGAGCTTACCGGAGTTACTCACGAGTGAGCTCGTTATAGAGCGCAGGAGCTTCGCGCCAGCTGAGCGAGAGGTTGCTCAGGGAGACCAACAAGGTCACGCAATCCCTACCGACTCTTGTTACAGCCACCTGCGACGCTGCCACCTTCCACACAACCAACAGCCACCTGTCAGTGCAGTGGCGCTTCACTTAACCTCTGCACCACTCAGCTCGTAGTGGCATGAGGACTCGCCGCCATCTTTGAATGCTAAGTAGAGATTTACCAATTTTGCATATATGGCATCAAAGCTATGGCGTTATACCCTTAAGGCGGAGCTTAAGTGTCCCCTTCAATTGAAAGATTAATACCTGCTTTCGGGCGTCTAATCTGTTAAGCTACGTTAAACGTCTATTAATTTTTAAGCTGAGGACGATGGGTATTGCTATATTGGCGTACCGTGGAGCTTTAGCGGCACGTTCAGTGCTCTACTATGCAGTTGGAAAGCGATCCGTGTGGCCTGCAGAGTTTTGACCGCAGGTGTAGAAGTAGTGGATCACAGGCTCTGTTGTTGGGCTGCTTTGCGCATGCTACCGGCTCTGCTAGTCATATATTGATGAAAGCTGAAATGAGCTCATCTAATCCGGGCACGTACAATGGACTCACGAGATTAACGCCCACTTCAGCACAGCTTGCATGCGTCCCGCTGATACCGGAAATTACGCTCTGGAGCGAAACGTGCTTCGAAGTATGCCGCATCGCCACATCGCGTTCAGGCGTGCTTCAGCCATCCCGAAAATTAAGCATCGCAGCTTTTTTTGCCTTTACTGTTGTGCATGTTAGCGGAAAGTGTCTTTGAAACGTGTGGGCGCCTGGGTGTGCGCCTCTTATTGACTGACAATTTTCTGGAAGGCATTTCACTGCCCATTGTTGTCCCGCTTTGACTGTGTTTTCCCAGTCTGTGTGGGCTTTTGATGGGTGCTTTTCTTCGTATATTCAGGTAGGACAGGAAGCAAATGCTACAGAAGGAAATTGTTCTGTTTTGTTGTTGGGGCACACTCGACGTGACAATCATAGGAGCGAGACTGAATGATTGAAGGCACCGTTGGGTTGCTCACGTGACCGAGAGAGATAACTGTGTCTCGAGGAAGCTATTAGGGACACACTAAGAGCACGGCGACAACTAGTAAGAAGGGAGAGAACTGGTCAAGACAAATATTCGGGCGAAGTAGTTCTTTGCGGGCATTGTTCGGGTGAAACAATATATCCATACTAATTAATGAAACAGGACTGAAAAATAAAAGTGTACCTAATTGTTGCACTGAGTACAACTGGCCAAGAAAGGAATAAGTGCAGGATACTGGCTATAAAGTGCGAACCCGCATAGGCAGATATGATAAGCTAAAAGAAGTCCTGGTTCTCTGCCGACATGACACTTGCCCACAAGCCCGGCCAAAGTCCCTGTGTGGGTATGTGATGCTTCAGCAGAGATGATCAGCAACAACATGCCAACAATGGGAGATGCACAGAACTGTCATGTGACCTTTTTTGCTCTGCTCCGTGCACGTAACTTGCACACGAAGGAGCTACGGTTCACTCCTACCTTCCTCCATTCCCTTAGGGTGTGGTTCGTGAGTTCACCATGATGACAGACAGTTCATTCGCCATTTCCTTTGATCAAAAACCAAATACAAGTATGGGCAGCTCGACTAAAAAATGGGAACTGGTATAGCATCCTCCTTTTTTGTGGCTGTATTCTTTTGCTTCGTTTATAAACAGCGGAGGAATACGCTGCGTTCAGGATGTAACCATCAGGAAGGTATCTTACATAAGTTCCACAAAGAACGCCGATGCTTCTTGGGGTCTTACTGGCGAACCGTCTTGCTGACGGCGCTTTTTAAGGTAGTAAGGGGCTCTTGGGCTTCAATTTTAATTGTGAAGCAGCTGTACAACTTTCTAAGGCAGTGCTACAGAAATATTGATGGTAATGGCTCGCTGTTCCGGGTAGTAAAAACTTTTTTTTATAAAAGTCTTCATCACTGCCATCTATAGAGTAGTTAGGACTGGTATAGAAAACCAATGGAAAACATTTTTGACGAGAACAAAAACGCTAAAAGCCAATAACCCAAGCCTGCTGACGGGAGATCTCCTTATATATTAATTCGTACACAGAAAACTTTCAACCTAAGAAAAAATGCGCTCATAAACTCTTTCCGTTGATAAACGCGTTTGCCCTGAATTTGTGGGTATAGATCCCGACGATTCCGCCAGATTGCTTAATCCGAACTCCACCATAAACACATGTATGCGGTTTGTTTACGCATTATCTTATTTGTATTCCTGCTTCCCTGCTATTTCATATAACTACAAAATGCCGTGCACTTGTAGCAAGTAGAGAAACAGCTGATTGGCACGTACGAGTTTGTGTCGTCTGCAAAAGCACACGGTGACCTAATAAAGACCGCTGTTATCGGCGCTTTCGACGCTATATTATCATTGCAATATTAGCTGGATTCGACCATTAGTGGTAAAAAAAAATGTTCGCATTGGCACGCAGTTCTATTTCTCTGTCTACAAGAGGTAAATCACATGCTGAAAATGGACTGCTATTTCAGCGAGCCAGCAAAGATGGAGCTCATTGGCCTAACATTGAGAATAATTCCTATCTCGGTACATCGCAGCATAACGGAGTCTAGAGGGCGAGTTGAGATGATTTATTAATCTCTTAAGTGGTAAACAATTTTTGGTGTTTATGAACTCTCTGTAATGTTCTCCCTGATCAAAGTATAAGTTTTGTGTGACGCTCGGAAAAAGAACATCAACCAAGTTGCATATTTTAAGACTGACTCCGAGTTAGAAGTTTTTTTCACGTCTAGGTCTGACTAACATATTAGTTCTTACCTGTTGTTCGTCACTTATCCGCGGCCTTCCTAAGCCTGCCTTATATGTGTGTGTCTACATTTATTTATATATATATATATATATATATATATATATATATATATATATATATATATATATATATATATATATATATATATATACTATTTTTTTCTGTAAACTCAGTTACCGAGCACGTGAATGAATGATGCAAAAATGAACGTTTATCGAAAACGAAAAACAACTGCTTTCAAACGCTAACTACTACATACTTCACGAGTGAGCTTGGGCAGCAATTAATACTGTCAGCAAGCGAGGACACCTAAAGGCAACCTGTCCTAAGAATTAGCAAAGTGTTCTATACAGGGGACATGACGTCACACAGCGCATTTTCTTCTGCCCGAAAAAAAGCGGCTCGTAATTGGACTTGTCGGTGAGTACGCCCACGTGCAGTGCTTCCTAATTGGCCGTCAGGCTAATAGAAAGCACTTATCAATGAATTCCTTGCAGCCGCTTCAAATTACCCTTGGCACACAAAGAGCGCTTCATTAATTACGAGACCGCCTTTAATGCAGCAGTCACGCCAGTCGTGGGGTCGCTAATCTCCAAAAAAAGTGGAAGTCATTTGCGGTGGAAGGAAGCGCCACTAACGATCGCTCATTCTTCCGCGAAACACGAGCGAGACAGACCACACGAAAGAAGGAAGGAAAGTGTTCACTTCATTACTATGGTTAAATTCGATATTTGTAACTCTCTCTAAAGCTTAATTTTTTGCGTGCTGATGGTGGTTCTGGCGAACATAGATCCCATCTTGCAACTCAGAAAAAGAATGAGAAAAACGACTGGAGATTTAATTGAAGATAGGGTTTTAGTGGCTCATTGGTGTCCGTTCAACTTTAATTGTCTGAAAAAATTGTTGAACTTGCCTGAGTATAGGTGAGATTAATGTGAAAGGCAACACTGCTTGCATGTATTCATCAGCCGTGTTGTCTTATCGAAGTACAAAGGTGCTAGGAACTGTTAGCTTGAAGATAAATGCTCAACAAAAGAAACGCTCGCCTATCGCTCATAATTCTGGCATTCTAGTTGACCGCATAACAATTAAGTGTTTCTTTTAAAGTTGATTTCACCTGTAAATAGATTCGCGTTAATAATTTCAGCCAGTGACTGTGCTGGAACAGAGAAAGTCATTTTTTATCTTTTTTTTAATGATGCGTGCCAATACTTTTTTATAAAGAAAAGCATTTGATTTACTACTCAGATTTTCCTGAAAACATGAGTCTTCGAAGCTAGGGCGGATTTTGGTAAAATGACACAAATAAAGAAATACACAAAATTTCTGCAACTGTTTAAAGTAAATGGCGTTATTGCGCTAGCAGCTTTAGGTGCTACATTTTGCATAGGTGCAAAGGATCGTGTTAATTAGCGAGATACACAGTAGGCCTGTCTCTTGTGATGATGATGATACTAATAAAAATATTGCCAAACTCGAAGCAGTTCAAAGAAAAGCTGTCAGATTTTTATTTAACAAATACCAAGCAATGAAACGTGAGGGGATACCAACACTCCAAATACGTAGTAAACTCGCGCGACACAAGATGATGTATCAACCAATTCGCCAGCAATTAAAACTTTACGTTACTAAATATATTTCCTTTTCTAAAGCAAGATCGACGCGTCAAAAACATTCTAATACACATAACGAGTACCCTTTCCATACTGACTGATTCAAATACTCATTTTTTTTTCCTTTGCCACTCGTGAATGGAACAGTATAAACCCTTCAATAACTAGCAGCTCATCGTTAGGAAAGTTCAGCGCTGCTATCGAGAGCTCGGTACTTAATTAGCAAATACTTTTGTGTGTGTTTTTTCTGTGTTGCTAATATTGCTTCCTCTTCTGTGCACCTTTTTAATGTTAACTTTGTTCAGGTGTACACAGACTACCAGTATTATTTTCGGAACTACTGCGATGTAACTTCTGTCATGACGCCTAATGTGAGATTAATTTGCCTTGTTTCGATATGGTTATGATACAGTTCGTTGTAATGTTATTCAGCGTTGTTGTATTTTTGGTTGTATTTCCATAGTTCATTGCAGTGCCTTTGCTTTACCCTGTACTAGAAGTTTGTCGATATTACGATCTTCACCAAAATGATGTATTTTTTGAACTGTTATTACTAACCCTATTTTGCCCTCCTGCAGCAATCCCAAATGGGATTAGCAGTATGTATAAATAAATAAATAAATAAATAAATAAATAAACAAATAAATAAACAAATAAATAAATAAATAAATAAATAAATAAATAAATAAATGATCGACGCCGGTCAAAGAGTGTGACAATAAATTGCTTTCTCTTTCTAATCCCGAAACTGTTATCAATAAACGTCTGTTATTCTCTCGAGTGACCGCTTTTAAGTCCAGTGGAGAACAATTATCTTCTCGATCCCGGCCATCACATCTGTTGGGTGTCGGGAACGGCCTTTTATGAAAAATCATTCGTCTAAATTCATTGCTCGGCGTAATTCTCTGCTTTCCTGGACTTCCGTTATATTATATATATTTTCTTTTCTTTTCACTACGATAACATTTTTTTTAAAAGAGTTTTGGAAGTTTTGGATGTGACACGCGTAAAGCATGTGGAATACGAACCATGCTTTTTCATCTAGACCTCGGGTGCTGTCACTTCACGTTTGCCAATTAACTATAGCTACTCTCTCATTGTTGGTTGGCGTTATATCTTCATAACACGCAACTTGTACTCGCCTATATCCTAAAGTTTCGCATTGCCGTAGTTGCCCCGTACCCATGGCTCATTCACACGAAAATGATGGACACCTTTGTGCACATAGCAGTGAGCTCGGAAGCACAGCCGCTCTACCATGGTGTACAATACGGTCTACACTCAGCTATAGCGTACCCAAAACCGTGGTCTACGGTCTACACTCAGGCTAAGAAAAACTCAGGCCTACGAATTCGCATCAGAGATGCCGTCTCAAACCGTAATACAGTGTTTTCGCTTCCTCCTGACCGAATATCGCCCGATCATTTACAGACTATTGCTGTGAACGAAACTATCAGCCACTAAAACAAGGAATGCATAGCGGAATTTAAAAAAATAATTTGGGGTGTTCATAAATGGAAAATATGAGTGTATTAATTTTTACGTATAATTTACTTAATTGGAAATTAGGTAAAAAGACAATTACCTCTGACCATGGCGGTGCAGCACGAACTCAGCTGCAACGGCGGCTGCTGACATTAGATTTCTTAGTGTATATATGCAAAACATCACAACTTAATTAAAAATAGAAGTTATGATTTTGTAGCTTTTCCACGCAACAAATTATTACAAGAAGCCTAAATTAATTTCCATAAATTTTTACCGTGGAGTAAATGGTCCCAGCTCTGTCGGCATCTTTCATATGGATGTCGGAACGAGTTTCTCACCTCGAAACTCTTCGTTCAGTGGACTGCTGCAGCTACTTGTGAACGTATGCTATCACTGTGTTAATCATTTCGGGAGCCCGTTAGCTCTGATCACGTGTCGTTAACCGACAGTAAGCGGCTGAATTCTTTCTTTACGACCGGTTTAGGTTGCTGGATTAAAATTCGGTTTCGTTTCTGGAGTGTGTCACTTCGACATTTTGTTTTATATAAACTCTTCACAGTTTAAAAGTTTCAAGACGCCCCTTTTTTTCCTTTCAAGCGCATTACTTCACAATATTTAGGTTTTGACCCGTGTAAACCGTTCCCTATGCAAATGAGCTGCATGAACCTCGATCACTTAAATAACTAGACTTTAACGTTGGTGGTTAGCCGTTTAAGGGTCTTGGTCTTTAGTGAGTCTGCGCCTGAATGAAGCATCCCGACAGTTTCTTGAAGGAATGAATTCAGTTTGCGGGTTAGATTCTATCTTAAGGGATGTAAGTGTGGCATCACGAGATTGCAAGTAAGGCGAAAAAAAAATCATGACCTTAATGCACTGAACTCTACTTAACAATTAACAATATAAGATAACGGGTAACATTTCACGTAGCATGTACAGATGTTTATTTTAAAACTGCAATGTATACGTCTGGTGCGGTCTGTGCAGGTGGATCGCACAGAAAGGAGGACTATACATATTTCATAGTGCTAAATATTAGACTAATAAATAACTAACCTTAATAAACTATAAACATGTTTTAGTGAACTAGATTATATTATGAAAATGAAGTTCGTCAAATTCGAAGGTCAACCCTGTAGTAAATCTTCTTAATCGCCCTACAGTGCGTATTCATAAAATGCCGTTCCTGCCCGTGATATAGTCGTCCAAATCAAAGTAACTTCTTCTGCATCACCAAATACATGTACATAAACAGCGTCTGCATTTGATGTGTAACAAATGTGATGATAAAAATAATAATAATAATAATAATAATAATAATAATAATAATAATAATAATAATAATAATAATAATAATAATAATAATAATAATAATAATAATAATAATAATAATAATAATAATAATAATAATAATAATAATAATAATAATAATAATAATATAATAATAATAATAATAATAATAATAATAATAATAATAATAATAATAATAATAATAATAATAATAATAATCAATCTTTATTTTTTCGGTGCCCAGGAACAACCCAAAGGTCTTGGTGCTGGTACACCATTCACACGCACAAAATGTACATTTATTTCACTACAAAGGAAGACACTCAGGGGAGGTAATGCAGCAGTCAAGGCGATAGAAAAAAAGACATATAAACTAGGCGTGACAGCAAGCATGAAGCAAAAAAGTGAAAACAAGAAAACAGCGATAACAGCGGTAAATGAAAACAGCTAGAACAGGCAACAGACATATAAACAACTAATGGAACAATAAACGAAGAGAATGAACACAAGAACGACCGATAACAGCCAAGTACAGCATATAGCAAAATACAAACAAGAATAAAGCCAATACTAATATGAACGAATAAGAAACCTCTGAAATACAAGCTAGAAATACAACCATACACAATAAAAAATGTAATTAGTGAACGCGTTACAGACAATCAGGCGTGAGTACACCGTATTAAAGAAATAACATTAATGAAAACAAGTAGACGTGATGAACAATTAAGGAGAAAAAAAAACAATATAATACCAGTGCAAATGCACAAGTGTAGTAAAGTCAAAATGCATGAAAGGGGAAGTTATGTATGAGAAAAAGAGTGCTCAAAGTGGAACGTCACGGACATCCAATATAAAAGAAGGGAGAGAATTTTCGAATATATCAAGGTGAGGACAAAGAGAATTGAACAACTTTTGCATTCTGTCCAGAGGGGAGAGGTAGTGCAGGAGCGCAGAAACTTGGAATGGTCTGAATTCCCTTATGCTCTTTCGCGGTACACGCAAAAGGATACGCGCTAGGAGCTGAGGGCATAGAATGTGACCATGAAGAAGTTTATACAAGAAAATTATATCTGCCCTCACGCGACGGCAGCTAAGAGAAGGAAGCTGCAGTGAGTTACTCCGCCTGGGACGAGAGCTGGAAGTTTTGCAAGAAAACCGATGTTGAAATATGCGTAAAAACTTTAGCTGAACTCTGTCGATTTTTTCACAGTTCGACTGGCAAGTGCCGTTCCAAACAACAGACGCATATTCCAAAAGCGGCAAGCATATGGAGAGGTAGAGCTTTAAGAAAGGAAGTGGGGCTCGAAACTCTCTCGAAAGCCTGCAGATGAAGCCAAGTGTACGCATAGCCCGCAGAGCAATGCGTTTTGTATGAGAGGAGAAGCTGAGGCTGCGGTCGAAAAGTACGCCGAGGTCATTAATTTCATCAACCCTCGGCAGCAGCCTACCATTCACAGAATAAGAGTAGAGAAGACTTTGCGTTTTACGCGTAAATGAGACAACCTTGGTTTTAGATGAATTGAGAGTGAGCCCATTCTTCAAGCACCAATCAGAGAAGGCGGATATGTCCGATTGCAATGACAAGCAATCATGAAGAGTATGTATTGCCTTGAACATTTTTATATCGTCCGCATAAAGGAGAAACGAGGAGTTTTTGACAACGGAGGAAACGTCATTGATAAAAACAGAGAACAGAAGCGGGCCTAATACCGAGCCCTGAGGAACTCCGCTGGTTGGAGTGTAAACAAATGAGGTCTGTCCATTTACACTGACAAAGCAGGATCGATCAAGAAGATAGTTGCGTAGGAGGGCTACAATTGAAACGTCGATCTCAAACAGCAGAAGCTTTTGAAGAAGTAATGAGTGAGTAACAACGTCGAAAGCTTTGCTCAAATCACAGTACACACCGTCTACCTGACTCCTCTGAAGGACTTCAGCTGATGTATACGTCATAAAAGTCACAAGGTTAGTTGTAGTAGAACGACCTTTTATGAAACCATGCTGATTATGTATGATTAAATGTTTGAGGTGGAAGGAAAGTACTTTGTGCAAAGCTAATTCAAAAAGCTTAGAGGTTGCACAAGGAAGAGAAATGGGGCGGTAGTTCGAAACATCAGATTTGTTTCCTGATTTGAAGACAGGGAAAACACGCGCCGTTTTCCACACGCGGGGAAAGGCAGAATTTTTCAAACAGTTATTAAATATCGTGGTTAAAACAGGGACGAAGGTACTATTGAAGGCTTTTATTATGGCGGCTGGAATGCCATCAGGTCCAGGGGACAAAGATGGTTTCAAACACTTAAGACTCTCACCCACTAACTTCTCGTCAAGAAGAACGGAATTAGGTGCGCCAGCTGGTAGGCATACAGAATCGCAACGTGGAGATTTGTACACGGAGGAAAAGTGTTGAGCAAAGCCGTCAGCGACATTCCGAATTTCATTTCCATGAGAGTCAACTAAGTGAATATGACTATCAGATTTACTCGAACGCTTGCGAACGTATCGCCAGAATTCAATAGGACGATTAGAGGCACTACTTTTTAATTATTCAAGATAGGACTCATGATCCCGCTTGTACAGGCGTTTGCAAAGGGAACGCAAGCGGCGAAATTCTTCTGCCCATGTATCCAGCCCAGGGCATTTCGCTTTAATAATAAAAATAATAATAATAATAATAATAATAATAATAATAATAATAATAATAATAATAATAATAATAATAATAATAATTTGTTTTGGGGGAAAGGAAATGGCGCAGTAACTGTCTCATATATCGTTGGACACCTGAACCACGCCGTAAAGGAAGAGATACAGGAGGGAGTGAAAGACGAAAGGAAGAAAGAGGTGCCGTAGTGGAGGGCTCCGGAATAATTTCGACCACCTGGGGATCTTAAACGTGCACTGACATCGCACAGCACACGGGCGCCTTAGCGTTTTGCCTCCATAAAAACGCAGCCGCCACGGTCGGTTTCGTAACAAATGTGGCCGACGCGATTTTATATATATGCGTTGTGGGAAAGTTAAAACAATGAGCAGCGTTGAATATTTCGAACCACATTGCCCAGTAAGCAAATTGAAAATCAGGGCTCACCTTAGATATTGGTTGCCCTCAATTTAGCATTATAACTTTTTCAGCAGTTATCTACAGTAAAAAAGTTGATTACCTAAGTTTAGTTAAATAATCGCCCAATTTTTGAGCTCTGTCATGTAAAGTATTGGTGAAAAGTTTTCAGAATGTGGATTCATGGAAGTAATATTTCTGCGTTGCCTCGGTAGTCAGTGAGCTCATTAATTCACATGCGTGAATAAAGCACGCATGAGCTGTCGTGATTCGATTCAGTAGTTAGCCTTCTTTTCCCGACCGCACTTAAACAAAACTTTTTCTACGAGCTCGAATTCTGGACTTTTGTCCACGACTGTAGACATTATCCGCTTGGGCATATAATTCACCTGCAGAGAACGCACCGATGTATCACTTGAAGTTTTCGAAATAAACCGTAAATCTATAAAAAAAAATCACAGTTTACAGCATGGCTGTTTGTTTTAACCGGAAGGAATGCGCCCTGTAGAGGTGTACTGGCCTTTAACTCTGTAGTGCCACTTCTTGGCTGAGTATACCAAAAGGGCGGTGAGCTCTCCATTCTTTCCTTCACGTTACCATCTACTGCAGGTTATACGTTACTTTTAGACTGTCACGCTCACTCTCACTGCCCATCGATCGGCCGCAGTCTGCGGTGGAGAGGAAATCGCCTGACCGCCCGCACGAGTGTCAATGTCCGCTGAATCCTCTTAGCTGGATGTTCTTGGCTCCTGTGGCAAGTGTCAAGGGAAAAGGGTTCAGTCAGTTATGTGGCTTGCCAGTATAGAGCAACTTCGGACATGTCCGACGCACAGTGACGCCCAAAATAGGCGGCGCACACAGAACAGGCTGGTCTGGTTGCGAAACGGAATGCCGTGTCCCATCGGTTTGCTTTGTGAGGTATCCTTTTGAGATGGAGTTGCATCCGGTAGATATAGTCCAAAGGCGAGAACAGTGGGCCTCGACGAAAGGAAGTGTGTCGATGCTCTTTTGCGTTTTTGTTTCCTATTTTTGTCTGCAATAGTCGCGGCCAAAAGAAGTCGTTTCTGGAGGAACCAGCTGTTCATGAATTGCTTTGTAAAAAAATTGTAATTGTTAAAACAAAATTAAAGAGGCTGTTTCGTACAGCGCGAAGGTGTCAAGATGTCATAGCTGATAGGACTGAGGTGTCAAAGTAGAATTTTGAGTACTGAGTCAGCGATAACTTTGTATGAGCACCTAACCCTCAAATAGCATGCTTTAAAAACATAATTGCGTTGATGATGAATTTTTATGGCGCAAGGGCTTCTGAGGCCAAAGGTTTTTCTTCTACTCAAGGTAGTGTCGAAGATTCTTTTCCCATGCATTTCACCCTAAAGAAGCCGAGCACCAGACAGGTGAAAGCTTGTGTCCGTTCTCTCACCGGTGGATACCCGGGGGCCCTGGGGATGGAACCCCGCACCTCCCGCATGTGAGGCGGATGCTCAAACGACTAGGCCACTACTGCTTTAAAAAACATATTAGCGTAAAAGCATTGACAGGATAAGCGCAAATTGCGCGCTCCTCTCAGAATAACCTAGGATATGAGAAATGCTCATGTCACAACATAAGGCTCTATTCCTGCTGAAACGCGCGTATTTCCAAAAATGCATCCTGTGTTTTAAGATTCCCACGCATTGTATGAAAACGAGGTGCCAGAAATACATTTTGAGCGCTAAACAGCTGTATGTCTTTCAACCTGCCGCATTCCCTTTTGTGTCTCTTATTCGTTAACATGCAAAATTTCTGAAAATGTGAATACAGGAGGTATTCAACCTGAAAAAGTACTTGCAAATACGAAACGGGTTAGGAAAAAATGGCTTTATTATTCTTTGCTTTGGAAACGTACGTATTGCTAACCTTCTGGAGTTATCATTTGCACCAGGATTTCAAAAAGGTGGCGGATAGACGGATCGGCCCTTCGTCCTGTTTTCGTTCGGTTTTCAGCACGACCCTTCGGTGCAGCAGTTTGAAAACTAGCAGCATGCGGAAACATCGTTCTGAGTTACAGCAATTCATATTTATATCAACAGCTCGGATTCGCCACAATAGTGCCTCCAAAAGCTGCTAAATGTCACATCTGGCTGTATGGCGCTAGAAAAGCCCTTTTCAAAAATGGTTCGTTGTTTGTAGCCTTTCCTTTTGTGTCAGCCCTTAGTTTTAAAGATGTGCGCACACAAGATGGTAAGACCAAGATTATTTTTCAGGAATACGATCTTGGAATCATATAACTGTGCTAAGCGACTAACAGCAGTTATTACTTTTTAGAATGGGTTTTTAGCCCGTTAGACGAGACCCCAGCACTAGAAGATCGTAGCCGCATGCATCCTTGATCCGGTTCCGATACTGGCCACCTTCCCCTGGCCTTTTTCCTGGCAGCACTACTTTCTCTTATGCTAAAATAAAGCGAAGGAACGTCTGGCTGAACACTGGAATAGTGTGCGTTATGTGTCAATAACTCTGTGGCGTTGTATCAAAGAGAATATCAGTTTTTCCGCAATAGGAGTACGTCATCGAGAAGTAACGAATCTTGACTATCCTATTATTTATTTTTTTTCAGCATAAGTATGTGTAGTTCTTCAGGAAAAGTGTCGTTTGGTTTAGGCATCTTTTTTATGTGCTTACAGACATTGCGAATACTGCTTCCAGCACGATTCGAGCGGTAGCCTGAGCTTTTCCACCTTTTCGTCACAGTTCAAAGACCAGTCTCCGTCACATCTGCGTCTAATTGACGAAGAGATCTGTCGTTCTGCGCTCAACGATACCACTAGTAATGATGGCCATATACAAAGACACTTTCAAAAACCTTCAGCAAGGGTTTAAGTGGTACGCAATTGATTGGGGGCGAACAGCATGTCATGTTAGGCTTCCTTAAGTAAACTGCATCCAGAGATGTATACTTTAATGTCTTCTTCTATATATTCGCTAGTTGTCTGACATAGCACAGTCTCTGCTTTATTTTTATTAAGAAAACCATGTCGCTACAGGCTGCGACTGATTCTTAATCAACGGAATTGCTTAAAAAGAATTGTGTGCACTGGTGGGTGCTTTGAACTTTCTTTACGGTCGTAAAGACACTTGGATTAGTGCTATCAGTCATCACAAAATTAGGTAATAACGAGAAAAAGGGTTATAAATGCTAAAGATAACGTTTTTGTGTTTTACCATACTCTCAAAGATTATTCATTAGCTGTTCCTAAGCAGACAAAGCTCCTCAGTATGAATCATAATGTGATAATTAGGCCTAACTTGTAACACAACAATTCCAGTTCAAAAAAATGTTATAAGTGTGCTGTGTAGGTTAGAACGGTATGCGTGAATTCGCAGTGTATAGAACGCCTCAATCAACCACAAAAAGTTTAGTAAAAAGTAATCTCCGGTAAGGGCTGGGCTTTCTTTTATAGTCTCCTGCGCACGAGTTTGCACGGCCTTCTTTTAGTTGCGTTGTCTCCATTAGAATAAAAAAAAAAACAATTCTTCGTTCTTTCCCTCTTCGCACCGTTGTTGTGGGATTTCGCAGCAAGGTGAACAAGTATCTAAGGGGTTTAAGCATCGTCTTTGGTCATGAAATACCATCCATGCTTCTTTGTTGAATATTTCTGTATGGCAGGCGCCCTAAACATGCGCAGCAAAAAAGAAACAAGCGATCGGACAGCAGCTACGTGTGGTGCGTTTTAGAGGGCTGTAAAACTCCTCCATCCAGGTAGCATAAGTACGGTCGTCAACATTGCGCTTCTGCGCAGCGTGTAATGTCCCCATGGAGCGCAGAGTTGCTATACAGTCCATATACTTTGCCCTCCTCAAACCTTCTTGCAATGTACCAGAGTTACAGACCATCATAAAAAGAGTTCTACACCCTAACCCACACGGACCGTGTTTAGTAACAGCGCGGTTGCAAGATCGCACTAGGTCGCCCAGGCATACAAAACCAAACACTGATCAATATTTCCCACTCCATATTAAACGGCGTTCATCGTATTCTGAAAGATCGCCCCCTAATCTAATTGCTAGTGAAGCAGGATACTAAAGAGGAGCCGCACCGCCAGGCAGCTCCATCAGCCCTGATGGTCTCCTACAATTATTGATGCGTACGCAGCGCCAATGGCCATGCCAAACAAAAAATGTCATTTGTGCCTCCAAGCCACTCAGAAGAACCTAGAGAAGCTTCATCATCGCCATCGTCATAATGACCACTTCAGGTGGCAAATTGCATCTGCTGCAGCAAAAAAAAAAATGTCACCCGCAGTCGTGAAATGCACCGATCAGGCGCCGTTTTTGGTAAATGTTTCCTACTAAATTTTCAGAACACACCTCACCATCTGATATTCCTGCACATCCAGCTATGTCTCTCTTACGCTAGCAAGTCCTCAAACAAAGCCTTCTCCACGTTGATTTCGTCCAGCCCGTATTAGTTTCCCTCTCTTGGTTTGCACGTTTGCAGCACTTTCTTTATTTATTTAGTCGTTCATCTTGTCCCTCTAGCGAAATGAGTACGGGAGGTTACATCTTGGCTTAATAGCCAAAAAGGGAAACTAAGAAAAATGGCACACAATGGTTTGTTGTATGGCTTTTAACGTCCCAAACCGACTCAGGCTGTGAGGTCTGCCGTAGTGGACGGCTAGAGATAATTTCTAAGGTCGGGGTTCTTTAACGTACATTGACATCGCACAGTATACAGGGGCCTGTAGCATTTCGCCTACATCGAAATGCGACCGCCGCGACCGGGATCGAACCCGCGACTTTCAGGTTAGCAGCCGAGCACCATAACCACTGAGCCACAGCGGAGGTGCAAAAAACACTGAACAGAGAAAGGAAGGTAAATCGATATGGTTTTCTAAGTTATGTGTCCTTCATTCTGACTGTCTAAGTTACCTCCTCTGTCGTAAACCTAGTCTTTAATTTTTTGTCATTTTTGGCACCTAATGCCCTGTTTTTTGGCATTTACTAATAATTTTTATGCTCAGTTCAATAGCTCGGGTCACTAATATCCACTGAGCGCCTAAAAATCTAATTTATTCTTTGTACTACATTTATTTATTGCACATTTTAAATGTTTAAAATTTCTTCGAAAGGGCAGCTTCATGAGAAATCAATTTTCCGGCTTCATTCTTCGGTGTCCGTGCTACGTGTCTACCCATTGCCAGGCGGCAACTACTGCCGCTACAAATATCAGAAGATTCCGTTGCATCTTTGTTGCTTTGTTACTTCTGGACCACTCAAGTGTTAATGAATGCATGCTGAAGAACCAAGAGTGCCATCCGACAAACGTTTAAAGCATCAGCCTCATGGTCAAGAAAATTCGTGGCAGTAAATAGATATATATGTTTTATTGATGCTGAAGAGTAAAACGACTGAACTCCCAGAGAGAAGACAAGACTTTTGAAGCAGTAACGCTTTGCCGCCCTGCATGTATTGCGGTTGGCAAAATAATCTATACGTTTTATCTTTATTCATTGGCGATCTCTTAAGGCCTATAGGCATGAAAGTTTGGCACGGTTTCAAAGTAGTTAAACCGAACAGACGTGCGAACGCACGCCTTCAGCCTGTTTGGCTAATTGTTTTGCTTTGCTGGGTCGTCAGCAATTCAGACGACGATGTTTGATTCAAGTTAAGTTCTGATCGGGGTTAAGCTTGTCTGATCTGTTCGCGCCGCCAATGAATGTTTTGTGGCTTTAGTGCAGTGGCCAGCAAGGCTGACATGTTCGAGGCACCACGGGTTCGAGACTCAGTCGTGGAAATATATATTTAATTTCTGCATGTGCTGTTCTTATGCTAGGTTCAGCCAAGGTTACCCTCAAGGTCACCTTCCCACTGTCTCCAGGTGGCTACGCTGTTCCGAACTTACCCGAGCTTCCTCCAATTGGCTGCAGCTTGCGCCACGCTGCTCTGAAATAACCTGAGCTGACCGCAGTTACTCAAAGGCCTCACACACGGTTGTTGCTTGGGAACGTGTTAATTAGTGCTTGTAACGAACAGTTAAAAGGGCGGGATGGGCCTGTCATTTGGCAGTTTTACGTTATAGAATGTCGTACCAACTAGAGCCCTCCCCACCCCCCCCCCCCCCCCTACTACGATGTTCGATAGGTGGCAGTACGCAACGGGTAATACAAACGCATATTATTATACTTCTTTACCGCGTGTCGCTTACACTCGATATAATGTTCATGAAAGACACCGTTATTGAGTCTTCTGTTCAGCTTAAGTCATTTATTCGGCTACAGAATTGAAAAATATTACATTAGTATGAATAATTGCGGTTTTCAAGAGCACTTCATTTTATTTATAGTTCCCAGCAGTTGCAATACACTTCTGTAAATAGTGCACTAACCTTAACATGCTGTTCTAGAAGCAACAAAGTGGCTCTTGAAACCACAACCAAAGACTGCAATGGGGGCCTCGTCTTGAGGCGTGAATCGAAGGCTTTCAAAATGATGCTTGTACTTGGAAAACAACCATCAGACATCCAAATCAAAAGGTGTTAATCAGTACTGTAATGAGTGCGCACGAAGTTTGCTCCATGGACAGCCAAATAATCTTTGCTGCCGGTTTTCTTAACAAACACTTTATTCAGACACAGTGGGGTTGTATTCCACGGCCCGCTCAAACTTCGCACTTCTTCAGTCAGCCTGGGTTTGCGTGCAGCCTGGCTAAGCGATCATTTTTGGTTTTGTGCTTTCGTTGTGGCTTCATGTCTTAGTGTCGCAGTTGTTGGTCCTTCGCCTTGTCCGCGCCCATTAATTTTGCGGAATTGCTCCGATCACAGCGCGTTAACATAGCCTTTTGGGCGCATTGGTTGGTAAGACCGGACATACCCCGCTACATCGTCATGTGTTACACAAGTAGCATATCTTGCGTCTTCGAGAATGTCCCCGCTTAGATCCCAAATTAACTTTATGCTGTCCTTTCCAATTAGGTTTCTTGATTTTTGCCCTCTGTGGAGGGTGTCTTTAGGCACAGAAAAGCGCTTATGTAGACTTACTGTACTCACTTTATTTAATATCCTTGATGAAAAGATCGGTTTACATACGGAGACGGCAAAGATAAAGCGAGATTTCTATATAAAAGAAGGTTTGAAATATGGTGTCATGTTAGGCGCCACAGCCAAGTTTTTATTCATATAGGCAAAGAGCTGTCGATTGTAGAGAAATTAAGTCAGCTGAACTTCATTTAAACTGAGTACCAGTATACAAGCGGGGGTTCTTTTGAGCTAGATATCCAATTACGGTGGTTTTTAGCTATCATTTTGGGGGCATTGGTAAATAATGTGATTTGTCCCACTCTCCTTGAAGTTATTGTGCTTCTGTGAAAGAGGAAATTCTAAACTTCGTTTAAAAATTTTTATTACGCCAGTTAAAAAAAGTTTCAATGCAGCGGTCCAAACATCAAGTACGCCTTTCTGCTGTTAGTTTTCACGCTTCTGTGTTAGCTCTTATAGTATTATGGAAAATCTGAAGAGAATAACAGTTAGAGCGGCACATTTTACTTACAGCTGCACCGAATGTTTCATCGCGCAGACAGTCTAAAGTATTTCTCCCGGAAAAACTGTTGGCTCATTCATGAAACGGTCTCACCTAAAGAAAATGTTTGATGTCAGGATTCAGGCTAAGCGCATTAAAATGGGTTACTCACTAGTTTTAGTGAAGTAAAACCTTCGTAGGTTGCTTTCGCAGAACAAATGTGACTACCATTTTGTATATTTCTTCTCGCTGAAGTGAGGCTGCAAGTCTATCCGAAGACACATTGCTGCTGGATGCATTGGTCTCCATAACAGAACGAATCAAATGGGGGCCGAGTGCTATATGACATGCGATGTATCAAAACCGAACAAATCATTGAGAAGGTCGCTTGCCGAAATGATGCAACACGTGCTCGAAGCTGGATTCCTTCACTTATGAACAGCGCTTAAGGTACTTTGATATTACAGGAAATGAAAAAAAAATGTTTTTTGGGGGAAAGGAAATGGCGCAGTATCTGTCTCACAACTCGGCGGACACCTGAACCGCGCCGTAAGGGAAGAAATAAATATGGGACTAACAGAAAAAAGGAAAAAAGAGGTTCCGTAGTTGAGAGCTCCATAGTTGTGGGCTCCGAAATAATTTCGACCATCTGGGGATCTTTAACGCGCACTGACATCGCCCAGCACACAGGCGCCTTTGCGTTTCGCCTCCATCGAAACGCTGCCGCCACAGCCAGGTTCAGGTCCCTTTATCTGACTTCGCCATGCGGTCGTATTATGCGAGATGCTACCGCCCTTTTCAGCTATAAAGCGATAGATTCAGTAAGAAAACTTAGGTCACTTTATCCGCACGCATGTAAAAAAAAAACCATCACTTCAGTTCGATTGTGATTCCTACCAAGTGTGATAGACATGAGCGCCGAAACGAGCGCGCCGCATTGCACCCGACAGACGCCGATAACGCTATTCTGGCGTAAGACGTTAAGTATTTTCATGCGCCCTCTCAAAGCACTAACCATCTCTAGCTCAGGGAACTTTATGCGTGATTTCTCACTATGGCCATCCTCCTCGCAAGAAGGTTCGGTCGGTAAGCCACCTTGTGACATTACTGCGCAAAAAAATGCAACGATTGGTAGCGGCACCGTAAGCGGCAGTGTTCGAGGAGAAATTCCATTGCGTTGCGACTGCATCTATCTGGTCCGCTACAAAGGTCCAATCGACGAAGCACTAGTTTGGTTTGAAGGTTTGAAGGTTTATTTCCGCAACTAGGTGTTGCGAGGACAGCCAGGAAAAAAGCTGTATAGACTTCTTGAAAGGTCCTGGCTTCCTCTTACAGTGCAGCATTGACGGCGGCAGAAAAGGACATCAAACAAAATGTAAGGAAAAAAAAAACAGGTATGTTCAGTACATAGAACAACACATGTACGTTTAGTACGCAGTACATTCTGCATGTAAAGGAAAAAAGAGCTACTTTAGGTCCAAGAGCCTATAAAGGCAAACGCAGAGAGGAGAAAATAAGGGACTGCAAAATTGACACATCCACTCAAAATGGTAATAGCAAGAAAAAAGAACTACAGGAACAATTGGGGCAATTCTTTCAGAGAAATATTGGAGACATCAAGATTCTTGTGGCAGTACAACTGGTTCAGAAGTGTCGGTAAAGTATGCTGCAACATTTGTTTACCATAGTTTGTGCGGCATTTCTTAACATTCCAAAGCTCTGCTGCGCGGGTATCATACACAGTTCAGAGTTCTTATCAACAGAGTCGGCTTTTCTTCCTATTGTGATCAGTACCAACCAATATTCCCATCCGTGACGCGCCATTAGCCGGCGATTACGGTCTCTGAAGCCTTCAGCGGGAACAATTCTTGCTGAAGT
Organism: Amblyomma americanum; assembly: GCF_052857255.1. Lineage (NCBI taxonomy): Eukaryota > Metazoa > Arthropoda > Arachnida > Ixodida > Ixodidae > Amblyomma > Amblyomma americanum. Next base: position 123,131,989 of record NC_135504.1, on the reverse strand, counting down.
CTTCAGCGGGAGATAGAGAGAGAAAAATATTTATTGAAATCTCAATGAGATTAGCGGTGGGCCGTCGTCTTCATCGTTGACGTCTGGCCTCTTCGCAAGGTCGGGCCCCTATACCAGGCCCCGCTCAGTCTTGCTGCTTCGCATGCGTGCTGCACAAGCGCCCTTTGGGTTGTGAGCTCGCTGCTGGTGAGCAGACCCTCCCATTGCTCTGCACTCGGAGTTTTGAGTTTGTGGAATGCATAATTGCGTTTGCACTCCAATGTAATGTGGTATAGCGTGGTGGTTGCCCCGCACCACGGGCATGTGTCCCTGAATTGTGTAGGGTACATTTTGTGTAGAATGTATAGGTTGAAGAATGTTCCTGTTTGCAGTCTCCGCCAGTTCACTGCTTCTTATTGTGTTAATGAGTTGTGTGGTGGAGGATACTTGAGCCTCTGTCCTCTGTAGCAATTTAGCAGCTCCGCATATACTGGCTCCACTATGGTAGGGTTCTCTAGGGCCTCCAACAGCTCAGCTCGGAACGTGATCTCGCAAACTAATCTGTCCACCCTTGAGTTTCCCGCTATCCCCGTCTGTGCCGGTATCCAGAGTATCTTGTGGGTTACTTTTTGGCTAGGGGGCCCTGTTTCGAGGAGGATTCTTAGGGCCGCCTTGCAGACTCTACCTTGCGCGTAGTTACTGCATATGGATTTCGAGTCTGTTAATATGATCAGTGATTTGTTTCTCCCATAGCCTTCGGCCGCCGCTAGTGCAACGGCGACTTCCTCCCCCTCTGCTACCATGTGGCCCCGTAGGGTTGCGTATGTGATCGGTTTGCCGGCGTAATCCAGGACTGCTGCGGCGGCATTGATTATTCTTGTGCGTTTATCCCACGGATAAAGCGGGAACAATTCTTGCTGAAACACTGCCGGCCGCGTTCCTCTCTGAGGAAACCTTGGCCAATGCCACTGCACAGCTTTAAGGAGAAATTTCGTTGCAGTGGCTCGTTCATGTGTTCATTCGGGCTTTTTTATTTATTTCACATCGGGGAGAAGAAAGCTTTAATACTCAACGGAGGGTTCCGCAAGATCTTGCGAGGGAAGTCGCATTTACGTTTGGCCGTTCTTGATTGTGAAGCCCGGGAATGGAGGACAGAGGCAGTTATTTACTCTAAAATTATGTCTTATATACAAAAAACAAATCCGTAAAAAATGCCTTGTGACCAAGGATTCACGAAGGCCTACATGCCTCGCGGAAGGGAAATCAAGTATGTTTGGGCGCAGAGGATATTATACAAAGAATGGCCAGGCCAACGTCAGATTGGTGATGAAACTAGTACTCCATTTTTGTGGACACGGGTATGTACTTGATTAACGTGTAGATGAACTGAGCCGCTTCATGCACCTGTAGTTAAACTGCCTGGTTTTGTTTTCAATATCCAAGGTATCGGAACTCATGTTTCTTGAAAACGAGAATTTGGGAAGAATCGCATCGTAGAATCAATTTATTTCCCACCGCGATATGCCAGTTTTTAATCCGCGATGCAAATCCAGAACACGCACGGATTCCGTAGGATTCAAATGCAAATACCGCTACCCTAAATAAAGAAACTGCCTATACTATAAAAGAGCGAAGCGCAGGAGTTTACAAAAAGTCGACAGCTCCCACTTATCCAGACTTCATTATTTGAGGCAGTGATTGCCGAATGTAACAATGCGTTCAGCATTCTGTCTTCATTAAGGGCAAAATGCATGCAATGTATTTATTCAGGCCGCTACTTGGCAGCTCATTTTCTTTCCGTCCTTTCACAAGCCTTTTGGTAGGCAACTCTATGCAAAGTCAGCCGTTTCTAAATGTAATTTTTTCGCAACATAAAAAAACGTACTGTCTCTCGTTTCTTGAAAGAGCTCATTAACCATCCACCCGTCTTCCTTTGAGAAAGCTTCCTGATGGAGAGGCTTCGACGAACCACGGTCTATTGTGAGTAGTTTGCGTTTTCTGCCCAAATGTATTCCAGTTGAAGTACCTTAAAGAGACGGGGTTCTGAGACTAGACTACACCCTACTTACTATGCCTGACTTTACGAGAAGGAACTGACGAGCGTCAAATAGCCTTACGCAAGCATTTCATGGTGACTTGATCATTTATTTGTTGGTTTAAAATCTCATTGCCCGATGTGCGCGTTCCAATAGGCTTCCGGATCTCGGTGGAATTTATTGAGCAATGCACAGTTAGAACATTCTTCTTGGGAACTGTGCTAGGAAGGAAACATGGTCTGGCGCTATCTACTTAAGCTCGTGTATCGTCGAGCGCAGTCTTTACTATGGGTTAGAAGACGCACCAAATTGTCACTGCAGCTTTGAATTATTCAGGTTTGATTCTCAGATACATTCCTTGGGATTTTAGAATTTGTAGCTGTAGAAAGGAATCTCTCTGGAGAGACAGAGAGATGAATTATATTGTGGAACGAGTTCGGAATACACTCCATAGCTGATTAATCTATGGATGCAATTCCTGATGGATTGGCAAAAATGAAACACCTTTTTGCTAAACACATTTACTCTGACAGTCTAAGGAAGAATTTCCAGTAAAAGTGGCAGAGAGATATATGCAGTGTAAGCGCAACTCCGGGCATGCTTCACGGTAAGCATAATAACATTCTGAACGATGCAATACCACTATGCTGTAGTCTGCAACACGCCCAATTATAAAATATTATAGCAGGTGATGAGGTGAGCGAAAAAAGAAAAAAAATGACGGCCGATTTGCGAATCTAGAAGAAATACGAATCAGGTGCGCCAGCTCTGCGGTCTTAACTTCTGTTCCGGTGATTGGATACTGGTATTGGGTTAATGATCATATATGCGGAATTGGTCATTCTCTGCCTTTTATCCATACATCCCTGGGAGTCATCGTACCTCTCCTCGTGCAGCGATGCTCCTTTAACTTTAAGAAGCAAGAAATACGTGGTCAGGCGTTTAGGACAGTGATCAGAAGCAGGAATACTAACTTCAATTCTTTTACTTACAGGGACCTCTTGGGCACATATGCTAGCTTCATTTCCTTTAATCTCTCAATACTGGGGACCCGCGAAAGTGCTGCTTCTCGCTGAGAGAAGTGGTGAGCTGCTTCAGTGTCCGTAGGGGACATGGAATGGGGGCTCCATCCAGTCGCCAGAGACGGCGTTGCTATACTCGAGAAAGGTTTTGTAGAGATAGCTACATTACGCTAGCATTTCGAGCCTTCAGCGTGGCTCATGTGGTACGTCACGTGGTTGGTCACGTGACCAGCCACTTGCTGCGGAGCAGCTGCTGCAGCCGGCACCGTGGCACGCCGGCGAAACCTAGCTGCAACAGCCTCGCGTATGCGCCTTGCAAGTGGGACGAAGATGAAGAAGGAACGCCCAGCGAAACAAAGTGGCGAAAGACTGACTGTGCAATTCAACTCAACAAGTTCCACCCGGCCAGCTGTAGCTATCGCGTCACTCCAGGTTGAACCAGAGCTAAACCACCGCCAATATTTTCTTTGCTCATTCTCTCACAAGTCCTGTCCCGGTAGTAGGAGTTGCAGTCCGCACAATCAATAGACCACAAAAAATTACTGAAATTATCTGCACGCGCTGAGGGAACGAAGACACAACGTTATAGTCTGGATCCTAAAGGGGTCTCCAGTTCAGTGTGCCGCAGCGTCGTCAACATTTTTCTGCAGTGCTTGTTGCACAGCACCCTGAGGCCCATGACAGTTGGCCCAGAATTCAATACGCCGTTTAAACCCACAGCACACTTATTACATGCTTCAAGCGCATTTTATTCTCCTGCAGATGCTGATCGCAGGTCAAAAGATTGTGGTTTGTGGTTTACAGGGTTTAACGTCCCAAAGCGACTCAGGCAGTGAGGGGCGCCGTAGTGAACATCTCCGCAAATTTCGACCACCTGGGGTTCTTTAACGTGTACTGACATCGCACAGCACACTGGCCTCTGGAATTTCGCTCCCATCGAAATTTGACGTCCACGGCCGGGATCGAACCCGCGTTTTTGGTGTCAGCAGTCTAGCGCCATAACCACTGAGCCACCGCGGCGGCGCAGGTCAAACAATACAGAGAAACGCTAATGATTAACGACGTGAGCCATAACATCCGCAGGGCATGATCGCATCGAGAAATTGGTTCGGCATAATAAATGTTGATACGCTGGAACAAATATGAAAGAAAAGAGCACATCAGTTCCTGTGATACACTGTTGCTGCTGAAAAGAAACCCTTGTTTTGAAACGCAGCACCTAATAAATGCGAACTGGAGTCGCATTGACTTTACCGCACACACACAGGTCAAGATTTCTTTTCATTTTTCAGAACGCAGCGCTAAAGAAACGTTAAACTTTCTGTCGTATCTTGGCGCAGGAGAGTGGTTTATGCATTCCTTTAGAGTTAATTCTTCCCATAACTGGTGCAAGGTGAATCTATAGTAGTGGCAGCACCCTCAGTATTAGTACCTACAAAAGCACATGAAATAAAAAGGATACCCCCTCCCCCCCACCCCGCCCCCTGAAAAAGCGCCTTTTATTTTCCACCCCTTCGGAAGAAACAGTGAGATGTCTCCATTTTTCGGCGTCCCTAACCCTTTTTTATGACGACCGAGGTCAATACCTGTGCAAACGCCTTCCGGTCCATCGGTATTCAGCTATCTTTGAATTCGTGAATCGGCCTTTTCAAGGACTAACCGATAATGTTGGCAATGCTTCACCTCCATCCATTTACAATGAAGAATGTGGGTTCTTTATATTTTTACCGTACATTCTGAAGAGAGCTGTGCATAGCAGTGGGGGAGAAAAAAAATTGGCGGTGGTTTAGCTTTGGTTAAACCTGGAGTGACGCGATAGCTACAGCTGGCCGAGTGGAACTTGGTCACATGACCAACCACGTGACGAACCACGTGACAGCATGGCGGCGGCTCGAAATGCTACCGTAATGTAGCTATGGCTACAAAACACGACGTCAGGCAAGACAAAAATGTCGCCCCGTTGTTTTTGGGGACGTCACTTCTTGTATACCAAAACGAACGCTTTTACATGCACCGATGACCACACAATGAAAACTTTAGAGCTCGTGACTTGTTTTCTTTGGTTCGCGATAGGACTCATTACTGGGTACCACTAGTAACGTTCGAGCGTCATCCTGCAAAAACAATGAAGCAATACAATTAAAGGAACAGTCGTTGATCTGTAGAAATGAACAAGCGATCATGCCAATGAGTGGCCCGCTTGCAGTTATTGGGAAAGCAAAGGTGCCTGCTTGTGCAACAGCACTGAACAACAAAAAAGACAGGGCGCTTGGTTTTATGCCAGTCGCTGGCTTAAGCCAAGTGCTCTTCTTGAGTTAACTGTGCGCACGTTAGAATTTCACTGTGCAGCACTGTTTGATAACGCAGGCTGCTTCAGAATGCCTAACCAGAACGCAATAAATTAGAAACGCGGTATGAATCCACGCTATGGAGGGCGCCATTGAGAATCGCCGCAAACTGTAGCTGATACTTGCTTCCATTACTGTCTGGAAATGTTTCAGGTGATTTCTCTTAAACTGTCTAGTTGCGAGCTTTCGAAAACAATTTTTTTCTTTTTCGGATATCCAAATCATATGCCATTAGTGGCATGAATGTAGTTTCCATTTCGGCACAGAAAACCACATTGTTCTGATGTGCGTGCGTTTGTGCTGAATGTGCATTGAAGCCGGCTGACATGAATACGTCTATAGAGGCAATCTATGTGGTTGGCTCGTGAGCAGACCTGTAGTGTTACATACCATTTGACCAATCGTAGGAGATTCGAGGTGTATTATTTGAAAGAAAAACAGGAGACGGCCATTTACAAACACGCTTTATGCTGTCAGAAAGTGTTTGTTTCGCATAACATAGTAGTGCGTGAGACACCTTTCATCCGCGGTGCAACATTCAAAACTGTGGCACCAGCGAGTTCTGCTCAATCATGAACCGTGGCGACCCAGAGTGCGGAGACGACACCATGATTCATGCTTCAATTACACTGCAAGGAAAAAGATTAGGGGACAGATTCATGGACTTGCAGTTATGGATATTTATTTTTGTGGTCAGTCAAGGCTTCTCCGCAGATGATGCAGAAAGCTGACGTCGCTGCATGAGTAATAAAGCCCCAGTACAGGCGCGAACGGCCCGCAAAGACGAGGAATAAACAAGCTTGCTGTGCAAAGGCACCATTGTCTAGGCAACTGGTGATAAGGTGACAGGAAAAAACCAAAGAAGCATTAGATTATTTTCGCTCGCTCTGTAATCCCACACATTGTTTATGACGGGGGAAAGGAAAGAGAGATGTGGAGAGACAAGCAGACATGGCGCTGCCAGAAATAAAGGCCTCGAGGACGCCTGTCCTATAATAAAATAGGCAAAGGTAGACTGCTATAATAGAGCCTGTCGGGTGCAGATCACTTGCCTACTGAATGGAGGTACGGAATAAAACAATAAGGCAAGACTCCAGCGAAGAGGACAGTTCTGGTCAGCTGCGGCTGGACGCCGCATGTTCCTGTTGTTAGGTGCATAAAAATCCGGGGATGGGCGAAATGACCTCCTCGAAGTAATAATCGTCATGAGCGTAGCTCAGCAAAACTTTCGACTAGAACAGGCTTGTAAATACAAGGAAAGGGTAGAGGCTAACTCCGCCACAGGATGGTTTTGATCAAAAGACTTTTAGATCGAAAAAGCCTAATGCAAAAGCCACTGGCCGTGACGGGCGACTTTTAAATGTAAAATGTGTTTTAACCTGGGTAACAATTATCGCACTCCCTTTTTTCTAGAACCACGTTCTAATATTTCACCGAAGGTAATGTTTTCTTTTGATGGAAATCTGTATTTAATGCTTACATTAAAGGACAACCGGTTTGTTTCATGAAGACCAGTGTGGTCACGTAGAAGCTGCTCTCGAGCCTAGGTAATTACACGGCCTTCCGGAAGCCACATCATACTAATCTTAAAACAAAAGGAACTCTACATACTGGAATGGAGGACATCAATTTGAAATATGTAACAATAATCAAGTCACAGTAATAATTATACAGCCAGTAATTAACAATATAATGCATTTCTTCAACAATGTATGTTTTCAAAATCAGGCTGAATTTTAAGGCAAACGTGCATATCTTGCGAGCAACTCCTGAATACTCCGACTCTGTTTGACGTCGATTCAATGCAAGCAGCTGAATGTCTTGATTGAAAACAGTTCCTATGATAACCAGCTGCACGTGTTATTTTATTATACGCACTCCAACTTTTAACTGCCGCGTGGTAAAAAAATACACGACGAGAAAACCTCAAGGCAGTGAGGAGGAAGGTATTATTCTATATTGCCAGAACTTTCCCTTTGCTTCGTTTCGTGGCAAAGTTCAAGAGAAGTGAAAACCCAAATATTAGTCGTCGATGTTCAATTTCTTGCCGGAGCACTCATCTGTACATAGATATAACAAAATAGACTGACTACCATGGTCTTTGTTTTATCGGCAGACATGAAAAAGGTTGGCAAGCGGCCCCACCTCCATACATCGCTCAGCTATTCCTTTATCATTTCTTGTTTAGTTCCAGTTAGTTCTGCATAAAGAACTTGAATCCTGGTTCCATCAAGAGGGCAAGATGTAGATAAAATTAACAAAAAGATGTTCTGCGTAAAAGAAATTTAAATGCGCAATGGGACTGTAATTCTACGAACACGAAAAAGAAAAATGCAGACACTCTCCCCGCCCACTTGTCCATCTCGCATTGTGCACGAAACTCTACTCAAGTTTTGCTCTGGGTGACCGATCATTGCTAATTTGACACGCACGAAATTCTAAGCCTGCAGGGCCCAAAATAATGGCCTCAATGATTTTCATGGCGCTCAGTTGACGTGTGGTATTGATGTATTTTTTTCTCCGCCGAGCTTCAGACAATTTCTCGCTTGATTGGTCTCGGAATGTAGCGGGGACAATTATTTCCGGGAAATTGACGTAAGGCTATTTCGTGAAATGTCAACACTAATTATTTTGCAGCGTTCAGCTCGCATGGCTCTAGTGGTTTATGCGCTTTATTTTAATTAATTTTGTCTCTACTTCTTTTCAACGAGCGACATCATTTATTGACACAAAGTGACAGGTCTTCTGTTGATAACAGCTACTAGTTTCTAGAAGCAGTGCTCTGTGTGCGATGGGTGTGTTCGTTATTATTTCGCATTGATTGATTATAAGCAGCCTGACAAGGCTCACTGCAGGATAAACACCTTCCCATACCGCCTCTAATTAACCCTGTCCTTGATTAATACAATACAAACTCTCAAAACTGTAGGGAGCCTATTTCGGCAGTATTCTCTTTTGTATCGATCGCAGTACTCACGTGCGCTACTTGGCGATTCAGTGGATAGTTTACAGAATATTTATGCATATGTGTTTCGTTGTTGGTGTAACGTACAATACTTTTTTGCATACCGTGGATCATGTCGCTTTGTTGGTTTTGACAAATATATCTTCGGCAGTACTTCGGTCAACGTCATATGGCTGTTGTTTGCATGTTTTATATTACTTGGTTTTTGCTTTCAATAAATATTTGTTACGGGAATACTTCTGTAGAGGTTACTTGAGGCCCATAGACTAATAGTATTATTCGGTGTGCGTAGCTAACGATGCACTACTTCTACGGGGAGCGGGTTCTGCTTTAGAACTTTGCAGTCTTTAGCTGTGTAAGAAATGGCTCAATAACAATGCACAGGGCTCTACTCCAGTGAATCGATTTTCAACACTGTGTCGCATAGAACTGAAAGCATGAAATATCGCCCCCAAAAAAGGACGCTCTCATTATTGTAGCTATTGAAAGAACATATGTGTTCGAAGAGGTGACTGGAATTACATTCTGGTCGCCCTTGTACAAGCTACTGGCTTGCGCGCCCAGTTTCCTGTGTTGCCCTGACTACAAGCTCGCGGAATATTCTTTTCGACAACCCCCGTTTTCTACGCATTAGCGTGAGATATATCGACGCACTCAAGCGGACGAAATGCGTTATTAGGGAGCTTCACTGAAGTAGCGTTCCCAGAAGGCTTAACGACTAAAATGGCGCATAGGAACGCGACTTTCGAGGTTCCTAAAGGAGGATAGCTTTCTGGGGCAATGGTAGGCATTACGTTTGGTTGTTCCTGCGCAACAGCGGTGGTGCAACGCCTGACATGTTCAGCATAATATTAACCTCGCCTGCCCCTTAAAGCCAACGTCCCATAACCAGATCATCAAACCAATTTTCCAATTTGTGCCCATTTTGCTTCATCGTGATTGCAATCAGTTCGTCTCGTATACGAGCGTTTTATAGCGTTATTATCACGTTCAAATTTTGGACTCAACGCCTAAAGAGGGTCCGGACTGAACATTTCGTTCCAATACAGGTCGTTCCTCGTTAATACGACTCCTGGAAGACTCGAATTGCGGACAATTTTTATGGGGAACAACTTTTTCCATTTCATTTACGCCTCGTTCATATGGAAACTCATTGCCCGGACAATAGACAGAGAAAAAATGCACACAGCCCATTGGGGTCCATGCATTTTTTGTCGTGTTAATATGGACAGCGATGAGAAGAAAATCTACCCCCCCCCCCCCCCCCCAACGGATATCTCAGTTTCTACATTTTGAAAGGAGACAACGATTAACGAAGTGCAAAATTTCAAATTCACTGTGTGAGGTCCTTTTCTTTACAACTTTGATGTTTTAAAGTTAACGTTGCGGAGTAGACGCCCCTTACCATTTGCCATATAGCATGAATGGCTGCGAAGAGATCTCTCTCGGAAGTTTTTGCTACACAGCAATCCTAATCAGCAGCTGCCAACTGACTGAGTCGTGGGTCATCGGATGTAAGCAGTTGTATTAGGAGTTGGTCATCTAGCCGTTATACGTTCTGAAGCGTGTCACACATCTAGATCATTAGGCGCATGAAGCTGCACCACATTATTTCAAGCACAATGGCGACCAGGATAATGGGCTTGGGTCTCCCAGAATTTTATCTAAAATAAACTTCACTGACCACCACTCTGCACAGAAGCGGACCCCTAATCATAGTGTGGCCGCCTCGATGGCTCGGTGGTTATGGCGTTCGGCTGCTGTTTCGAAAGACGCGGGCTCGATCCTGGTCGCGGCGGTCTAAGTTCCATGGAGGTGAAATTCTAGAGGCCGGTGTACTAAGCGATGTCAGTGCACGTTAAAGAACCCCAGATGGTCCAAAATATCCGCAGCCCTTCACTATGAAGTCCCTCATTGCCTGAGTCGCTTTGGGACGTTAACCCCCATAATCCATCATCATCATCAGCCTTACTACACCCACTGCAGGCAAAGGCCTCTCCCATGTCTCTCCAATTAACTCTGTCCTTTGCCAGCTGCACCCACCCTTTGCCTGCTAACTTCTTTATCTCATCGACCCACCTAACCTTCTGCCGCCCCTTGCTACGGTTACTTTCTCTTGGAATCCACTCCGTGACCTTTAAGGTCCAGCGGTTATCTTGCCTTCGCACTACATGCCCTGCCCAAGCCCATTTCTTCCTCTTGATGTCGACTAGGATGTCATTAACCCGCGTTTGTTCCCTCACCCACTCTGTTCCCTTCCAGTCTCTTAATTAACGTTGCACCTATCATTTTTCTTTCCATGGTTCGCTGCGTTGTTGTTAGCTTAAGCTGACCTATTTTCGTTAGCCTCCACGTTTCTGCCCCGTGGGTGAGTACCGGTAAGAAAAAATAATAATCCCATAATATTCCCATAATAATCCCATAATCCAAAACAAACCAAACCTAATCATAGCGTGTAATTTTTTCTAAATACTTTTTTCTTTGTGATTCGGCATATTGGAAGACTTGCTTTATGGACAGTGTTGCTCGGGAACCAAAGTGTCCATATTATCGAGGCACGACTCTATAAACCCAAGCTACAAGCTGCAAGGACAAAGAACCCAATTACGGGAACAAAAGTTTACAAAAGTGTATGCAAGCCTGCTGCAATGTACAAACATGCGACAAAGCACGTTAATATGTTCTGACACCATAAATTTCTGCTGCAACAGTTTTAAAAGAAGTCTATTCTGTTCTCAAGAGAATTTCCTCTCCTGTAGCCAATCAGCTAGACATGAAGCCCTTGTGCACTTAAGTCTAAAAGCCTTCATAGCTGCGCGTAATGAAAGGCGGTGTTTGTTCTAGCAGATGAAAGAAGACCTTATGCATTCGCTTACTTTATTCGCACCGCCAACCGATCAGTGCGGAAGACAAAATTAACCCATAAGAAAAAAAATGAAGCTCAAAAGAGTTTTTTTTCTGGCCGATTTTCTATGAGGAGACTGCAAAACCAATTATTAGGCGCAATGAGTTTCAAAACAGAAAACACAACGCTCGGCTTCCTGAAAAGAACTCTTCCTACCAATTAGTTTTTTTTTTATGAGACCACTTACTGCTTATATTAGGGATCCTGAACGAGTGGCTAGCGGTTAACTGCACGCCTTTTAAAGTTGTTATTTTTACTTTGATGACGTCACTTGCACCATACTAATAAGCAAGTGAATGATCGCAAGCTATACCTTCGGTACCCAGATTATCTCTGAGATCTTGACGGCACAGTGTGTGCCTTGCGATTATCGGAATGCTTCTTTACACTGGTCGATTATTTACTGGCACTCAGCTTTGAAGCGAATCACTGCTGACAACACCAAATTTGAGTACTCATAGAAAAACATCATTTTCTTTGCAATGTGTCTTATGCGTTATACTCCCAAGCAAACGAAATTGCAGCGCTCTAATAAAGCAAGTTTAATAATAAATTCCTGTTTTATTGCGCTGTCACCAACATTTCAATCCCAGAACGTCGATATCGATAATGATCTATTGGCGGCTAACAATGACACCAGCCCATTCAAACGGCAAGGGAAATTGGCTTTCAAAAGAAACTCCTCGCCACATTGTGTGCAGAGCCCGGATGCGAGCAAACCGGATATGTACGCCGTGATTTCGTAGGTGATAACGTTCTTTTTGTTGCGTTTCTGTGTAAGAGGAGAAAAGTGCTCCGACGCGCACGGAAGTTTGCTGTCTAAAATCCTTTCGCAGGACCATTGGCAGGCAGTTGAAAGCCAGAGAACGGTGTCTGTAGGAAGCCTCATTTGAAACTAAGATAAGGGAAGCCTGTCTGGGTTGCAGTCTTTAGCGAGCCTGCGGTGTCTGAAATTCTAGAGACTGCACTATCAAAAAATTTGCGATGAAGCATTTTTGTGCATTTGACTCTGACGTCAGGAGGAAAATCTTTTCTGCTTCTGCAATTTCAGTTACGAAATCTGTCCGCCTGTTTTATATGGGCTTTGTGAATCGAAACAGTGAACGTTCGGCAGGACAGCACATTTTTTACCCGAGGTTTCTAGGTAACATGCGTCAAAATAAAGTACCAGACTATGATTATAGCCCTGATGAAAAACCGAGAGGGAGAAACCAATATGCTTTCGCCTAACAGTGTTTACTGCTGTAATTGCTAGGCCTCAATATTTTCAATGGGGAGCTTTTTTTCCTTTCCATCTATAAAAAAAATTTAGGTCATTTGCTGACCAGCAGGGCGTATGAATTAGGTGGGAGTGCCCTCACTGGATCTAGTAGGTGGAGAACGACATAAACCTTTGTGAATTTCATGCCTCTTTAAGTTGTCTCTTGGGCGGATTGTGAATGCTTGCGCCCTGCATTGCAAGGAAATTATTGCACGCGCGAATACATTCACAACTTTGCTGAACAGTGATCATTACTGTCGTGCTCGCGGTGCTGTGGTACCTGCTTACCGTACACAAATTTGGCTGAAAAGTTATAAACGTTGAAATGCATCCTCTTTTTTTGTTTTGGAAAGAAAGTGTGAATTACTGCGTAGGTCACACTTTACATTCACATCGTTGTGCACGAAAAGGAGTACAACAGACCAGAAGGCAAGCGCTATCTTTTTCATGCGCTACAAAATGAATGCAATACCAAATCTCCGGACTATTTAATATTCTACGCCTTAGATGCCCGCTTTAGCAATAACATTCCTTCCTGTTCCCGTATTTTCGAGCTATGCAAGGTAGCAGGATTCTATGGACGATTGCTTTCATAAAGCATACATTGACGATGTGTGCAAAATAAGAAAAAAAATTGTTGGCTTTGCGCACCTCATCGATAAATTTCTAGTGGTAGTGCATTCTGGAAAGCGTTTAAAAAGCGCCATTCAGATCACGGCTCTAATAAGAACCGAATCAGAACTAGGCAACATTAATGCCTTGGTGCGAGCTGATGAATGAAATGGAACACCGCGAAAATGTGGAAAGGAATGATTTTTTTTCCTAAATTTGACGTTCACTTACCGTGTTTTCTGTGGCTACAACTACTTTATTTATTTCGCAGGTTCATTTTTGTTGTTTAACAAAATTGAACAGCCACATTTTTGGCCGCCTCAGAAACCATGAGGATTTCGCATAAATTTGTCGGCCACTTAATCTTCTATTGAGGAAGAAATTTCCCAATTCCAAACTGGTACTTAAAGTCTACGCAGCTGTTTACAAACAAAGTTTTATCCGCTAAGCGACCAACGGTTTTCACCGCCCAGATCAGACCTTTCCGCAACCAATAGGACACTTTTACAACGTGTTAAATAGCTCTGGCCTCCACGCGACCTCAAGAATTCAAGAACTCGCCGAACAGAAAGAGTAAAAAGGAAAAAAAACTTTCCCCTAGCTCTCTTCCATTTAAAAAGGGGTGTGCGATAGACGACACATAACTCTGCTTTTACTTCCATATACGCGAATTCGTGTTTAGAGTGCACGGTTGAAACAGTGAGCGCACCTCGATATTGAACAACATAAGTAACCGCCTTGCCTTCCTTAGATGGAACTGATGTTTTTACCTAGCTTTCTCCGTGCATGTTTGCCTGTCCTCAAGGCTCCGCCGTCTCGCTTCAACGAACAACAGAACGGTCGGAAGGTTGCCCTGCTTTCACATCCGGTACTTGGTGAAAAAGGGACGTCGAATGACTTGTTTTGAAATTGCCGCGGGCATAAAGTTATAACGCTGTCAGACTGCAAGTGGGGCCAGGATTTTCCTTTTTCTTTTCCAATGACCAATGCGCGCTTTCTCGCCGCAAAGTGCGGCGAAAACAGCCCCAACTCCTGCGAGTCAAGGCAGATAAAACTCAGAAGTGAAAAGGACAGGGCAGAGCTGAGACCGAGTTCGACGGCTGCTTTTTTTTTTTTCCGCCGCAGAAGAGAAAACATGCAAGATCAGATTCTCGCGTGAAAAAAAAAAAGGCAAGACTGCCGGGCAGTTCGAGTGTTAACAATAAAAAGGAAAACATACTGTAACGTCAATACAGCGCCGCCAATATCTGAGGCTCGTCGAGGTTGGCTCGTAATCGATTCGTGTAGTTTTCCCGGCAAACTGGAGAGCGACTTCCGCGTTTTTTTCAGCGTTTCCTTGGATGCATATGCGGTGGAAGCATGTGTTTCCTTTTCTTACTTTTGGAACGTTGGCGTGCCCTACTGTTCTTTAGAGGGTCGATAGTGTAAACGAGGGCACAATATTTATTGCACAACAATGTTTTTGTTTTTTACTTTGGTGTCATGTTGTCCACATGAAGGGAGCGCACCAAAACAAAACGGAGGCGGTTTGTCAAGCAGCAAGGATATTTCTAAAATGGTTAATGTTAAGTACACTCTTCGTAGCCGCAGTGCCATGTTCAATGTTATCGTTGTTTTTTTTAGAAAAGCATATTCCCAGTTGGGAGTATACAGTTCTCTCTTCTCTTTTAGCGTTTACCATCGCAGCGTATGAGACGTCCTATGAGGAAAAAATGCAGAATTGTAATTCGTAAAGGGTGGCCACCAGCATGAAAATCTTCACTATATTTTGAAGGACTGTTTCAGTTCTTTCATCAATCATAAGACGATGCCTGTCAAAAAAAATGAATTGAAAGGTATGTTCACAGAGTGGGGCCGGAAGGGACTATCGCGTCGCCGCTATCTGAACACTGAGTAATTTATACCGTATCTTTCATATCCTATAAGTCGCTGAGCTTTATGCCTTCATTCAAAGTGGCTTTTTCGCAAATGCCTGACGCAAAGTTTTCTCTTTTGTTAAGCTAGAAGAATGCAAACATTCAATTTTAACGCGTTTTTCGTTTTATCTTGGGCACCAGTTCAAGCACAATTTCGACCAGATGTCATTAGAGCTCTGCTCAGAGTACTGGATGCATATCTAGCTAGAAATTGTGTTTTTGACTACTTTTCCCCCCATAAATGCTTGAACCGCATAAGGCTACGAAACATAATTTGCTACTTGTACCAACGAAATTCGGTAAACAGGATTTTTAACCGCATGTCTAGATAGAACCGTATAAGCTTCGAAATCTTTCCTAAACCAGTTATGTGCCAACCTTTTTTACACCAAAAAGAGTAGTAAGCTGATTTAAAATGAAAGTTGAGGTGTTTTATTCATGTTACATTTTTTCTAATCAGTATTTTATTTAATTATTTCATTTATTCAATACTGCCAGCCGCCTTTTGGTGGTCAAGGCAGGAGTGGGGATACAATTGCACAGTGCTTTGTCAACAACGAAAAACGAAAAAGAAGGCTTGCAGGCAGGCAGCAAAACTTCTGTGGAACAACTCAAATAATAACAACCAAGATGCTAAACGTTTTTTTTTGTTAAAATATGGAAGTGGAGAGATTTCAGGTCAATACTATGCTAATGAACTGATGAGTTTGTATCCTCTCATTCGCTCCAGAATTTTTTCAGAGCCCATTTGTGTACATTCTTTTGGCTGAAAACTCTGATTTGTTGAACCTAAAATTAATTAATGAGCTCTTTTTACCGCGTCAAAAAGTCTTGTGCAAATCGGAGCGGTTATTCCGCCCTAAGAAGGAGCAGAGAAGTTGCTCTCCACCGTACCCCGACAAATCTAACAGCGAACAAATGCAATGTAATGGGATTAGTTTAAGATTAAACCTTCTTAGGTTTTTCCGAAACTGTTTTATGTAAGTACGTCCCTCAGAGAGCACTGTGCTCACAAATAATTTCTTCTGGTTGTCCGCGTATACAAAGCTCCGATCATTGTTGCATGCTCTCGTAGTCCAAATCACTGGACACGCTAAGGTGTTCGGCACGCTGAGAGCATTTATTTTTTGTGCTTTTTTAGTGCAAAACCCTATTTCACGAAGTCGAACCGGCTCATGGGTTTGTGTGGAGGGTGACCTTGGGCAAACCATGAATGAAATAAAAATTGCCACGACTGGGATATGAACCCGTGGCGGCGCGAAGACATCTGCTTCGGTGGCCACTTCACAAGAGCACTAAGCTTTCGCCGCATTTTTTTTTCAACATGGTATTTACTACCTGAGGTTATGTATGTACAGAAAGAGGCGATTTACAGATGATTTACAAAGCATGCAGACAGTGACTTAACTGCACTAGCTTGATAGAAAACAATACAGCTAAAATGGCGTCAAAGACAGACACCGCATCAACAGCGGAAGCCAGTCCGGTAGAAAGTCCTTTTCATCACAAATGCCCCTGAGTTGGAGCATCTGACTGAAATGGCTGCTGGCTGAAACAAGAGGTGCGGCTTAGCAGTCCATCATGCCCGTTTTTCACAGGCTTAAGTTCAGTGAGGAAAAACATGTCATAAAGTTCGTAATCAGGTTGAGTAGCCGCAAGGTAACGAACCATGCAGGGATTTAAAACAAAATATTTCTTTAGCGTCCTCTGCAATACTACCCACAGCAAAATTGCATCCTTGCCGTTAATAAAACACCGTGCAATGATTTCAAGTTCATTGCTCGGACTGCAATTAACAGGAGACACAAAAATGTTTTTCCTGTGGAGCCACGTGTCAACAGGTAGAGCTTCGGTCTGTAATTTGTAGAAAAACTTTTGGTGCAAGAAGGGAACGGCATCTTATACAGACGCGTTAACACGCCATGACTCTTGAGGCAAAACTACACAGAAGGATACAATGGCGGCGTAAATAGCATAGTTATGAAATCCCTGTATAGGCTCTAACACGAAACAGAAAATAAGTAATCGTTATAAAATCAACTGTCAAAAACCCACAGAACAAGAAATTTCCTGTATAATGTTCTGTAAAGGGGGTGCGCACTAAAATTTGAAGAAACCACCAAAATTTGGAAACAAGGTAATGAAATTAATGTGCAAGAATGCTCTAATAATGGGATGGAAACTATCAGGAAATAAGAAAAAACGAATCCCTGCTGCCAATCACGCCTCGTGTTAATGTGCAACACACTCTCGCACTGCGCATTGCACATCGTTCTCTACATCAACTAATGCAACTATCAAACTGATATTCGCGCTTTGAGCTTTGTGGCGTTATTGACGGTAAAATGCAGATGTGGGCGACATGAGCTGGCGTGGACAACGATCTGGCAAAAACACGGCATTAGAGCAATACCCGTTGGCGCTGACAACACTGCTTACTGACGTACAGTGGGCAAATTGGCATCGACGATGAAAAAGTTTAACACGCGCATAACTTGCTATGCGGGTAAGTAGACACTTCAACTGCCCTTTCATGTACGCAGTGGTGGTGTACACGTGCAAAATTCTCTGATTTAAAAGAATCTTTTGTGCTTAGGAACGCTAGAGCGCCAGCTAGTTCTTCAGCAGTAGCAACGCCAAAGGGATGCATACTGTCGTAAAATTTATTCTCGAGCGAATAATTGAACGCGAACGATCCTTGTTGTTGAAGCCATATGCAAAATACTGCACGACACTTTTATTCTTGTATATTTAAAAAAACTCGTCTGAGGACACGCCCTTTATCAAAAAAAACACTGATAAAACCACGCTCTCTTCGACTCTGCTGCATTCGGTGATTGAACGGTTGCGAGATTTCAAACATGTCATGCATTTGAACGCAGCGAGAAACTTTGATATCCCTGTCCGTGCACCTCGGTGTTCTTCGGCATAGCGACTTAAGGCCTTGCTTGGCTGCGATGATTATCTTTCTGCCTCTTCATTTTCGGCAGAGCCAGATATGGGCGGCGTCGAAGTGGTCCTCGCGGGGAAGAGGTAACATCGTTGCTCCTTGGCCTCTGCACGCACAGCGATCAATGGATGTGGCCCTTTGTGGATCGCACGTAGGGCCATTGAATGGCGGATCGCGTTCAGTCACCGCACAGTTACTTTTTAGTACATCGCGCTCGTCAAGATCTCGCCAGGGCACTTCCATTCGGGACATACGTTCACTGTTCTGCTGCCTTTTATTCTGGGCAGAGTGAATCATTCTCGCTCAAGACGAGATCGTCTTTATGCCGAATGGCTAGTTTCTCTATTTGCTTTCAGGTCATCTGCACTCTTCAGCTAGAGTGTTTTAGTTGCTGTGCTGGAAGCAGAGCTTCCTGTTTATCCTTAACGAGCAGACCGTTGTGTGCTACTGTCTCTATCGCTTGCAGGGATACTCCACGAACATAAATAAGCGTCCCCTCATTCTGACTGCCTCCTGCAATTGACGCTTTTCCGCTGGCACCATAAATGAGAGGAAAATACAGAATGGCCAAAGGACGCATTAGGCGAGGAGACAGCGGGCTGTTTCTTAAAAGGTTTCTTGGTTCGTGCAGACGTTTATTATTTTGGGTGCCATTTCATCTAAGAATGTCGTAGACTAAAAGCATGTATATTTTCTTTCTACGATGCTTTTTGCTGCCGCTGTGTTTTTTTTTTGGTGGAGTCCCAGAATAAGATGCTTTTCTCTTTGTGTCATGAGTGTGCTGTGCTGAGCACTTCGCGGCCGACTTGCACAGATACACTTGCAGTGAGGGGCCGCATAAACTGCTGCCGTAGAAAGGGTCAGTTCCATTGTTTTTCTGAAACTACAGTAGCAATAAAGACAATCCTGGTCAATGATTTAAGGTCAGCAATCTCAGTAAAAATTATGAGACGCCAGCTTGAAACATGCGAAAGATACATTGCAGCTAGGACGACAGTGTTCCAGCACTGCGTCTTCCACCGTCTTTCTTTGCTCTTGTTTCTGTGCTTCCCAGCTTCACTTCATCCTCATGTCCAATATTTTTTTAATTGAACGATTGAAATGGCACGCACTTAAACGGTTCAATATTCGGTAACATACCTTGCAAGCAAACTCTGGTTTTAATAGAAGACTTCATTCATATATATCTGCAATCCATAATTGCACAGAGCTCACAGATTTCATAATACCATGAATGACTAATGTGTGTGACTAGCACAAGGGCAATTGTGTACGACAACATGCCTCCTTAGATCTCATGAAATATGTCATTGCCCACTTTGAAAACGCGTTGGTGTTCCTGATAATATGCGAGTGTAGTGCCCGTCAACAGATCTACATTTCCGCACTAGAGGCCATTAGCTCTTAGAACTCACCCAACGTGACGAAGGAAGGAGCGACTTGATCTGAATATAGGCTTATATTTTATTGTGCTTCAACATGAGCTCATTTCTTCTTGAAGCGTTGTGTTTTTGTATATTGCCATTTTCATATTCAAAGTGTATCGCGTGGTGAATCTTTTTTGGCACTTATGAACTGCTGCTCTTAAATATATTCACATCAAGATCCTTTATTGTGGCTGCGGAGTTTATCACACTCAACGGCAGCAAAGCAACTTGCACCGGCAGTACCTTAAAAGTGTCCCAGGACGTGTGTATTTGGCTGTCCAACTTTCATTCTCTACTTCTCAATACTTTTCTGTAGAAGCGGCATTTTAACGAGTTGCGCGGTATGTAGTTAGAAAGTTGCAGTAGAAATTTCGAAACATAGGAGCCCACGATCTACTTTCAAGCAATAAGGCTCCGGTCGCCAGCTTCCGAAACACCACTGTAGCAGTCGCCCCATTCAAGGCGCGTCGCGTCAGCGATCGGACAAAACAGGGCGTACAGAGAGAAAGGCAACAGACTCTAGTACTATCAACTGCCTAGAGAGACAGCAACCGAAGTTTAACTTTCCCCATCCTGGGACTTCCCGTCAAGCCGTGCTCTGAATCCGGACGACGCATAGAGCCGGCGTTTGATCTACCCTGCCAGATGCTATATTGGAGTTCTCTCCGAGTTTAACCGGCGCCATCAGAGTAGGCTGCTTCCTCTTTGTGATACATTGCTTACTGGCTGTGATGCGTAGGAATCAGGGCTCCAAATTTAGTTGGGATGTCGTGTAGCTAGGCTATTCATGTCACGTGTTTTTTTATAACCTCTGATTTAAGAAGATAATAAGAAATTGGTTCAAAAGGACCTTTATTGGGATATAGTTTGGAGGCTTATATTCAGTACCTTTGAGTCATTTCACTGTGCAATTGAAGGCCTTAAAGAAACCTTTATATAGGATATACTTAAATGTCGCTGTAATAATAGCCCTTCATCGAATACCATTAGAAAAATAAAATTCCTTTGTTATCCACTTGTTCACCTTGTAAACATTGCGAGACAAAGGCGGCGACACATTACTGATTTCACTTTATTTGCCATTTTTTCGCTTTTTTAACAGAATAGACCCAAGATATTTGAAAGAAATACGTTACTGCGTCTTCTGACTCTGCCTTAAGCGACAAAATAATTGAACATTGCACACTCTTCGCAAGTTGAAAAACAGTGAGAAGCTCGAAACTTCGACCGAATCTTTCTGATGTGTTAGAATTCATACCCCCCAAAAGATCAGATGGAGAACAGCAACGTGAAAATGCTACTTACCTCATACATCGATGCGGGTTGGCCTAATGTCGTGCTTTCGGGAGAGATTCAAAAGGAAGAACCGGCGGTGCACACAATGCACAGGGCGCCCTTGCCACAAGCGGCTGCATTAGTAACCTGTGTTGGTGATGCTTCTACCTCAAGTGCTAGAGAGTGGTTCCACATCAATCCAGTGCTCCACATAGCACATTAAAAGAGCGTTCATGTTTCCTTGCTGAAGCGTAATAAACACTCAGTGCGAGTATATTGGGCGTCTGAGTAGCCACTTCGTCGCATTCTCGGGTCCGTATTATTATGTATTGTGGAGTAACTCAAAAAAGTATTCGGGATAAAATTTCACGCAACCTGGACTCGTACAAGCGCAGTCCAAATCGTCTGATATCCTGTCTCGTAAGAAATATTCTTTGTAGTTGCGCACAGTTTTTCAGTTCAATACAACGGCGATGCAGTCTGAACAAAGGTGGCGGTTGTTTCTCGAGTAATGAGGGCTACTCACGGCTGCTCTTTTTACCAAAGCTTTGGAAGTGCAGTATTTTTCCCAAACTGGGCAGCAGTGCTATCTGTTCAATTGGAATCAGTTCACCGCGTCGACCTCAGCAATGTTTTGTGATTGCGAAAAAAACACCACATCTGCTTTAAAAGAACGTCAGTTTGGGCTAGATGGTGCATACTATTTGAGACAGGAAATAACAGCGCCAAAGGGAGACAAATGCAAGTAAGACCGACGCAGAAGAACGCTACCTTCGAAGATATTACTTGTATCTGTTTCTTTCTAGCGCTAATATTTTTTGTCTCAAACACCACAGCTGCTATCAGCATGGAACGAACAGCCCCTGAACACCTATTTTACCCGGTTTCAATAAAAGAGTGGTACATGAAACTAAATGCACGCCCATACACGCTAAACCCCCGGAGATGCTTCAGATGCCAGAAATACGGTCATGGTTCGCTCAGCAGTTGCGGCCACGAAAACTGCGCGAAATGTGCTTCAAAAGATTACAAGTCAGATAGCTGTGACGGTACACCTTGTTGTGCAAACTGCTAGGGGGACCTGCAGGCATATGATGATGATGATGACGATGTCCTCAGACTGAACGGCACATACGGCTGTGGATTGGCGAGGCTGCATTGCTGATACACATGGGTAAGGAGTGGAGTAGTTGGATAAAAGCCGGCATATTCCAGGGTGTGTGCATCCTGGAAGAAATAAAATGACATCATAGCCATCAATACCAAAGAAAGTACATCATTCAAAAAAGCGCGAAGGCGATTCTCATCGTTCAGAAATATATCAGGAAAGGTTAAACGTACGTAAACTTAATAATATCTAGTTGCAATATTTTTCGTTTTTTTTTGCTCTTGATTCTGTGTTATTCTGGCGAAGGATAGAGCGAGGAAACGTTGTATAAACCACAGCAAGCCGTGTCTGACCATGCTTAATCGAACTTCCGCTCCGTAAAATGGGTTCAGACGGGTTGAACCTCAGCCAGTTTTGAAGCGAAAAGCTTCCCTACGCGGATCTGAGTCGAGCTTCGCGTGAGCCGAACTGGTAAGTTATGCGCATGCGCGAAAACGAGTGACGTCACGCGCCGCGCAGGTGGTCGCTCCTCGCCGCTGGCGCAGCCGTCGCCTGACCTTTCGGCGCAGCCGCGCGCTACTGCACATGAGCGTCATGTGCATGCGCAAGGAGGCTATATAATGCACTTGCCAGAGAATAGGCATGCACACTCGACATGGAAGGGAAGGACAGTGCGGCTGCTGCTAGACTACGCAGAAAAGCTGAGAAACTAAATTCGTCCGATTCAGAAGTACCCGCTTGGGAGTTGGCTGCACAACAGCGAAAAAATGATAAAGCCATAGCTAAACGTGCAGCCATTGAGTAACCATGTCTACGCCTATAGATAAACAATGTATACAATACCGGCAAAGCTAAGAAGCATAACCATGACGCCAAACCAAGTGTAACAGAAGCTTTTCGCTTGTGTATCCAGGCTTAACCAGAGCTAAGCCACTGCCTAATTTTTTTCTACCTGTACTTGTGCCGTACTAAGAATGTGTGGCTCTGTTCGTAGTACACGAATTTTACCAGAAAATTTGATTTCCACAATCGTAAACAATTAGAGCACCGTGTGCGGTTCACCTATGAAATACAAGAGGTGCTTCTCTGGATGTTGATCAGAAGTTTTTAAGCACCTTAGAGAATGCCGCAAAATTGAATGAGGATTATTCTTATTACTTGGTCTTCCATGTTTAATAAGCTGTGTACGCTTTTAGTAAATTACCACGGAGCCGGTTTTAACTTCTTGCGGAAGGTGACAAGATTCACACCTGAGAAAGGACATCTAATATGCGAGGTTTTTCTGGGACTAAAGCTTCTTCTGAATTTGGAGTAATGAGACAGGTGCATTGCATTGAAAGGCCATTCTAGGAATTTGATGTGAATTATATATATATACATATATACTGCTCACTCTGCAGATTCTCTTTCGTTCGGTACCGAAAAGTGATACACAACGTTAAACTTAACGCGCTCTCCTTAGTGGAAGCTCTTCCGGATAGCCGCGATCCAGTACTTTCTTTCGAAGTAGCAGATGCTTCTGCCCGTGAGCTAGACCGATTCTGTTTTCTTTTGCGGCGGATAAACAAGGGACAGTTCAATTCATCAACCAGTACAATTTGCTGCTAAGCATAACAATCATTCCTAGAATTGAGTCGGCTGCCTGCGCTTGTCAAACTTGTTCAATGCGTTCTTTGATTAAATAAAAGAAGCTTTGTGGCGGTAATCACATCGACGCGAGTTTCAAATATTGGGCATACAAGTTTGAGCGCGTGCTTAACGTTTCGTCGCTTGCAAACGAAAATGAATGCGAAAATATTTTGCCAAAAACAAACATCGGCTAGCCTTAAACTGCCCACAAGTCGGTGCTTCTCGGCTGTAACCTCTTTTGTATTTTTTTTAGTGGCGGTTGGTTATTGGTGTTGTTTGGTAAAAGCTGTAAAGTACAGGGCCTAGGTGAAAACTAGTGTTTCACAAACAGCCTCATGCTTTTGGTAAAATAACAACACCTTAAACCAGGCCTTGTAGCATTATTGCTTGCCATTGCATTTTGCACGGCTGTCTTGTCTAACGCAAGGTGTGATGCCTGATTCCAGCTTCGCTTCAATTCCACCGGCATTAATATAATCAACTAGCCCAACAAGAAATTATTTTTGGAAATTATTTACTGCAGTGCAAGCGGGGAAACATGGTTCTGGCTAAGTATCACGCATAGAGGGGGCCAAAAGTTTGGTTTTAACCAACAGTTGTTTCGATGGCTTCGCTTCGCACCAAGAGTTTAGGACACGGGGTAGAAAGTGTGCAACGGAGGCCGCATTCGGTGCACTTGAACTGCACATACTCTCGTGCGCTTAGCCATTTAAGTGCACGTAAAGAACCTCAAGTTGCCTGCATTCGACCAGAGGTTCCTCTACGGTGTCTCTCTTAGCATATGTGGTGTTTTCGAACGTGAAACACTTATTTAAATATCATGCAATACCACACGTATAGCAGTGTTTGAGCTTAAGCCATTCGTACACTGACTTATGCCTAATGACTAAAGCTTTCGTACTCCTTACCAAAACATTCCTTACATAACTGTAGAAGCCTGCAGCTTCGCTGCGATATGATTTCGTGGCACTAACTGAACGCAGCTCGTCTATGAGAAACCCTGTAGTCCAAACACTACTACGAAATGCTGCACAGAAAAACGTTGTGCCGTTCTTAAAGTTGCTGCTCAAGTTTTCCTCTTGCTATATTGACCGTTGGGAAAAAACTGACTCAATATGAGATTACTTGTCTACATCTAACGTTTCAAAGCCCTATGTGACATTCGATGGCTTCAGAGACAGAAAATACATTTTCCCTGTCATTTTCTTACGAAAGCCCAACGACTGCCTACGCCGACATCGGCGTATTCAAGGGTTAGGAAAGGTCTTCGTAGCTGGATAACGTTGAACTTAGGCATGCCATTAGAACTCGATGTGAATCCAATTTCTAAAAAGGAGCGCTGAAAGCAAATTCATAACGTCAAATTTCTTCTTAATTTTTTCTTTGTTTTCTTTTTACCTCTGAAACTGTACTTGATGGTTGCGACGTTTCCACGCACAATTTTGTTACTTTTTCTTTTCGGCTCTCTCTCTATCGGGCGCCATGTCACACTGTATCTGCTGTCCTTTATGTCTTCAAGACAGGATGGATTTGAGCTACTTCAAAGGAAATGTATTGGGAAATCCTCTTGAAATGTGGCTTAGATTACGATAGAGAGGTTTATGGATATCCTATTATATTTCACAGGCAAATTTGGTATGTTGCTGAGCAAGGGTAACTTTTCAGCGTGCTGTCCCTCACTCTTTGAAATATAGATCCCGGAACTGTTGACAGCAACTGAGCTTGACGTAAAAAGGAAAAGACGCGACTTTTATTTCAAATGAATAGGTTGTTTATTTCGCGAAATCTGACTTCAGTCAGAAGGAAGAACGAACACGAAAGGAACAGTCTAAGGCTTCAGTGAAAATTGACCAGGGCAGTAGAAAGGTAAATGCCTGCCTAGGGGCTGCCCCAAAATTGATTTCTTTACTGCAAAGACAAGAAATCTAAATCACCAAAGAGCTTAAATAACAACAAAATCGCGGGTACAAAATAGTGCGCCATACAAGTTAGAAAAGACCAATTATGAATGACACTAGATATTCATGATACTTGACATCTGCTGCAAGGCACGGATGCTCAGTTATGGTCAAAGAGACTTAATGGTCACTTACAATTGGCTACGTATTGAGCGTCTATGCAGATGTGGCCCGGCTGCGGCTCCTCGCGATTCCAAGTGAGGGTCGTGTCTCTCTGGAACCCAGCCCCCTTTCCCATTTCAGTGTCTAAGACACCTTCTCTTATATTGTAGGAACCTGCGCGTTGGAGAAACTCCGCGTTGGAGAAACTCCGCGTTGGAGAAAGTCCGCGTTGGAGAAAGTCCGCGCTGGAGTAACGCCGCGCTGGAGAAACTCCGCGCTGGAGAAACTCCGCGTTTGAGATTGTAGAAGAGAGGCGCTCGGCAGTTGGCGATGTCTTGCGGGCAATCCGCGAAATTATGCATGTGCAACTCGTAGTTTCTGAGTATATTTATGGTCCAGCCGTTCCAGCTATTGCGTGCTGCAGCTCTCTTCCGCATATGCGGCCACTTGAGCTGAAACACCGATGTTTTATATCCTCTCTCCGCATATGAATATAAATACTGTAGTGCGACTGACCATCCCCACCAAAACGGCGTTCGACACCTAACAGAGAGCGCAAGTACGAAGACGAATATTGTAGTTTTCTTCCTGAATGGTAGAAAGACTTCTCCACGAAGAAAAACGGTAAAACATTTGCCTTATTAATAATGATGCACATTCACATTCCCTCATGTAATATGCCCCACATTCGGGGTCTTTAAAGAAATAAATGAATAAAATATAAACAAATAAATAAAGAAACAAACAAACATAAATAAATCAAGAAAGAAAGAAGGAAAGAAAGAAAGAAATAAAGAAACAAGGAAAGAAAGAAGGAAAGAAAGGAAGAGAGAAAGAAGGAAAGAAAGAAATACTAGTCGAGCAGTCCCTGACGTCCCATTGAGGCCAATCACAAAACGATTTCTCGGGATTCTCAAGCCTGATCTGATCTGCGGAAGCAAAATTGGCGCTGCTGAAATCACGACTTCCCAGGTTTCCCAGGGCATACATGCTGCTTGTTAATCTTACCCGGTGCCTATACTCATTCACTTGGTTCAAGCGCGCAAAGAGGTCGATAGCATCGCACCTGACATGATGCCTCGTTTAACGGACGTTCCACAAACTCCCCCTCCCTCTTTGCCACCAGATCCACTTCTGACACATTTAACATCTTCAGCCTCCCTCAGGGAGCGTAGACTTGCTCTTATTTCCCTTGTACCAACCCCCTTCCCCTTAACCTATCACAATTGGAGGAGGTCACTCTGAGGCTGCTGCAGGTCGTAGTGGCCCTTACACCTGCAATTCGCCACCAGTGGCAAAGTGAGAAGATTCCTGCGCCGGAAAAATGCTCTCACTGCGAAACACCCGCTTCTGACACCACTGTGAACCACCTATTGTAGACATGCCCAGGAACTTCGTTGGTGCGCGCTAGCGTTCTTCAAGAGGCAGGCCCGTCCTCAAACAATGACTCTGCTTTCCACTTGTGGCTAGTGAAAAACATTTACGCCCGAAAATTATGTGAATTTCCATACACAACCAGACTTAACGCCTTTTTGTAACGTATTATAACATTCGTTATTGACATCACGTTTTATGCCGTGCCGCTCATTCAGCGTCCCAAATAAATAAATAAATAAATAAATCAAGTCACGACTTCAGAACCAGCAGACCCTGGTGCAGGTCTTAAGCAAAGAGTTATAGAGAAGAGCCGACGCTAGGTTCTTAATTTCAGAGAACAGTTCTCGCGCTAAGCGCTCCTATTCTGGGAGAGAATTCGTAAAGAAAAACATCCGCAACATCTTGACAGTGCTGGACCCGAACAAAATGAAACTTCAAAAGCTGGTCAGCCAACTCCCAGTGTCACGGCATTCGGTCGAGAGGTGCGTTTCAGAGCTGAGTTCTGACTTAGTGAGCAAGCTTAAGAATGGTTAAATAGGTGTCAAGCGATCCGCTTAGACCTTGATTAATCGATGGATATCCAGAATGCTCCACAACTAGCAATTTTCTTTCGTTTGTTTCATTCGGTGACGGCGTGAGGGAAGGCCTTTTGAATATGGTGGCCCTTGAGAAAACCGCTCGTGGTGTTTGCATAAACGTCACTTTGTTAACACCGCTAGAAAAGTTCGATTTTCCTGTACAAAAAATTGTCCCAATTGCAACCCATGGTGCGCGTGCTATGGTCGCCTAGAATACAGGTTTGCTATGCTTTCTACGCTGCTACCCCTTTATTTCAATTTTTTAGTTTATTGAATTATCTATTGTGAGTGCATGGAGGCGAAGTTCTTCAGCTACGAGGGTATTATGCAGCTTCAGAAGCAGGCTCCACTCTAGGGTACTTCTTCGAACAGCAGATTTCATTGAATGACCAGAGAAATGAAGCCGAAGTTTCGTTGAATGAGACCTTAAAGTTAATGCAGGAAACTGTAGAAGATGAGTAACCCCCACGACAGTTGTTCAGTTAAATTAGGAAATTCAGTTTACTTATATCAGACGTCCTAGGGGACGCAATGCATAATGTATTCTTCTTGGCTACTGGCAAGCTTGGCGACAGGTGCGGAGGCGCGTTTCGCTGCCCTCAGAAGAAGGTGTGTCGAAACTCATGAAGAAAAAACAAAAATAATCCCATCTGAACTCACAAACAAAATGACATAAATGTCGCATCTATGCACAGCAGTAGGAAACACTCAAAGCTGTGAATAAGTCAGCACTCATTTAAAAATGTTACATTCTATTCTTTTTCCTTTTGAGTGCCACCCATCTTTTCCTTCTCTTTCCAATGCCTAGTCGCGAGCTCAGGAAGATATGATCAACATCCGCTAAACCGTGTCTCCATCAGAATAAACTTTTTCTTTAGGTAGCAGCGCTCTTGAGGATCATCAATCTGATTTGAATATTCTTATGGTCCTCATTTGCCAAAGAGCTTTGGGACATCAAAAGAACATGTCAACACACATTCTGCGCAAGAAAGTAATCAAAAGCACCATTCATTTCACACCAGTCATTCAATCTCACGGAGTTGGGTTGAGAGGAAATGCTATTGTGTAAGCTTTTCGCCGCTCCTACCTGCTGACTTTGATCGCTGCTATGAAACGTCGCAGAGGAGCAAAAAAAGCTTGTATCCAGATTTGATTGCGTGCAAACGCGACCAAGTAAATGCACCTAGTGATTAGCAAAAACCTATAATCAGGCATCCTTACGTGCGCGCTGGCTTAATTAAGACCACGCAGGTCATATCGCCCCTTCCTGTTTTCAGCTGTCGGCCACACGCGCAAATAATATTATA
The DNA here is from genome assembly GCF_052857255.1 of Amblyomma americanum. Taxonomy (NCBI): domain Eukaryota; kingdom Metazoa; phylum Arthropoda; class Arachnida; order Ixodida; family Ixodidae; genus Amblyomma; species Amblyomma americanum. The sequence continues at coordinate 123,103,234 of NC_135504.1, read as the reverse complement.
TTGACGCAAGCGGTCGTCATGACTACTGTAGCGCCATGCGCTCCTGACAAACGCCTACATTCAGGGAGCATTGCCTACTGCACTTTCAGTGCGTCAGCGCACAACTGCAAACAGAAAAATATACACTCTAAGCCAAGCCCTGTCAAAATAGAATTAAATGGCTCACATCTACCTCGAGCAAATAGCCTATGCTGGTTGTTCAAGTGTAATTAGTTCATATCGGCATTCGATGGACAGATAAAGACCTACAGATTGACGAAAAGTGTGGATTTCAAATGGTTTTTTTTTCCGCAAGTCAATTACGGTGTTATGTTTTATATTGTTGCATCCCTAGAACCTTGTTCTGATAAGTGTTAGGCTGCAAGTTTCTTTTTTTTTTTTCTGAGGAGTACTCTCCCGACTAGGCTGGATTCTGAAGATAAGTAAGAATACATGATTCATTGCGCCCCCTGAGACGTCGGATAGATGTCAACTAAGTTTTCTGTAATTAAACCAGATGACTCCCATGGGCGTTGCTCGACACCTGCAGTTGCGTGCATTAATTCCAAAGTGTAATTCATTCATACTTCGGCTTGATTCCTCTGGCCGTTCAGTGAAATCTACTATTCGTTGAAATATCCTATAGTGGAGGCTGCTTCTGGCGCTGGGCTGCCCCGAAGCTTGCGCAGCCTGCTTATTTCAGCGTACCTATCTCTCTTACGTAGAACGCTGGGGAAATTTATTTGTAATTTTTTATAAACGCGCGTAAATGATTGATAAGCCATTTTTTATCTTGAGAAATTTTAACTTTGACAGATTCACAGAAGTTAGGCCTAAGGAGTTTGCAGCAAGGATGTGTCTTTTTAAAATAGCACAGTTTGAAGCGGATTTGGCCTCCTTGGTGATAAAGCAACATTGAAGAGCTCAGGAAACGTCGAAAGCCAATGAATGCGCTAGGAGATGGTTTCATTTCGCACATTAAAAGAAGTAATTTTCTCGTGTTAAACCACAAATTTCAATTAAAATTCACACTGGCACGCGTGTAAGTGTGCCCCATAAAAACAAATTGTGACGAAATTGAACAACGCAGTAAACTTTCGCAAGTTAAGGTCATTAATGGGATAGTTTTGGTTGGGCTGCTCCACATTTTTAACCTTCATTTTTCTCAGATAAGAACGCACTGATACAGAGCGAACGTTGCTTTATTCTTTATCTCTTTTGTACCGCGCTTTTTTTGTGAAATTTAAAGGAATAATTGCATTTGCATCGCTGTGTATGGTGGTATTAAAAAGGGGAAATGTTCTGAGAGAGAAAATGCGCCTTGGGGCCCCCTTTCTGCAAGTGCTTGAAGCATCAGCAGGAAAACGTAGAAAGGCTTCGCTGTGAAAATGCGGCACGTGGTGTTTCTGACATTATCAAGGCCCAGCACCGGTCTAAGATATATCTCATTAGCCTTTGGTGGACATGGCTTGTCCTCAATTGACTCTTCTCAGTTTCGCGAACATGGCAGTCTTCCTTCAGAAACCGTATAGAAATGCGGCATTCTACACTAATACGACATACTGCTAACAATTCATGGAAAAAAGGACAACACCTTCCTTCCTTCAACTTTTCCTGTATAGAGAACTTCCAAGTAATTGCCTGGCCCTCTGCCCGGTGCCACGCCACCCACGCAAAATCACTTGTACAATGGGGAAGACCCAGACGCTTTTTTTACCCTTTTATTGTTTCTCTGGGAAAATGTAAAACAACATTAAAGAAAGAGAAAGGGAGCCCGGATCAGAAACGCGTTCGCAGGCTTAAAGGCAAATGAAGATACATGAAAGGCGCTGAGTACTTCAAAGAAAAAAAAACAATTTAAAGAAAAAATCAAAGCTGCGAAAAAACGAAAACAAGACCCATAAGAAGTGGAACAAAAGACACACCACAGCCAAAGTCAGTCAAAGGCAGACGAACAATGCACAGAGTGCAGTCCACAACGAAAAAAAAAAGAGAAAACCAAAGTCACAGTGTAGACATGTTCTCAGTAACAACCCATTCCTCCTTTCCGCCAGCTGGAGGAACATTCCAGTTGCCATGTTACCCACGCAGCGTACCTGCATTACATATCTTGCTAGATGTAAGGCTCGCCTATCTGCTTGGAGCACCGCGTCGCATTACTGTGGAACCACGAAGCCGCGTATGTCTTACCTGTCTCTCACTAAGAACCCGAAGAGATGCTGGACGTAAACAGGGCCCTCAGGGGAACGTTCATTGAGCTCCGGGTATGTGACGCCATTGATTGCAGAACAGCAGCTTTCTTCCGTATACGACGACTGCGTGCACACAGAAGATCGATAACAGCGAAGGCTGCCTGTCACAAGATGCCTTTGGAGAGACGAAGACAGTTTGAGAATATATTGAGCGCCGTACCGAAGACCCGGCACTATTGGTGCCCTATCGATTGAAGTTGTTATATCTCCGAACTCGACCATCTCGCTCATGTAGTATTCACTTCGTTTGCTTATCGGTTTGCGCTTACGGAATACAGTCGTCAGTACATGACGCTGCCTGCAATATCAAAAATTCACGTAGGTTGAAATGAAGGCGATTACATAAATCTAAACCAAGTTCATCACATTCGCGCAGTTAAGCTCACTTTAAAACAGCACGATTGAAATCTAGCCACCAGAAGAGTGAGCCAAGGAAGCTTCATAAGTTTTATGTCGACCACTCTGCGTGTGCTTTAGTGAGTTCGGTATTGTCTGATTAAATTATATGGAAAAAATGGTTTTAGAACTTTCTAATCTAATACAAGCACTTGTACCACATTTAAAGGGTGAATAAATATTAATCAGAGATAACGTGCCAGCAATTTCAGTGCTTACCTGTAAACTGCGTGAAAGTTGGAAGCTGGGCTTGATGGTTGGTTGACCAGCCTGGGTGGTAAACGCCACGAAACACACTAGAACAAAGGTACACAACACGCGGTGAGGGCTCGATGCCTTGTTTTTTTTATGGCGTCTGTGTATGCACTGAGAGGTTTTCATTTTTCTGTGCCTTTCTTAACGAAGGCTCAGCAATCGTCGTGCGTTCTTCACCTTGGTGTTTTCGCGCTGTCCTCTACCGACACTATAAGCTGCTCTGAATAAATTGAAAATTCTCTCCACCAATTTCGGCAGTTACTTTCTGGCAGTTTTCGTGCAACGAGCATTTATCCAGGGCAATTTGACTGAACAACAACAATGAAAACACTATCTTGACCAAAATCTTGTGATACTTAACGTTGGCAAGTCAGATTTCTTACATAAATATGCCTAGGTGCCCGGGGACACCTGCGTACCGTTCACATAACATAGAGTATAGCTCTATTTTGCCGTGTCTAAGAGGGACTGTTCCAGTCAAGTGTGTAGGAGAGGCGGCGTGAAATTTGGCCAGAGTTAATAGCACTCAACCACGATGTATTAACAGCTGCCCTTTTAGTGAGCAGTTGTCCTCTTGTCAATATAAAATTAAAACACGAATGCCTCTTTTACAAAACTTTCTCTCTTTCACTGCCAGAAAATTGGCGTTACTTTATTGCGCATTCGGCGCATTCTTCTTTTTGACCCCTCCGGCGTACCTCGATTTTTTTTGGTTATTCTGTTCATCATTCTGCTGACTTGGACGGCCACGCTTCCGAGTTGGTTGGAGGGGACCCGAGTTGCTGCTCTTGTTTTTGATTGTGAGTCCCAGGATATTGAAATTGTCCTCTTTTTTATACTTATTGGTTATCGGTGAAGAGACTGATAACCTTCTTGTCTCTTCTTTTGCGAAGAAAAAGAAGTTCCGACATTTCTGGGAAACACCTCTGGCCGCCATCTTTAGCGTAGCTTTAGACCGTCGTTGCGGCTTGTTCAAGGTGCTCATAGATTTTATCAAACTTGCCTTGCGTTGACGAGATGGTGGTGTGACCTATGTATAATGTATGGCAGATTGTCTCCATCTGGGCGACTTTCTGGATAGGGTTGTCACGCCCAGGTTAAAGAGTAAAGGTAAGGAGACCATGCCTTGCGATGTGGTCCTATGGCCCATGGCTATCGGGATAGATTTTGTGCACTCGATGTTGATGTGGACTATCCTACCTTTGAGGAAGTTTTGGATAGACGCGAATGAGCGTTCCCCGGAACGTGTGTTTTGGAACTTTTCTACACCCGCCGCGGTGGCTCAGTGGTTAGGGCGCTCGTCTACTGATCCGGACATCCCGGGTTCGAACCCGACCGCGGCGGCTGGGTTTTTATGGCGGAAAACCGCTAAAGCGCCCGTGTGCTGCGCGATGTCGGTGCACTTTGGGGATCCCCAGGTGGTCGAAATTATTCCGGAGCCCTCCACTACGGCACTCCTTTCTTCCTTTCTTCTTTCACTTCCTCCCTTATCCCTTCGCTTACGGCGCGGTTCAGGTGTCCAACGATATATGAGACAGATACTGCGCCATTTCCTTTCCCCCCAAAACCAATTATTAAACTTTTCTACAATTTCTTGGGCTTGACGCTGTCAAATGGCTCTTTTAGATTCAAGGCTAGGATGACACTGCTTGGAGCTGTATAGGGACGGTGGATGACTTCCTTCTTGAGTTGAAGCAGAACGTCTTAGATAGAAAGGTGCGCTTGGAACAGGCACAGGGTGTGCTTTTCCGTGCATATCTTGCTTGGAAGACTCGCAACGAAGGACACCACCCACCTCTGGTTTTGTTGTGTGTGTGTTCGCTTTTAAAGGCGACAAATGATGGGCGAGTTGGCCTAACAAGAGGGCGACACAGCGCGCCATTAAAAGACCAAAGAAAAGAATGCATAAGGCTTAACAGCGCATATCTTATACCAATTCTAGACATTCCGTTCATGGCTTCTCCTCTCTTATAGTCGTCAAAGCAATAAGGAATTGTATGCATTAGCGATATACCTGCCCACTGCATTGTAGCTTCTAGCGTAGCTTTCTCATTTGCATTACGGCGTCGAAAGGATTTCAGGAGTAGCTGAACCACGGAGGCAATCATGGCAGCTTTTGTGAAGGTATTAAGTTGTCCTATTCACGACTTTGTTCAGCTACGGCCCCTCACATATCACTTCTTTTCATAACTGCGGCAGTGGCCGGGGCTGCCTTTTTTGGATAATGTGGTTTATTTCAACCCTTGGTTTCCCATCTGCCGATGTTATCTTAATTGTCTCGCCGGAGCTACAGAACCCAATCGAAGCGATGACATTTGGGGCCTTAATGAGGACGGAATGACCTCGGGCAGAGACCGATAGGGCACTATCTTGAGTTGAGCAGAACGCGACTCTTGTTCTAGTCTCAACCGCGGTACGTGATTGCACTTACGAGAGCTTTCTGCGTGCTTTAAGCATGAGAGTAATATATCGTTTGTGCTCTAGAAGAAGAAATAAAGCAATCCACCTCTGGTTGATCCAGCGCATTCCTTTACCTCATTTTCATTCATGTATAGAGTCATGTATGGATTGATGATGTATCGATTGCACGGACGAAGGGCAGTGAAGAATGGAAAGCATGCAACCTGCCAGTTTTGTTGTGTTATTAGGCAAATACCACAAATTAGTAGTTGTAAACTGTTTCATGAGGCGTATGCTTCTGAGGGCGAGTGTTCCAGTAAACATAGACAGTCTAACTGTGCTACACACCACGCAAATATCGGTTATGTGTACTTGAAATTTAGAATTTAAGTACCTAGTTTAGTATTTCTTCCTCTTTTTTTCATGGCTGTGTCTCCTTGTATTTTCGTACTTGTGAAAGAACCAATTTGAAGTGCCTGTTCTATTATCTATATTTTTTCATTCTTAGGTGTTTTTCGCTAATATTATGATTTGATTTTTAATGATTTGTTATCGTTTACTCTAATGTTGATGCAGTTTGGTTATTAATACTGTTTTATCTAAAGTCTCGTACACAAAACTTGCTACTCTTCGACCAAGATTCCTCGCAAATGTTCACTGCTCTAGCAGATGTCGCCACGTATTAATTTTCCCTGCATGTATTAATTCCGTGCTGAAAAAACTTCTATGATGCAATAAACTTATACAGTTTATCATGCAAATACCATAGAATTATCGAACGAATCATACGAAAGTATCATGCAATAGTCATTCACTTTTTCAAAATCATACACTTCTCATACAGATGTCATACGCTGCAATACAAATTCTGCCATTTGTATGACGAAGCCTGTATGCGGTTACTACATCATACAACTTTTTCCACGGGGATCTAAGCAACATGTCAACCCCACGCCCATCTGCAGTGCTTTGGAGATTGAGGGTTTTCTAAATAAATAAATAAATAAATAAATAAATAAATAAATAAATAAATAAATAAATAAATAAATAAATAAATAAATAAACAAATAAATAAATAAATAAATAAAAAATAAAAAATAAATAAATAAATAGATAAATAAATAAATAAATAAATTGGGGACAAGGAAATGCCCCATTTTTGAGGCCAACAACGAATGTAGCGCCTAAATATATGGCGGTGAATCTGCCATACTATGGGTGATTTATTATCCCATCGAAGCTACATGCGAGTTGTGACAAACCCTTGACTTTGTCTTTCATCGCCTTCACTTATACATTTCGTACGCGGCCACTGTAAAGGAACAGGGGAAGGCAAGTGGACATTGAAGTGAAATTCTGCTAAGAGATGTCAACGCCGTTTCGTACAATTATGAACCATGTGTACAGCGATTAAGTTTTCAGCTGGTATAACGTATACTTCCACAGCTTATGTTGAAACACGACATTTAAAGGGTTGCAGACGCAACAGTTTGCGCGTAAACGACCAATGTGATTTGGTTTGCGGGAGTAAAAAGGTGTGTCCTATCAAGTTTTATTCGGAAGCACTGAGTGGAACATACTTTAATACTACTTTGAACGCAGTCCGAACAATGAATTTGCCATTCCACCTGCATCAACTGACGTCAGCGAGCACATCCCCCCGCAGTATAACGTCACCGAACCAAATAGTTGTTCACAACCAAAGCTTGCTGGTGACGTCGACGGCATTAGCAATGGAGTAAGAATTTCTTAAGAATTAAGATTATGTTTGCGTTCTTCCAAGCTTCTTGTACGGTCGAAGTCATAAGGCATTGCGTATACAGGGTGACTAGTTTTTCTCGCAGAGTCTCCCCTCCGTTTTTCAACAGATCTGCTGTTACCTGTGGCCGAATCCACGAAACACTTCGCTTTGGAACGCGTTCGCTTTCTCTCTCGCCACCTCGCTCCATTGGCCGTGTGTGGTCACCGCTGGCGGTGACGTCACTTCACCGAGGCGGGACCATGGATTCTTTTTGCGTCACGAGACATGTCAATCAAGTGAAAGCGAACGCGTTCGGTCGCTGTGTGTGGAACTCTAAAAGTGGCGTTCGCTTCGGCGCGAGAAGAAACATGCCGGTACCTCCCGTCGCCCCGCTGTTGTTAGCGGTGCTCAGCGGATGTCATTGGCGGTATCGGCGGTCGCGCGTGCATGACAATCCTTTCGACATGCGTGACGATGCCTTCCGAAGGCATTTCAGGCTGTCGAAGGGACTTGTACGCAGGCTATGCGAAGAGCTAAAACCCCCACCTTGGACCAACGAGAAAAAGTGCGCTCACAACAGAGCGCAAAATACTCAGCGCGCTACGGTTGCTCGCTACCGGGGGCTTCCAGGCGACAGTCGGCTGCGAGGCAACTATACGGCTCCCGCAGTCGTCTGTGAGCCGGACGATTTCGGCCGTTGCTCAGGCAATCGTGCGTGTCGGCACGAGAGGTTAAAAACGCGCCGAAGTTAGCATATAGTCCCTTAAACATGCAAGCAGCCGAGATGGGACCGCCCAACAAAGCCGATTGGCTGTTGCCTGCCCCCTCGTCCTTCCACAGTGTTCGTCCCATCCTTCTCCCCACGATGCCTACGTCAAATTGACGTCACGGCAAAGCGAACGAGTTCCAAAGCGAACTCTTTTGTGGATTCGGCCCCAGGTCCTCCACAGCTGCTTTCCCCCTTTTCATTGCTCCTAAGGCTTTCTTTATTTCCTCTTTCGTTACTGGCGGGATGACGCATTGCTGTGCGCTCCTGTCACTATCATTAACGTTCTGATTACATTCGCTACTGTATAGATTTGTGTAGAACTTTTCGGCTGCATTAGCTATCTTATCCATGTTGATAATGGCAATGCCCTCCTTTTCACTTAGCGCATACATCTGGTTTTTACCTATGCCTAGTTTCCTCTTCACCGGTTTTAGGCGACCTCCGTTCTTTAGCGCATGCTTGATTCTCTTTATATTAAACATCCTTATGTCGGCTACCTTGCGCTTATTTATTAACTTTGACAGCTCTGCTAGTTCTATTCTGTCTGTAGGGTTAGACGCCCTCATGCTTTGACGTTATTGTAATCAGATCTTTCGTCTACTGAGATAGCTTGCCGGTATCCTGTCGAACTGTCCTACCGCCTATTTCTGCGCACTCCGTCATGATAGCTGTCCGATTATCGTTCATTGTATGAACATTAAAATCGTCTTCCTCAGTTAAAGCTGAATATCTGTTTTGCAGCGATATCCTGAATTCCTCTATTTTTCCTCTTACCGCAAGCTCGTTAATGGACTTCTTCACTAGCTTCTTCCGTTGTCTCTTCAAGTCTAAGCTAATTCGAGATCTTACCACTCTGTGGTCGCTACAACGCATCTTTCTGTGGACCTCCACATCCTGCGCGATCCCAGTGTGAGCGCATAGTATGAAGTCAATTTCATTTTTAGTCTCACCATTAGGGGTCTTCCAGTTCCACTTCCTGTTGTCGCGTTTTCAGAAGAAAATATTCATGATCCGTAAATTATTTCTACCTGCGCACTCTATTAATAGCTCTCCCCAGCTATTCCTAGAGCCTATCTCATATTCGCCTACCGCCTGGTCGCCAGGCTGCTTCTTGCCCACTTTAACATTGAAGTCGCCCACCAGTAAAGTGTACTGTGCCTTTACTTTGCTCATTGCCAATTCCACGTCTTCATAGAAGCTTTCAACAGTCTGGTCGTCATGACTAGATGTAGGCGCGTAAGCCTGCACGACCTTCAGCTTGTACCTCTTATTAAGCGTAATTACGATAGCTGCCACCCTTTCGTTAATACTGTAGAGCTCCTCTACGTTGCTAGCTATATCCGGATTAAAAAGGAATCCCACACCTTGTTCTCGTCTGCCCGCTAATCCGCTGTAGCACAGTATGTGTCCTTCCTTTAGTACGGTATACTGGCGCTTGAGAGCCTTAGTTGCTTATGCGCCATTAAACCCAACACAACAAGTACTGTATGCGCCTCACCTGTCCTCCTAACTTCTCTTAACCCTATTGCATCCCATTTAATGCCCGCTAGTTCCTCGAACAGCACTGCTAGGCTACAGCCTCACTAGATAAGGTTCTAGCGTTAAACGTTGCCAGGTTCAGATTCCAATGGCGGCCTGTCCGGAGCCAGAGATTCTTAGCACTCTCCGCTGCGTCACAGGTCTGACCGCCGCCGGGGTCAGTTGCCTCGCAGCCGCTAGGGACTGAGGGCCGAGGGTTAATTGGTTTGTTCATGGAAGGTTGCGGCCAAGAACTGCACCAGGGTGGCCAAATCCTGTTCTGGTAAGGGAGTGCGTTGTCGGTTCTGGTCACCAGATCAGGCCGCACCCCAGGCCTGCTTATTCAATTCCATCGACACGTGGAGTTCTTTTTTTAAACTCGGTGGAGAATTTCGCGGCACCGGGATTCGAGCCTCGGAGCTCTTGCACGCAAGGCGGACGCTGTACCGCTACGCCATCGCTGCATTGCTCAAGTAAGCATCGACAAATGTGAAATATAGCTGAACACTAGTTGTAAATAGTGGCGTTTCTCGGTTCGCTCTGTGCGTCATGACGTCGCGCTAATTTTCTTACCACTTCTGTGATTTTGTGCACCATCTGCCACACACGCTTGCGTCGCGGGTTTTTCTCGTAATGATAATAGTAAAGCTTTAGCATTACAAATTGTACATTATGATTATGAAATTGTACAGCATGATTTTGACTTCCGAGTTCGGTTTCATATGGGAATATTTTTCTTCTCAGTTACCACAGACGCTCAAGCTCACTTGAATGAATTTAAGAAAGGACGGTGGTTCGACACTAGATATATATGTTATGTTCCGCCAGCGATCAATGTGGAGCACATTGTATTAGATTTTTATTTGCCCTAGACCATCTGCCTTCATACGATTCCGCCCTGTAGCCCTCCACAGGCTCCGTCCGGATTTATTCGGCATTCTGCTCGAATAAAATACTATTCGATACTCTCAATGACAAAAACTTACTTCTGTCTTTGAGGTCGAATGATAACTGATCTGCTGCATAAAAATCTTCTGAATGAATGATTTTCGAATTCGCCTATTTTTGCTTCCAAATCTTCTCGCTGACTACCTCGAATCAGAACGCGCAAGAAGGTTCATAGCTGTGCTCAGGAATATTGTTCTTCTAGCGATCGGAATGCATCACGGCAAACGGGAGCTTTAGCGTACGAGAAGCCCCAATGGGCTTTCAAGATGATAACTATATATCTTAACTACTCAACGAATATCCCGGGATCAACTTCTCTAAAGCTGTGAAAAACTTATCATGTTTTATTTCTCGTATGTATACTTAATAAGACCATAACCTAAAATACGCTCTCGGCTTCTTGATAATACTCCAACAATTTCTAAAGCTGCTGCTGAATCACTGCGAAACTGCACATTGAATATTTCTCTCAGGGACAGGAAAAATATTCACTTGGGGCCAGGGAAAATGTTACGCAAAAACTCGTCTTCTGGAGAAGGCTGCTGAGATTCAAGATAATGCTTTCATTTCCTCGCCAAAAGTTTCCAGCATATGCTGGCTTTAATCAAACCAGCCTTGTTTCCAAGACGAAGTCTATATAAAAGTCGCTTCGTTAGTACGCGTGGAACGCAACCTATATAGCTCACACACTTCGAAATCTCATTGTAGTAATTGAAACAAATTTCGGCTCAGTTATTCAGGACAACTGCCTGAAATATCCGAAGGTATGAACGAATCTATGCACAGATCTCTAGCAAAGCTTTACGAGCACGGCAGTATCAACCTGCTTCGGTTAATGAAAAGGGAAATATCGCCCCATGACACCACCTGAGCGTTACCCCAGTTAAATTTTAAATTTTGAATTACTTCATGTTGCACTGAGCAGCAAAGTTCGCACCTCAGATAATTATGTCAATCATGATTGGAGCCCTTCAGTTGCAATAACAGATGGCGCATCATTGCCAAGGCTTATGGCTTTATGATGTGGCAACTCGGAGCGACCGAAGTGCTCCGCTAAAGCGGTATTCACACGGGGGACCTCGGCGCGGAGGGACGGGGAGACGAGGCGCGCTACGTCACCGGCCGGCCAAACCCCTCCCCCGCTCCCAAATTTAGTATTCACACGGGCAGCGGGGAGCCGCCGCGGGGGATCTAGAGGCGCGAAGCGGCCGGGCGGCGTGGGAGGGGTTAAAGAAAGGGCCGGACGGCCGGTTTTGCTGTTCTTTGAAGACAGCGAAGGCTAAAAAAAATAATAAAGATTGAAGGGAGATAAGAGGGAAAAGAAACCGAAACAGGGAAACAAACAGACAGTTCCCAGCACCGGAGCTGAATACACGTCGAACTTTCTGGCGCTAGAGGATCCAGAGCAGGAAATGGACGTCGCAAAAAGGCGCAAGTACGTGTTGTTGGCGGCTCTACTTGAAACCGAGGATGACGACGATCTCTTCAAGAAAAAGCGGCGGTGCTGGGTGAAGCCATGGATGCAAGAAAAGTCCCTTGGTGTGCAGCACAGTCTGTATAACACGCTCCGTGAAGATGACCCGGACGAATACCAGAAACTGCTTCGTGTGCCGCATGAAGTTTTCTTGTGGATGCTGGAACGCATCAGACACCGGATTGAAAAGCAGAGCACAAACATGCGGACCACCGTCAGCGCGAGAACACGTCTTGAAGTGACGCTACGTTTTTTAGCATCGGGTGAGTGCTTGGCTTCGTTTGTTGGGATAAGCGAGCTATTGACAGGGGTAGCAAGAAACTGTAAATGTGACATCGTTGCTTTGCTTTCTTTTTTTTTTGCAGGAGAAAGTTCTCGCTAAGCCGGCAGTTTCGGTTGGGCCACAGCACTGTTAACAGCGTAATATCAACAACATGCCAAGCAATCTGTGATGAATTCAAGGCAGAGACTTTGAGAGCACCCAAATCTGAGGCTGACTGGTGGGAACTGATGGGAACTATTCCGTTCCCACGCTGGTGCCGACAGCAAGCAATTCGACAAGGGAGATTATAAGTCTGCGAAGGCACAGCTCAAAGGGCTGAAAAGGAAAGAAGGGGCTGTCTGGTGTACCTCATCGTTCCTATCGTGTTTCATGCGTCTCGAATTTTGTGCATTCCTTCATTAGGGAGAGGGGGGGGGGTTAAAATGCTAAGATGCTTTGCAGCGACGAGGCAGTTATTATTATTTTGTTTTTACAACAAAAGCCGCCATCTCGGTTTACCATGCTCAAGGAGCGGGGCTGTGCTGATCTGAGGAGGGAAAATGCCGACAGTCGAGGGGGGAAAAATTAGACGAAAAAAAAGAGATGCGTGAAAGATAGAAGAGAAGAAACTCTGAGAAGATGCAGACAAACACAAAGACGACGTATGCCACAAAACGCATCTTGCTCTAACCAGTTCATAAATATTGGACTTCAAAAATGTTTTATTAGTGCACGCATTCCTCTTCGTCCAACGTGCGCAAAATCCACGGCAAGAAGTAATACAGCTCCGTCGACAGCGGAGCGCCACTCACAGCGACCCCAACGCGCGCCCTGCCAAGTGCCGCCTAATCTCCCGGGGACGCGGGGACTGAACGTAGCGGCCGAGCGAACGGTCCCCTCCCCCGTCGGCGGCGGCCGCCGGACCAAAACCGGAAACTGCGTCGCCGCGAGCACACTCGAAGGCGTGACGTGTACGCAGCCGCCGTCAGTTCGGGAGGGATTCCATCCCCCGTGTGAATACCCCTTAAGGCGCGTAGTCATATCTTAGCGCCCGAACCACCGTCTACTACTACTACTGTCAGCTAGGCCAATATGGAAGCGACTGTACTTTCCACAGCCATCGACAATAATTCCGGCGAGAATGGAGTTCCCAAGCATGTCGAGATAGTGGCGTGAGTCGACATAACCATCGCATGGTGAATACAGCTACACTCGTCATCTTCTACGACGCAGAAAATGCGGAAGTTACAGCTCCCTTAAAAACAGCACTGGAGGCCCTACAAATATTTCCTCAGTATGACTCCAGGAAAATGACTAGCTCTTTACGAATTCGTCTCGCGAATATGTAACGCATATACGGGCGAGTACAAGCCGATCAACATACCTCACCAACGTAGGTAATTTATTTATTACATACGAGGAATTGAGCATCAGTCTAAACCTTACTGCGACGATTTCTTTGGTGCCTGCATGCGCAGATATCGAAGGTAATGAGTGAGCCAGCAGCGAGGCGCGAGCACCCGCATACAAGAAAGTGGCCGCACCGATCGCAGTTCCAACATTAGCGGATGCAAAACACCTGTCAGTTGGTTCCCTCAGCCTTCAAAGAAATAGCGCAGTGACGCCGCAACGTCCTTCTGCAGCCCCGCAGTGAAGGAGAGCAGAAGACGTGGCCTGCTGCGCTTATCTTGGAGGAGCTACGGAGGGTGCGCATAGTTCGCTTGCTGACAACCAGAACTGCGCTAACCCCGTCGTTAAGACACATTTTTCAGCAGTGACCCCGAATAAGGCACGTACCATTGCTGCCGAAGCCTGCTGACTGCTACTCACTTCGTTTGGGAATGTCATAAATATTCGTAGCTACGTAGGCGGAAGCTCGACGAAGTTCTTAATGTTCTCCGCCAGGATAAGGGCAGTGAGTGGAATCCACCAGTAAACCATGACAGCATGGCCGTCTGTCTGGTGTGGGCAAAGCTCGGGGTACATTTGGCAGAAATAACGCTCCCAGCAGTCGGCCGTGACCGAATCAGCCCTCACCTCGGCTGCCATGACAACGGTCTGGCCCCGTGACCGCACTGATGCATCGCGGGATGTGCGCATGAGGGCACTTAAAAAAAGACATGTTTTACAATTCGATCTAGCAATCCATCTATCTCAGATCACGAGCGTGCTAAAGATATTCTACAAAGTGGACTAACGTAGGAATATGACCGCCACTAATTAAGTTTAGGCACATGCCCACCACTAATTAATAAACTATGAGCGCAAACTTCACTGATTAAACAGCTTGGCATTTTTTACCAAGTTATAACCCCGCCGTGGTGGCTCAGTGGTTAGGCCACACGGCTACTGATCCGGAGTTCCCGGGATCGAACCCGACCTTGGCGGCCGTGTTATGATGGAGGCAAAACGCTAAGGCGCCCGTGTTCTGTGCATTGTCAGTGCACGTTTAAGATCCCCAGGTGGTCGAAATTATTCCGGAGCACTTCACTACGGCACCTCTTTCTTCCTTCTTTCACTGCCTCCTTTATCCCTTCCCTTGCGGCGCGGTTCAGGTGTCCAACGATATATGACACCGATACTGCGCCATTTCCTTTCCCCCCAAACCAATTTTCATTCCAATTTAGTCAGCTATAAAATTGACGACTGCTGTTATTGCGACTTCCATGTTCTGCTCATGGCCTGTGTTTAAAAAGCTGAAGGTCTAATGCTGAGCACCTTGCTTGTCCTCCACTTATAAGTGTTGGACTACTGCTCAGCCTAAATAGCATTACCGGCTCAAACATAGTAATGAAAAAGTTTAGGCACTCAACAACGATGGCGGTTTCCTCTTCAGTTTCCGAACTACTATCCACTTATGAGCATAAGTTCTGGCTTTGAAAAGCTGCCCGACGTTTAAATGGAAGCTAGAAACATGCAGAGCCTGTTACCCCACATGTGGGAATCTATGGCGCTGCCAAGTCTACCGCAGTCTCCCACCAACCGTAGTGACGACGGGCTCGTTTCTACAGTCCAACGGATTCCGGTATTTTGAGACAGATCCTTAATTTAATTTAAACGCTCCTGATTTCGGTCGTCATGTCCTAAGTCCATGAAACTTTAGAATTGAGGCTCGTGTGAGTACTCTGAGCCCACACCACACGCAACGATTAGTTTAGAGTTCATCGACGGATGATTTCATTCCTTACCGGCGACACGGGCAGTCATGGACAAAACTTACGTATGATGCGGGTTCACAGAAAACAAAAACATTTCTGCGTAGTCTTGGCAGTCAGATAGCTTGTATTCTTCCTACGAATGGAGCACGTATGCTCTTTTATGCTTATATGATTATGACTGACCTGAATTGCTTGAAGGAGCTGCAATATTTTTTTTTCGTGCACACGCACCACGTATACTTTTGTCCGCGACTATATAAGTTATGTGGGTCGCTCTGTGCAACTATGCATCAGGTTGCGGGGCTCCTTTGCGTTGAATTCTATGAGCTCGTTAAGTTATCGAAATGCAGCATTGCACTTCATAACAACATTGTATATACAATCGTCCTGTGTATTGTAGAGGTGGACAATAGCTTTGAGTTAGCTCTAGGAACCGTAAGCCTTGCAACTGAGTGAAATATAACTAGTTGTATGAGCAGTCACTCGACTTACTCCATTAGAGACGTTTCTGCAGAACGAAAAGTCCAAGGTTTAGGGGAATCATCCAAAGAGGAGAACATTTACAACAATGGAGCTATTACGCATTGGCGTCAAACAAGTGCAGCCATAAGAATACCAAGGAGAGCTGCAAAGCTTTCACAGAAACTTTCTCGTTAAAGGAAGTTTCGTTTTGATACGGACGAATGGTCACACTTGGATTAGAGGCTACACTGAAGTTTCTTTGATGTTGTGCTTTAAAGCGTGCAAGAACAACAACACTGGACATCAGTTTAAAATGTGATATTTATTGGTCAGCATATAGGCGCTCTAAATTAATCTTACTTCAAAGGAAAGAGCGTTGTCTCGCGCAGAACGTTACACAGTAAACTGGTAGTGTAACGCAGGTTACAAACTAAAAGCGCTCTGACTTGCAGAAAGGGACGCCAGCTGCTGTTGTAACCATCTTGCAACGTGATGGTTGCAATAAGCATGTTTAAGCCAATATCTCATTCTTGTGCTTTATTTGGGGAACGATGTGAAAGAAAGACAACTAATGTGTAACGGGAAGTAAGGAAGGCTCAAGGATGACGTAAGCGAAAATTAACTGCAGCATTAACACTTATCCTCATTCTGAGCGCCTGCGATGGATTTTCGAAGCAAATACAAAACGAAAAGCGCTATATTGTAGAAATCGGAACTCCAGCCATCCTTAGGATCAACTTACAAACATAGAAATGATGAGCGGACTTGTTCTCAGGGAGAGTAAAGCTAATGAAAGCAACAAGCAGCTCGAAAACAAGAAATATATATAACGTACCTCTATACAAAAAATTACTTTAAAAACTTATTGAATTTTATTTTAAAACCTAAGAGAGATACGTTGGTGCTGCCTTATCAGCAGGATCATGCAGTACGGTGGATGCAATGATTTTATACTCGTCATTTATTAGACATTTATTTAGCTAGAATGAACCAATGAACTTTTTATTGTTTTATTTTACAGGGAAAGGTTTTGTAGCTAAATCAAAGGCCTTCTACATCGAAACTGGTCGTGCTTAAAAATTTCCTTCATTTGTAAAATCGTCCGAAATCTCCAATGTCAACAACACGAATTTTGAAACACGTTGAGTTGGCTTTTCGGCGTGTCGTATTTATGAAAGGGCATCGCTCGCAAAGCATTTTTTTTCGTATGAAATCCAAACGCAGTTGGTGAGTTCATATGAATAATAATAATGATGATAATGATAATAATAATAACAAGTGGTTTTGGGGGAAAGGAAATGAAGCAGTATCTGTCTCATATATCGGCAGACAACTGAACCGTGCCGTAAGCGAAGAGATAAAGGAGGAAGTGAAAGAAGAAAGGAAGAAAGAGGTGCAGTAGTGGAGGGCTCCGGAATAATTTCGACCACCAGGGGATCTTTAACGGGCACTGATGTCGCAGAGCACACGGGCAACGCAAAACACGTTCATTTCATTTCGGAAAAGAAACCACATGCACGTCGCCTATTTATAAATAATCACTGCAAGAGCTAATCAAGGTGTTTTAAAATCTATAGCTTGGACTTTCGATATTTCGAACCACATTACAGATTAAGAGAAGTTTATTAAAGTGTGCTTCTCTTCAATGTTGTGGCCTTCATTTTCGCTTTATACCTTTCTTCCCATTGTGACGCTCCTTAAAAGGCGTGCAAGTGCCAAAACAAAGTTATAAAGGCAGGAGAAAAAGCTTGCTCCAGCGTAGCATTAAACAAGCTCAAACCAATCAAATAGTAAGTGAACAGGACCAAAAAAAGAAAAAAAGCGTAAAATGTAAAGAGGAAACAAATTGGAAAATAAAATATGGCCAGAGCAGCTCAAGAGGAAGAACAGAGGCGTCTCAACAAGCACAGACACAGATAGTTGAAAGTTTATTCATGAAGTCACTGTTTTAAAAGCGGAAGGGGACGAAAATTCAGAAGAATAACAAAAGGATAGAAAGCGAAGAACGAAATTTGGAAACAGTGAGCGTAAGGAAGACGAGGATGGTGTGAGAAAAATGGCTGGGAAGATGAAAGCTGGGCCAAAGAGTGGAAACGAGTGCCAGAATGAGGTAGAAAAGAGTGCTTTGGAAATAACCCTCCTCCCCAGATTGTAATAACAACAGTCTCCAGAAAACAAAATTAAGAGGAGAAAGACAAAAAAGAGCACGTAAAGACCAACAAGACCATTTAGTAAAGAACAATAGAAACTAGAAAAACAATATAGAGCCTAGCAGACGATAGACCCTCCCTGAGAAAAGAAACAGAAGATATGAACCCTTGTGAACAATAAACAAGAAGAAAGAACAGAATAAGAAAACTACTGAACAGCCGAAAAGGGGGACGAAAAACAAAAAATAAATTAAAGGAAGTAAGAAGAAAGAAAAATAGCAAGCAGAAGATAAAAACGAAAAAAAAAAACCACGGCGAGAGAAACCGCAGCGTTTGGGTTTCGCTGGGGCGCACACAGAAGCACCCACTGCACATGGCCTAGGGGCCCTCCCGACTCACCACATGGCCGCGGGGAACCATAGGAACCCGAAAATCACGCCAGCTAGCCGCGCAAATAATTCGGAATAGCGGATCTGGCGATGACAGCAACACCAGAGAGGAAGGCACGGCAGTGACGGCTATCGAGGGAACGGCGCCAGGAAACGTTTGGGTCCCTAGCGCCGTCGCCTAGGAGCAATTGGGCGACCATATCTCGCGTCAAAGCGCAGGAGACAGATAGTGGAGGACGTCTCCGCAGAGGTCGCCATAGGAACAGGCCGCCGAAGACGCCATTTTGGATCCGATTATAGCCTTCCCCTTTACAATCAGAAATAAAGTTCATTTTTTAAAATTATTCGCCTAATTATATAGCTCTTTCATGAACGCAATCTCCACATTGCTATACGTCCAGCTGCAAAGACCGCAGCTACACATCTGTCGCAGGTTTTTAAAATAAAAATATGCAAACGTAAAAAAACCCATCTCTATAAAATTCTGCTGTCTCTCTCTCAGTGCTGCCACGGTGGCTCCGTGGTTATGGCGCTCGGCGGCTGTTCCGAAAGACGCGGGTTAGATGCCGGTCGCGGCGATCGAATTTCGATGGAGGCGAAATTCTAGAGACCCGTCTACTGTTCGATGTCAGTGCACGTTAAAGAACCCCAGGTGGTCGAAATTTCCGGAGCCCTTCACTACGGCGTCCTTCATAGCCTTAGTCGTTTTAAGACGTTAAACCCAATAAACCAATAAACCAAACCAACATCCCTTACTGTTTTAAAATGCAAACACGCAAAGGTAAAAAATAAATCACGCTTCATAACAAACCTGTTGTCTGTGTCCACGCTTAAAAAATAAGTAGATAATATTAAAATTTTTCTTCTGTCCATGTAAATTATTTGTCTCCACGAGGGAGGGTACAGCGCTTTTGCGGGAGGCGTTCTATATAATCAGTTGCTAGATTGGCCTCCAAGAGCAGTGTGGATTTGGAGACCTTGTGAAATGTGGTCTATAACTTAACAATGTTTAACGTGGAACACGTCCCTTTAGAATTCCAGAAGCCGATACAAACGAGGAAAGACAGCGGTAATACGCCTTACATGGGTCGAGCCACAAGGGTTAGTTACGAGCCACCGGGGCGACTAAAACAGAGCATAAGGATGCTAGAAATGACGACAAGTTGGGGAATTAAGTTGATGCAAGTAAGCTTGGGAACACCTACGTAATAGAAAGTGCACAGAGAACCCTTCCCAGTCTGTTCCCAATTCTGCCACATGGACCTCCTTCGAAACACTCATTGCTAAAAAAAAACGCATCATTCGATTCTTCAGGCGTCAACATGTCTCTCGATGTTTCGCTCCATGTCTGAGCGTGTCTTAGTATCCTTTTGACAGTATTAATTATAAAATTATCATCATCAGCCTGACTACACCTACTCGAGAGCAAAGGCCTTTCCAATGTCTCTTCAGTTAACCCTGTCCTTTGCCAGCTGCGCCCACCCTATCCCTGCAAACTTCTTTATCTCATCCGCCCACCTAACCTTCTGCCGCCCTCTGCTATGCTTGCCTTCTCTTAGAATCCACTCCATTACCCTCACGGGATTGAAACTAGTGAACTATAGCTTTATTAAAGCTAAATTTCCTATTACCTTTGTTGTACTAAAGATGATGCTTCTGAAAACACCTACCTCCTTAAAACTTAGGTACACAAACAGAGCAAAAGGAAAGAGGCGGAGTAATGTTTCCTTTCCACTTGTTCCTTTGCTTTCCTCAGTGCTCAGTGTGCCGGGCGCATTTCACGTTTTGCGCCCTCTTTAACTGTCGTGCCTAACGTTGCGGCTTCCCCCTCTGAAGTGCGCGAGGACTCTGAAACTCCTGAACTCCACTTTGTGCCTTCCCTGGACACACAGTTTCAGTTCCCGGTCGCCCTTGCCGCTCGCCTCTAATAGCTCCTCATTTAAACTGTCTCACTCGGGAAAGCTTGCACCATGCAGTGGGAGCCGTGGTTCGGTGCAACTCTGCCTGAGCGTTTTGAGGAGAAGAGGCATCTAACTTGCGCTCTTCCCTTCCTACTTAAAAATTTAATGAGAGCGTTGCGGAGTGTCGCCTCTCGATACGCTGGGACTTTCGAACACAATAAGCTACCCAACAACGTGCATCTCGTGGAGGATAGCATGACATACTCATAATTATACGCGGTAATTATAGCCTACAATTTCGGGAAGTGCATGCTAGAAATGGGGAGTATATAGAAGTTTATCGTTCCTCTGACAGCAATTGCGTAGGACGCGTACTCAAGCCGGAAGCGTAGCTTTAAACTGAACGAGCTATATCGGGGGCTGCGCGTTTTTGCGCTGAGACATTTATGCCCCTCGTTCTGCCAGCAGTATATTTTCTCATCAATGTGGAATGCAAGAAGAAAAAAGAAGCACGCATTGAAGTGCACCCACATATTTCGTAAATTTTAAAAATAACTGTCTTGCCTTCCATGAAACTGAAAATAACGCCACAAACCATGTCTCATTTCCCAATATTCATTAATTGCGCTAAGAAAAAGCAGTGAGGTCTACGAGACGCTACCTATATATTTGACATTAGCAGAGCAAGCAATCCATGAACTGCCGACCTTTTTTTCCCGTTGTGTACTCTTTTCACCCTAGTACTGAGTTTTACAATTATTGTTCCTTTAGCTGGATTTTTTAGTTTATAATAGGCATAAAACAGTCTTTATTTGCCCATAAACAAATGTATGCAAAGAAATCTTTTAGGCAGATTGTGTCTTGATACACACCAATCGAACAAGGGAGGGGAAAGCCTCAGGATGCTTGCCAACGTTTCGGCAAGAGGTCTTGTCTTCGTCTAGGCAAAGCGTTCATTATTTGTGGGGCTTAAATAGAGCCTTCACTTAGAAATAGAAAGCGCAGTGAGGAGAAGGAGGGCGTGAAGAGGGAAAAGTCGTCTTCGTCGGTGTGAAGGCCCTATTTAAACAACGCCAATGATCGCTTTGCCCAGACGAAGACAGGTCACCTTGTCGAACCGTTGGCAGGACACCCTGAATCTTTCCCCTCCCTTCTTCACTAAGCTTTCCATAGTGAGATCTTACACAAAAAGTGTTCAGGCGAAAGCGCGATAACATTTAAAATAAAAGTGCTCCATGGCTGAAGAAAGTTTTTAAAACAAACGAAACATTAACATATCTAGTCCGTACCGGTGCCTAGATTACCGCGGAAAGCAAGCATAGGTCGGGCGTCAGACAGCGAGGCGATGGGGTCAGATTAAGACGTTTGCGCCGCGTAACGTGCCCGCAGATGGATCAGGACACGATTACCTTGATATCAGCGCGAAAGGGCTTTTTCATGCATGGCATAAGGCTGTGATTTAAGATGAGGAGCATTTTGAAAGAAAGCACGTGATCTTTTCCTTGCAGTGCCTCATCATAGCATACCCGTTCTTTTTATTTCCGAAACAAATCAATCAATCAATCACTACAACAATCAGACAAATTGCCACAACCGCAGTTACAGCCTTATACAAGGTTAGCATAGGAAGTGAAATGAAAAACATGAGGTGATACACTTCACAGCTGTTCCCATATTTACCTGCAATATGGGATGCGATGTTTGAAGATGAATTCAATGACGCTAAACGGACTTGCGGAGGATAAGAAAAGCAATTTCTACGTGTCGCTTAGGCATTAACAAACATCAAGAAATCTAACTGTATTACTCGCTCTACTCTAGAAAATACAACTTTTATGTAAAGTATGTACAACGAAGAAATACTTCATACGATTCGAAGCAAATTCATTATTGTTTGTCACATTTTGGAAGCATTTATCTGAGCCTTCTTGAGAATAATTCAAGTTTATTGTTTCGACAAAAGAGGTAGGTGTGGAAATACTTTGTATATGATGCACTACAGGTAAGTCTGAGCCGCTGGACCACCTTATCATTTCCTCCTCGTCATCTCCTAATCAATTAAGGCGATATCCTCCAACCTCAATTTGAACTAGTTTAAGGAGTCATAAAAATATAAAAAAAAATATTCTCGGCTCCTTTTAAAATTCACAAATTACTCTTAGGAATACCCGCAGTCATCGACATCCTTTTCGTGCCTTCCATTGAGCTAGACTAGTTGTGTTATCGATCCAAAATGAAAACAGATTATTAGGGGAGTGAGGTCTTTTGTTGTGAAGACTTCTGCAATATCAACAATCTGCTACATCGCGATATGGTTGCGTAGAGCAGATACCCTTTTATAGTACTTCACTTGGAGAGATGCAAGAGATATAACAAAAAACTCGACGGGTGCCAAAGGACGATCAAAGAACCGAAAAATTTACAGTGGCCCTAAATATATGGCCGATCGAAGCTGAACAAATTCTCGGTGCATGTTGTTCGTGGAAAACAGAAAAAATAAACAAGTGTTTCCCACTTAAACCTTCAGTCCCTTTTACAGCCATTTCAGTTACATTGGGTCATTAAAAAGAAGAAAAAATATATAGGGTTGTTATTTTGGAATATTTGTCTGCACACAAATGCAAAGACGTATAACTAAAATGGTACATTTTTCGAATAGTTCTTGCTTCTGGAAAGCTTGATTGTGATGATAGAACAAAACATATAGACTTGGGAAGAAAACTGTCCTTATCTGAATAGTAGCTACTCAAGAATAGTTCTTTTAAAAACACAAAATACGCAATCAATTTGAACGAACAAGAATGCTCGCTTCGCCGTAGTTGCAGAGAAACCAGTCTTCAATACGCCTTACATGCATTTGTGCTTTGAGGCCTACCCTAGGCCCTTTAGTAAGTAGTTAGATTTTAACAAAATACATAAAGCTTTGCTCATTAAGAAATGGCATGAGTAGTCCTGCGGAATCCCACTCAGTGCACACGTGCTGGGTTAATTTTAGGGCATAAAGATCAACGGTCACTATATTGGTCGCTATGATAAGGCTGTAGTGGCCATCTATTATCCGAGGAACAGATAGAAAAAATTACAGCTTTACTTGAATCCTTCTGGAGCGACTTCCGAAGCTACGTATTCGGCCTGGGGATCAAAATTCTCGCATCTCTCTGCATTCCTATGAGAAAGCCTTTACCTTCCCTTCAAAAGTGGCCTCCACCTCACGTCAGCGCAAAATTTAGCCGCTTGAAGTGTAGTCCCGATTTCCGGCCGCACTTTGAGAACAAAGTGACGTCAAAGCGCCCTAGGTGTTGCACCTTTTCAGCGTCTGCAGCTGCGCCACTCTTCCGGCGAGGCAGAAGCCGGGAGTGTGCCTTTTTCCTACAAGAGTATTCACCTGCCAACACTTGCACTTCTGACACGGTGCTGAAAACAGACCCAATTGCAGTCACTAGATGGCGTAGCGGCAGCAAGGCGGAAGTTCAACCCCAAGGCAAAGCAGGTCCTTTCGCTGCTTTTTAATCGTCGTCTCTCTGGAGGAGGAGCTCAAGGAGGCAGAAGGGAGCCCCACGAGCAGACGGAAGCTACTACAAGAAAGAAAAAAGAACATATTTCCGAGAAACCCTAAACCGCCAATGTCGGTACATCGACGCTGCCCCTCTGCCACTTGGGAAAGACTCCGAATTGGTATGTAATCGATTCCTGCACATGTAGTGTTTGCTTTGCCAGAGAGAACTTTCCTTGTTTCTTTCCTTTCACGTGTTTTGTGTCTCAAGCTGGCTCCGCCTTTTTGTCAGATTTTTTTCGTCAGTGTTTTCACCTTTCACCTCCTGCTGTCGCAAAAGTGGAGTTTAGACTTTTGTTTTGTAGTTTTTTTATCGGCTGCTAGCTGTCCGGCTCAATCTAATACGGCCGCGGGTCATTCAGAGAGCATTGCATGGGCAGTGAAGGAGATCCCCTATTCTGGACGTCCTGTCTAAAGAGTCCACGCAGCGTCGTTGAAGTTGCTTCCGTCCATTACAAGGAAGAGGAAGGAAAGGCACATTTCTGCTATTTCGTTCTGTGAGCAAAAGATCTTCACTGTGAAAGGAATACGCAGAAAGTCTAGTGTGTGCACTTTGATGTAGTGGGCTTTAATTTCACTCTTCGAACTGAATAGCTGGGAAAAAATTTTCGTTGGATGTGTTTGGCTAGAAAAAAAAAGGCGTCTCGAGGGAATAAAGTAATAACTCAAAGTAATATTATCGGCCGCGATTAAACAGGGAAGAGCCTAAACGTCAGCACAAAGCAGCTGATAAAGGTTCTATAAACGAGAGAAGTGTAGGATCAGATAGGAAAATAAAAGTGCTACTGATCGAAAATTTAAGGGGCAAAAGGAATTAATCTTTCTTTTAATATCTATGGGTGCTGTTAGATACGAAACTAAGCACGAAAATAAAACAAATGGGGCAGAATTTCAACGCTGTTTTATGAGAAAGAATGCAGACCGGGAAATCCTGAAGACCCGCCGCGGTGGCTCAGTGGTTAGGGCGCTCGACTACTGATACGGAGTTCCCGGGTTCGAACCCGACCGCGGCGGCTGCGTTTTCATGGAGGAAAAACGCTAAGGCGCCCGTGTGCTGTGCAATGTCAGTGCGCGTTAAAGATCCCCAGGTGGTCGAAATTATTCCGGAGCCCTCCACTACGGCACCTCTTCTTCCTTTCTTCTTTCACTCCCTCCAATATTCCTTCCCTCACTGCGCAGTTCAGGTGTCCAACGATATATGAGACAGATACTGCGCCATTTCCTTTCCCCCAAAACCAATTATTAATATTAAATCCTGAAGAAGCCTTTTTAAAAACATGTTTAAAGTACCTTCACTGATAATTATTGTTTTTCTACATGTTATACTGTTTAAAACTGTTAAAGATGACATTTATAGCCGGCACCGTCCAGCGCATGTATATATAAATCTCATGCCTAAGGGCATATATTTGCGCTATAAAAAAAGTGGTAAACTTTATATTGTGAGGACTTCACTTACTAAAAACAATACTTTCAATGCAAAACAAGTCGCTACTTGTTCATAGTGCTACAATATGACTGACTGTTCAGTGAGTCCGAACAGTATTCGAAAAAAAGCATTAGTAATTCATATAGAAGAAGAAAAATAAGAAAGTTTATTTCCAGACTCTAACAAAAGACAACAAGAATAACAACATACAGGAAATGGGCCTCGGGCGATAAGCTACAAGGGTAGCTGGAGAGGTGGTCGACGCCCGGTAAAGGCAGATCAGCAGAACATGTTCAAGGGAACACATTCAAGGGAAACATATATAGAGCGTACGAAATTATGTTGTATGGAAAACAGCAAAAATAGGAGAAATACTTGCACTCATGAAACAAATATTCTAAAATGAAGACACTAATTAGCGGTCAACGATTCTCAAACAGTATGCAGGCAACATGGCTAAGCCTAAAAAATAGTGAGCACTCATGACAAAGCTAACGTAGGCAAAGAACAAGAATACTACGCATTGATGAAACAAAACTTAGTCCTTAATGGGGTCGGTAAAGATGTTTGGGTTGTTTATGCTGTGATGATTTAGTGTCTATGGTAAAACGAAACGAAGGCTCTGGTTTCTGTATAACGTCCTCGTTCGAGGAACATCCCATATTTGTTTGCTTCTTGTTTGAAAGCGCTTCTCATATGGCTTAAGTCGAGCAAGATTCAACAAGATGTCTGATGGGCATTGTGGTGAGAATCTAAAGCAGAACAAGAAGCATTTCTCAAACGTGGTATGCACACGGTGAATCCTATATTGTAGAAATAAAGTTTCCGTGTGGGCAGTGTAACGCGCACCCGCGATCTAGTAGTGTAACAGCGCATCAGCTTTGCGGGAAATTTGTTCCTAAGTCTCAAGAGGAGCCCTAAAGCTCTGGTAAGCCTACTTTCGATACGCATTACATGGTCAGACCATCTCATGCGAGGGTCAAAAACAACGCCGTGCGATTGAAGCTTGTCCACAATTTCAATGATGTTATTTTCTAGCTGCAGACTATTGTTTGCAATAACCTCAAGGCTAAGGGGCCAAAAAAAAAAAGACGGACAACATGGCCGCAGCGATGGGATTTCTTGCCGCGTCGCCGAGTGCCGCGACTACTGAGCTACGGCTTCGCAGGCGAAGTCCGAATCGAGCTTTGAAAGAATGAAGGATGGAAGGGCAAAAGAA
The DNA here is from genome assembly GCF_052857255.1 of Amblyomma americanum. Lineage (NCBI taxonomy): Eukaryota > Metazoa > Arthropoda > Arachnida > Ixodida > Ixodidae > Amblyomma > Amblyomma americanum. The sequence continues at coordinate 123,076,979 of NC_135504.1, read as the reverse complement.
TCACCGTAATAGATGGCTCAGGAACAAAGCTGGCCAGCTGGAAATAGCCAGCATTTGGGCCCGCGCCAACTTCGAGGTGTTGAGGCAGAAAGTTTGGCAGAAATCTTTTATTAGTGACACGAATAATAAGCTTCTTAGCGATGCACACCAAGCAGGCAATGGAAGAACAAACGTGACATGTTCACTCAGATGCTGCTTGCAGGATGTCGCTGTATGAAGAAGCCTGTCTGGTCAGCAATATGTCTTATACCAGGAGTGGTAATGGCACCCGGAGTCCACCGCTCACGCCATTGCAGTGATTCTCTTTTCAGCGGCCAACTTCACGTGAGGTGTAAATCGGTGAAAACATTAACTGTCGCGGCATCTGGATTACTCGGTTTCCTGTGATTTTAAACGTAAACTTAAGGCGAAATATGAACACGCCGGCGGCCTTTTCAATTCCAGCGCACGCTGAAGAAGCCCACTTGTTCTCAACTGGTCCGGTGCCTTTCATAACGAAATCTCTCACAGCCCATCTGTCACATGAAGACAAACTCAACAATTTACAAATTTTACACTCCGTCTCTCTCGGGTGGAAAAGAAAAAGATTGTTATGAGGAAAAGAAAGGCGCAGTAATGGTCTGACTCGCTCTGAACTACTGAATGGTGGCATCAGGTAAGTAATGAAGGAATGAGGGATGGCTGGGAGAAGGAGTTGTCGTAGTGGAAAACCCCAGAGTGAGTTAGACCAACGGTCGCTTAGTTTCTTGATGCATTAAAGCACATTGTGATCACCGCAGCCTGTAAATCTATATGTTGTACTTGGTATCTTCTCGTGCTATGGGTTGTAAATCACCGTCTTAGAAACATTCCATCCGTTAGTTTTCAGCTCCAAATGTTTGCTAAGTGCGACTATGATAAGAAGATCGCTTTAGCGCTTTAATAAGTTAAAGTGGGGGGAGACACTAAGCTAAATGTCCACCGTGAAAAAGTGCAACGACTGGGCAGCAAAAGCAGCAAAAACAGTTAGGAAAGTCAAGTGCATTTTCCAAGTCGGTAATGAAAAGGATGGCGGAAGCTCCTCAAGTTGCGAAAGGAGCCCTAGAGGAGTGCTCATGGTGCTTAGCTTAAATTTATTCATGACAGAATATTCGATTTCGGCTGTCTCAAGCTATGAGCAGTCCTACAGTACGCTAAGGCTTTCCTGTAACTGATTTTATCTTTAGATGTGGTATCGGCGGCGAGACATACAATTATTTCTTGCACGATTTCTTGACACGCGTATTCATTTTCTGTAGAACAAAGCTGAGCCAAAATAAATTTTTTTAGCTTATTTGAATTTTCACCAATGAATATAATTATTTTTTCTAGTTTCTGTCATAACACTATAACGCTATTGCACTTCGCCGCATCACGCCTTTCTCTTTTGCCCACGCAAATACTTCCTTGGCATTTACCACCGTACCTTGGTCAATCACCGCGCGTGGGTATGTGCCATGTTTAATAAGGTAAAGAAGAAGACTCGTGAGTTGTGTGAGCTGTCGTCTGAGGCCTTCCTTCCTTCCTTCCTTCCTTCCTTCCTTCCTTCCTTCCTTCCTTCCTTCCTTCCTTCCTTCCTTCCTTCCTTCCTTCCTTCCTTCCTTCCTTCCTTCCTTCCTTCCTTCCTTCCTTCCTTCCTTCCTTCCTTCCTTCCTTCCTTCCTTCCTTCCTTCCTTCCTTCCTTCCTTCCTTCCTTTCTTCCTTCCTTCCTTCCTTCCTTCCTTCCTTCCTTCCTTCCTTCCTTCCTTCCTTCCTTCCTTCCTGTCGGTTTGAGCGAGGCCCTACATTATTCGCGAAACGTCATCCGAGTGCTCCCGCCTGCGAGCCAGTCTTGGTCTGCTGGGTAAAGGTGTTTTTTCAACTATTTGGCACGGTGAGTGAGTTACTCGCATTTTGATTTCGGCTGCCGAGGCCATGGTCACGGGGCGCAATCCCTGCCACGGGAGCTTCACCACAATAGAGGCGATAATGAAAAACGCAGCTGTTCTCTGCGTTTTGATCTCAGGTTAATGAACCCCACGCGGTTAAAATTATTCTGTCATTGTCTCTCTACAGCGTTTCTCACAGCGTACGAGCTCTGCCACGACGATAACTGGCAAACACCACGTTATAGGATCCCGTTTGATTGTGTTCTTGAAATTTCGGCGCTGTTTACCTGGTATTTGTTCCTAAAGCAGTGTTTCTGGTCGAGGAATACTGACACATCACGCTTTAGATCGTTTTGCCTATTGATGTACTGAGTAGGCTGAGATTATATATCGTCTCACAAGGGGTCTCAGAGCATTTTAGAGCGAGCTCTTAGGCGCCCGTTCCTAGCTTCCGCTTTGTAGTCGTCGCCGTTGTCGGCGTAGTCGTCAGCGTAGGCGTAAGAGGCTTTGCACGTAGCAGATCGGAACGCCACCTGTAAATTGGCTCCGGGAAGGTCCAGGAGGGTGGCTAGCGACGTAACACGCCACCTGCCAGCCGTTAAGAGCTGCGCACACATTTTGCGTTACCGGCTGTCGTCATCGTATGTCATTTTTTTTTGCTCTCTCTGCATTCTTTATCTGAACTTTGTGCATAACAATGCCGAAGTTGAGGTTTGGCAGCGCACATCATAATTTTCTGCCTCAATTTCGATTTCATGTTAACACGTTAAAGTAAACTACGTCCTGCTTTCTTAAAGTGTTTACTTATAAGCATGTTCGGCATAAAATGTTGCAACATTGTGCTATGGGTCCACTGTGTTCATGGTTGAATACGGGCCCTTTTCGTTGCGAAAATTACTTATCCCTGCGATAATGCTTCGCGGTAGGAATGCTCACACTGCCATCATTGTTCTTTCGACTGCACCGCCGTTCTGAGCTCCATTATGACGCACTGATACATTATTATCAATAACGATTACAAAGTCGCGAAATCAATTTGATAGGACTACTGCTTGTGAAACTTTTTTTACTTGTTGTGTTTCAACTTCGCTCAGCCTTGAATTGATGTTCGCAGTTCAGAGGTGGTCTTGGTTCGGAGTAGCATTACTGCGAAAGAGTTCACACACTGCAATAAAGGTAAACACAGTCACTTAATAAAGTGAGCTCAATAATACGCTGGCAAATCCTTTTTTGATCATTACTGATATTTATTAAGTGCTAGTGAAATTGCAATTTTTTGTGAAAATCGACGCACTAGAATAACCTTTCAGCTGACAACGTAAACGATATAAGCCTCGATGACTCCAAGAACTTCACTGAAAGCTTTTTCCACTGAATAAAAAAGCCAAAATAAATCTAAGAAAATATTTGGCCTCGTTGTGCTATTTGAGAATGAAAGAGAGCCGTAAAATGGCTCGTTTTTATATGTACGTGGTGAACGGGCGAGCCGTGCGTTTTTCATTTCCAGGTCATAAGCTACCTGGTTAGCGTCATGTACAACGCTGGCTACTACGGCCAGGCTGCTAATGCTCAAGCATATGGGAACTACGGCTACGACCCTGCTGCGTACGGCCAGACGTACGGCCAATACGGCTACGAATCAGGAGCCTACGCACAAGCCCTCTATGGACGGACGCAGTATGAACAGGCGCCAGGGGAACAAGAAAGCCGGCTCTCCCCGTTGGCCACTTCCGCAGGTAGGAAGCCGCGCAAGCTGATGCGCTGCCGTGGAACTATTAGCTACTAGTCGGCGCGGTCGATTCATGTTTTCCTTGTGTTCAGCAACTTCATTTCTCGAGCGTCTCATGAGTGATAGCCATTGCTACAGATAATTAAGTCTGTGTGTTCATTATTCGCACAGTAGGAAAGTTGCACGTACTGTGGCCACGCTGACCTTCAAAGTGATCGGTATTTCACGCTAAGAAAGTTTGTGATACAACTCGAAAGAAAACGTTTCTTGCATCCAAGCGCTGTGTCATTTTAAGAGACGAGAAAACCCCTGAGCCAATAATCCAGCCACTTGATCATGCGCAATGGTGGAACCAGCGAAACAGACGCAGGACAAAAACAAGGAGGCACACACACAACACCGCTGGTGCTGTCTGTGTCGGTGTTGTGTGTCATGTTGTGTTGTGTGTGTGCCTTTGTTTTTGTGCTGCGTCTTTTTCGCTGGTTTCACCATTGCGCATTATGAACCAACAAGCCCAGCAATTAACTCTATTGATCATGGGTCTGCTACTAATCATGGTAAGTTACTAAATATTAGTTACTAAATCAGTAACTTCTGCCAGAATCACTGCCAAATAATATACAGGCGACCGCATAGATTTCTGGAAAAGCACGGCAGCTTTCTTGGATATCTTTTGAAGAAAAAACAACCGCAGGCCGCCTGTTTCATCCAAACCTAGGAATATCCCGTCTGGTGCTCTGCCAACTGAGCTACGGCGCTGGCTGTCCAGTCTTCTAAATTCAAGGTTATTAAGGCGAAAGGCTTTAATGGCTCATGCTCGCGTCCGTCCGTAACGCTCTTCAACTCCATAAAAAAAAATCTTTGTGCACGATGGGACTGTAATCACCATCCTTCCGTTCCGCAGACGAGCGTGCTACCGACTACGCTACTTCCTGCCAATGCATAAGTAGTTCTCCTTGTCTAGGACGCTCGAGAGTGTTTGCGGAAAGGCGTCGAATAAGACGGATCCCTCCCAAACGCCCTATAGTGTCTCCAGCATTTAAGTTTCACAAAAAATTGTGTACTTAACATCTTAGCCAAACATCAGTGACACAAGCAGCAACACCGCGCTGAAGGCATTCGCCTCACCGCACTTTATGTCAACAAAGTGTCCCCCTGGACTTTTTACGTTCCGTGTGATCTAACCTTGATAGTGTTCGCCAGGCTCAACCTCGTCCCTAGTGGCGTACGTAGTACGTCCTATATTACCCCGAGTGTGGTAGCTGATCGAGAACACTCTTATGCTACCTATCGCATCAAGACAGCCAGAACTGAGGCCCTCGTAAAGGCATTCAGCTTAGAGGCACTTCCTTTTTACATATGTTATAATGAGCCATTCACTTCCCTTCCCTTATCTGCTCATTGGAGTCGCATAGCTATGTGTTACAAATTCTTCTCTTCAAACGAACGGAATAACGCCTACCAAAAAGTTGTTAAAAGGTGATGATGACGTTTCGGCTTCTGTACGGCAGCCTTGTTCACTGCGCTGAAAGCCCAAATCCCGAAGCTTAAGTGCGTCGCGGTAATCGCCCTATTCATCTTGCCTACGTCGAAAATGTGCAACCGACCGGAGGGTGGTTACCACGGAAAGCATCCGGATTCAGAAAGCGATTATCTTGCAGAGAGGAGGGTAACGCGAAGCCTAGGAATGCGCTTCCTGAGTGTTGTTGCAACTGGCCGTAAAACGAGGAATTTGTAGCCACAGAGATGGTATGCGCCACCGAAAAATGGTTACCACGGGAACCATTCAGAGGGTGGTTACTTCGGAAAGAGAATGGCTAGCTTAGAACAAAGAGTGTGTACTCTGGTTATCATAGAAAGGAAAGGGTCAACGTAGAAGGAACAAGGTATGGCGAGACCAGGGGAATGCGCAAGCGTAGGGTGGTTGTCAAGGAAGCCATCCACATGTTGACTACTGTGAAGGAAGTAGGGAGGTTTTAGCCAGAGGGCAAGAATGGGACAGACACCCCCGGCGCTGGCCGCTAAAAAACACGAGGCCTAAAAATAGGCTCAGCGATGCTGGTGCCCTGTGCCTGGAGTGATGGACTGAAGAGGTGTAGTAGTCGAAGAATGACTATGTGTGGAAAAGTAAAAAAAGTGCTCTAAAATTATACCCCCCGTATTAGAATTTAGCTCTCAATTTCTTTTCCTCGGTATTTCGTGAAAGGAAAATACCGCAGCAACTGTCGCTAAATCTCGCGTTACATTGTGTCAACCTTGGCTTGAATTCTCTTTCCGTTTGCTCTGGTTTATAATGTTTATTATTTTAAATATTTTATAACAGACCTTTCTTGTGTTTTGTTGTTTATAGGGAGAAGCTCAAACATTGCAATTTATCAAATCGCCAACGCATTGTTGTTGGGATTTGGTCGCAAAGTTAACGAAGTACAACTTGCTCGTTGCATGACTATTTGAGGTAGATGTTTGCATTATTTACCGGCCCGCATGTCGAGACGTCTAATTGACGTGTTGTTCTTGTTTTTACCCCTATTCCAGAGCCCAAGAACAAATGGTAAGAGAAATCAAGGAGAGCAGTTGCAAACTGCCCCTCATTGTTCCCTGCTTTTCACGAGAAATGGCAGTCGCAAGTCGGAACACTTCTTTCTTCTTTGAGAAAATCGCTTATATAAACACAGTCGTTTCATTTCCCTCCGGCAGGCAGTAAGAGTGTGTGTTACAAGTATAGCATCGCAATGTTGATGTGGTTGTTTCTTCGAGAACGTTTTTAATAACAAAGCCGTATTTAGCCGTCAGTATGTGTATAAATAAATCCTAGGATTGAATTACAATTCGTCCTCACCGAGAGGAGGCAAGCATAGGCTGTTTTTGACCGGTGACTGGTAAGAGAAAACTACCAATGTAAAAAATCGCCTGTTACTTCAGAACGGAAGATACACATTACACTGCCTGCATTTTTGCCCTGTGCCGCTATTATTGCTTTTGATATTTCCGATCTTGGGAAACCCATTTGTGCCATCAGAAGAGCAGCCTAACTCGACATAGTACTCTTGTTGCATGTAACTAGGTTGTTTATTCTCTGCCTAGCAACAGGCGATTACTCAAAAATAGCCACAGCGCTAATAGACGCATTGATATTGAAGGAAGGCAACCGCAGTATATGTTGTGGCAAATAACTTGGGGGAATTATGAGGCTGAAACTATTCGCACGCGCACAGCGAGTTTGCGGCGGACAGTGGTACTTTCGACACAAATCAAAGGTCTGCTTTTCCTGCGGCTGCCTTACTTTGTACTGTAACAGTAATGCAAAGATTTTGTCTTAAAATATTTATTGCCGTCTGGCCGTTAAAACTGTGGTTTGTGAATTATACTGCCTGCCAATATTTTTAATGGCTATGCTTCAAGGCTACGATATGACCTCTGTCCTTGCGTTTTTCGTTTTGATGTGCTGAAGAACTTCTTACCCTGACGAGACAGTGGTAGTGAAGAAAAGGTTATCAGGTCGCGAAAAGGTATTGCTGGTATGATTATGTTATTGCTGCTATTGGAAATTTACTTTTGGCCACTGACCGTAAGCGCACGTTTCTACGCTGGGGGACCCGTCCACGACGACCACCTCCTCAGACAATGAAAAAACAAATTTTACTGAAAGGTCGCAAAAAAAAATTGTCTGCTTCGACAAGCTGGGCTCTCTCACGGCATGTAGTGTATAGCTTTTCATGAATAGAGGCATTGCAAGGTGCATTATCTGAAGTAGGCTGGACGGTATGGCTAAGTATCGCTTAACCGGAGGTCATTAAGGTCAAATATTTTTAAATGACTACATAAGACTTGTGATGCTCTTTCAGCGCGGAGCATTATAAACTTGTCATCAGATATGTCCCGTTTTCTGCGCCGTGACTAGTGCATCCGACTTACAATCTTCGATATCCCTGAGCCCTGGTGGACGCGATGAGAATGTGTAGAACTTTTCGTGCAATTCTGCATGTCACGACAACAACCACCGAGCAGTGTGGTTGACTCATTTCTATCTGTGGTGTATTTACGGTGTTAACCCTCGGGACTTCCCTGATGGATCCTTCTTCTGTGATGTCCAGTGTAACCTCTTAAGGTTTGAATAGAGGTTACACCTGCGGAGAAAGAGCAAAGTCGTAGCAGGCAGGCGGAGGTGAAAAAATAGGAAAGACAAGGGAAGTCCTCGAAAAGGGAAGCCAGGGGAAAGATTGAGGGCGACGGAGCTCACATGGAACAAATTGTTGTTGACCAAGCGACAGGATCAGAGGGAGCAAATCATGAGCTAAACGAATGTGTCCGCGCTGTTAGTCGGCATTAGCGGCATTTCCGCTGGGCCACATTGTTTTCTGCTCAGAACGAGGTCAACGCACTTATTTTCTTAATTGCACTTGATATGGTTGTTCATAGGATAATCTCCAAGGGGCTCTACACCCTTCCCGAGAGATATTCGAGTGAAAGGAATGAATGCGTGTAAAAATATTTAGTATGTGACGCAAATGAAAAAAGTATGTGCGAACACGACCTAGCAGTTGTTCATCTGTTTTTTTTTTCAGGGAGAGGAGCGGAAAGCCTGTCCTTCTGATGATGAGCGCAATGCTTTTATTCGTATGCGCGTCGATGGCCATCATTATTCTTGTACTCAGGGGAAGTAAGTAACGACGGTTTTCAAACACAAGTCATTACAGCGCACTAAGAGGCGACTTCAATACAGTTTCTACGCGACCAGTGTTAGAAGATTAATGTTTGCAGTGTGTAAAAAAAACTGTTTTTAAATGACCCTCGAAACGTCATTTCATCTCTTACGTATCTCCTCAGCTTTGGTTATTTTTTCTTTTAATTTGCCATGATAAGTGCGATAGTTTTTTTTTTTCGTCTCTGTGTCTGCGCCGAGAAAGTATCGCTGGATATTGAAGCACAAAGTATGACCTCCGGGAGTATTATTCTGTTGTGCTCAACTCCATAACCTTTTGTCGCCAGAGGATGGTCTCATCTAGGTTCCTCGTTGAAGTTACTCATGACGATAGAACATTATTCATGAATTAACTCATTAAGCGAACAAATGTTGCAATGAAGCCCGCCAGTGATTAATAAAAAGATGTGCATTTTGACGTATGAAGACTGGTTGAGCGGAAGGTTAACGCCAGTGTCGGCAGACATCATAAAACGATTGAATGGAGTTAACTAGTCTGCCGGTTAGCAAATTTCTTCTAAGTAACTTTGTTAGGTAATTGGCTGCTATTAGGAGTTTGTAGCAGGAAGATACTAATATTGATGCCGACTTATAGAATTTCAAAAATGTGAATACCCTCGGTGCTGCGGCCCGAAACATTGTCTGCGTCGTGCAAAAATACATGATCTATTGAAAAGCATGCAGACAAATCTATCCCTCCAGGGCACGTAACTTGTAAAAACAGCCAAATTTCGTCGAGTCGCAGCCCCGAGTGTATTCGCTTTTTCATAATTCTAAAAATTGATATCTCTATTATAGACGACCGGCTACAAACCTATATTTGTAACTTAGGTGTCTAACTTTGATATTTAAAAAGGTAATTATCAGGAATTAGTTAAGCGGACAGCTTCTAAATATTATTAAACTTTTTTTCTGTTGTCAGCCAAAGCATGCGTTATTGTGCCAATTCCATTTTAAAAAATTGCATGAGCTATTGCTTGCAACATGTGTTCCGTTTACTTTAGAGCGGTAGATCTACTCAATGCACATATTGGCTCACCTTTCTGGGCCAGATTTGACCTTGATTTAAACTTTACACGCACGGCATTGCAACAGATTCACTTTAACAGTTAGGCAGATTGACATCAGCCGACTTGGACCAAAATCAATGTCCAACCGTAATTGGCCATGCCCGACACAATGGCGGCCTCGAAATTTGGCTCGGGTTGTTTCCAAAAATTTTACCGGCCTCCTAAAAATTTACCTAGGCCAATTTGGACCAAAATCGATGTTTAGCCATAACTTGGCGTGCCCGATACAATAGCGACCTCCAACTTTGCGCCCGGACACCCCAGAAATTTGACATCGGCCAAATTGGAGGAAAATCAATGCCGATCAATAATTCAGCGTGACCAATAGGACTTCGAAATATGGCACGGGTTGTTTCCAAAATATAGCCCGGGGTCACTCTAAAATTTGACGTTGGTTGATTTGGGCTAAAAGGAATATTCAACCATAACTGGGCGGGCCTGACACGATGGCGACCTCCAAATCTGGCCCTGGTCTTTGTCAAGACTTTACCTTGGCGATTTGGAAATGCTTTCGCACTAGAATAGGTTCAACTAAGTTTGTACACTGCGGTGCAACATGTATACAGAGGTATGCCATTTTGGCTCGCGCTTTGTCCTTTGACCTTTGATATTTCCCATTAAATCAGTTTCTTGGAGGTGGAGTTACTGCCAGGTCATGTGACCTGATGTCAACGTTTGGCGCCTGTAAGAGCGCCGCGCAGCCCCGCTTGCCTCATTTGCCATGAAAAAGGAGTCAGAACCGTCTGTCTAGCCATGCCAGAGCTATCGCTAACCCTTTGGGTACAGCCGTTGTTAAACCCTGTCTAACTCTTTATCCACTTCGTGCACCGAAATGAACGCATCCACTCCTAAAACGTTCTCACAACGCGATAACAGAACGCAGAAAGTATCATTTATTAGTTTTACGGCTGTGAAGTATTTCCGTTTTATTGGCAGAGATCAAAATATTGGTTCATAGACAGTGCATCTTCTTGTCGTAGGAGCTTCCTATTTCTTATATTTTTCCGAAACTGATATGCGTTAGAAGCATAATTTGCGGCATAAAATTATCTGCAGTTCGGAACACGCAATGGTAATGCGCTTGATCACCAAGGTTCCGTAGACAAACGACGAAAACTTAAGTACACCTGCGCAGCGTCCTCTACCATTTCCACCACACCTGAGGATGAGAGCATGGGGTGCAGCACCCCTCCCACTGTCGTCTACAGCTGAAATGTGGAGGTGCGAGTACCGGGCCCTCCCGCTTCTGACCGGACGGCGGAGACCTCAACAACTCTTCCGCCGTCGACGGGTGGGTGCAACACTTGCTCCTGCCAACGTGATTCGCCTGCCTCAATCTTGTTTACCCCTACCCGCTGCGATGGCTAAGTGGTTATAATGTTCGCATGCTGAGCATGGTGTAGCAGCATCGATTCCAGACCTCTGCGGTCGAATACCAATGGAGGCTCGATGGAAAGCACAGCCGCTGCGCTGCGCGATGGTAGTGCGCTGTAAAGAATCACCTGTTGTCGAAAATAGTGCGGAACTCTCCACTAAGCGCATTATTTTGATTCCGTTATTTATTCCGTCAGCCATCTTTTCCGACAAGGCGCTGTCGAGATGTTCATCAAGAGACAGACAATTACTAATGGTTTCCTCATCTACACCCCGCCACAGAGGGGTTAACGTAAAGGTGTTAAGTCGTAGCAGCTTATATCTTCTCAAGATTTTATGAGAACCCCTTTTTAGAGCAACAAGAATCGCTTTCACAACGCTACAGTGAACCGCGACTGCAGTGATAATTAGAATATTTTTGCATCAATAGGCTGACCCGTCCTATTTAGCTATTGTTTTGTGAAGCCTTCATAGTGTTGCCAGGAAACGACAATTCTGAAATAGCCGGCAACTCAAATGCAACAGAGTGGGTTAACCGCCGAAAGGTCCACTTTGCGTCCTCATGAAGGTGGAGAGGGAAGGTGCGCCTAAGTGCTATCTTTTTTTTTTTGAAGCGAAAAGCTTCACTACGCTAGGCAAAGCATTCGTCGCGTAGGCCGGAGAATGACCTTGAACGAACTGTAGCCCAACCACGTTAGCCGTGAATGACAATATGCCGGACAGTTATGGTGTCGAACGCTTGAACCCTGACTTTAGCCCATGACTTTTAGTTGACCTTTGACATTAGGTGACCTTTTTTGTTTACCTCTGATCTTAAGAACTTCCGATGGAATGATGGAAGAGTGGGTGCACGTGTTTGCAGGCGTCGGGCCGGAGATGCTGATTTGCACCTACGGCCACAAGACTACGTCGGACGCAGTGATTGCGAGCGACGGCCTCTGTGACATCGCCTTCTACGACTCCATCTACGCCAACAACAGGAACAATCTTTTCGGCGGCAAACCATTCGAGTCGGACCTGGCGACATTCATGCGCGCTGCCTCAAGATACAAAAGGACCACCCTGGGAGTAGCTTTTGCATTTCAGTGAGCGCTTTAGACAATTTATAGCGGGCTATAATGTTAGGAAATTCACGACTTGACGTAACATGTACGCAACCTTCAGGGCTCCAGCCATGTGAAGAGCATATTTTCAATTATAATGCATCCCTTGCACCCGTATCGCCAATAAGCAACAGTTCTACATTTTGGTCCGGCCAAACGATGTTGTCAAAATATCCAGGCTCCGGAAAAAGGGCCTCAGCAGTCAAGGAAGCAGCTTAATCGAAATTGTTAGCAATATGTTTAGAGGCTGTTATCTCTTCACAATGTTGGAAGAAAACGCTATCCATCATCATCATCATCATCATCATCCTGACTACGGCCACTGCGGGGCAAAGACCTCTCCCATGTCTTTCATCTTTCTGCCGCCCCTTGCTACGCATGCCTTCTCTTGGAATCCACTCCGTTACCCTTGGGGACCAGCGGTTATCTTGTCTTCACATTACATGACCTGCCCAAGTCTATTCCTTCCTCTTGGTTTCGACTAGGATGTGAATATCTGGCGTTTGTTCTCTCACACACTCTGCCCTTTACCTGCCTCCTAACGTTACACCTATCATTTGTCTTGCCATTGGCCGCTGCGTTGTCCTTAACTTGAGCTTGACGCAAGTCGTTAGCCTCCACGATGGCCCAGTTCTATATTCGCTATTCATTTGTCACACCAAAAGAGACTGATGGCTTTCGATATTGTCGTTCTACCTCACGTTCCGACTACAATACTGCGGACTGTGAAAGTACCCGGTGCATTGTGTTCATAGAGCGCCGTATAGCGAGGCCTGAAAGCTGTGGTGTAGTTTTTCTTTTTTTCTTTTGCACTCCCTTGTAGTCACGACTATTTTCATGTCGCACTTACGCAGTTACATGGACCGGCTGGGAAACGATCTGAGGCGGACTAGAGCGAATCTGCTCAGCGCGTTCTGGAAGAGGAGTATCTACCACACTGCAATACTCGACACGCCCTCAGACGCGACCCGTAGTCAAATGATGACCGTCGTTTCTCGACTGAAAGTACGTTTGAGCCTCTCTTAATTATATTACTTTGACTGAGGAGCTAAGAGATGCAGTACAGAATGATAATAATATGGTTGGAAAGAAATACTTGTGGCCTGCCGAAGCAAAAAATGGCTTGATTGACAGCCCACTACAGTGAATGACGAATCTCTAGAAACACTTATAAGCTGTTTAGAAGTTATTCGTGGTACAATTACAAAAAGATAACTTAGTAGGCTTACATTTCGACGGCATCAGGGATGAAATTTTTGAAACTTGGTGGCGAAGCGGGTGAATTTTTCTGCGCCACCTGAGAAAAAAAAGACGAGATTTCTTTCAGACCTCCCCACTTTCCACAGCGCCAAGGCAGTGGAGGCGGGGGGGGGGGGGGGGGGGGGGGGTTCATCATAACATGATATACGCGCGGCGGTACTGTTCCAATGTATAAGTGCTTGCTTTGGTCGAAGAAAGCTAACGCCACCTAAGGCTAAGGTCGCAAAGTGTTGACTCGCGGCATCGGGCGACGAATGTAAGGTGAAATGGAATGGAGTGAATGTTTGTAATTTCACGGGTTGTGACTTCATCATCGAGCTGCCTCTTACTTCTCCGAAGCTGCGAGGGAAGGTGGAGGTTTTATCGGCCATTCAGTCACAATTTTAAACGTCAGAAAAAAAATGGCAATCTCTTTGTATAGTTAGGCCATATGCGAGCTAGGTGAGCTAGCACTCCGGTATTAACTTCTGTTCCGGTGTTAGGATCCATTGTTTACGAATGAAAGTTGTTCGGATAGCGATAATGGATTAATGCTTATATATGCAGAATTCGTCATTCTCTACTTTACATTCATATATCCCTGGGAGTCCTCATACCACTCCTGGCACAGTGGTGCACCGGTTAAGCGATGCGTCACTGCCCTGCGATGGCAGCTGGTGTTGTATTCGGAGGGTTGAGCGTCCCCGGTTGCTCTTCAAGAGCAATCTCTCGCGACCAGTCTTTAATTGAACTGCCACCTGCCATGATGGTGAGTTTCCTCAATACAGTGGGCCCGCCTAGGTTGCTTCTCCTGGGGTTTCTCACTCACAACGACGACGACGACGACGCCAAATTTTATGCGGATCAGGCACCTTTACGCTATCGTGTTAATACCTTGTGCCATGACACTCTTTAGGCAAAGCTGTTATTGCGCCATTAATATCTATCATTGTCACCACCCTAACAAATCTTGAAGAGGTCTTTTTTTCTTTGTTTGTTTTACAGGTTCTAGATAGTCTTTCCGAGAGCCAAAGGATGCTGAACCACCATGCGCTCACAGCTGTGGCTTCGCCATCTCCAGGGAGGCAGTGGATACACTTCTTTCACGAGGAGTTCAAGTGAGCTTTTGTTCTAATGTTTTGAACGAGGGATGGTGGGCGCATTTTAAAACGATATATTCAGAGGTTGATGAAGGAAGCCTGAGGAAAATGCGCAATGAAACCTGCGAGCAGTGCGTTAGGAACTTATTGTGCCTTAATATCTCTTCCGTAGCGCAATGTCTGATCCACACAGTTGTTCGCTCTGAGCGCTCTCAAATGTCGGTTAAGCAAATTAACCAACTGAATAATTTCGCAATTACTGAGTATACCTCCTGAAAGATAAATTCAATCTCTATAAATATTTCTTACTTAACAGTTCGGAAGTAGCCAAGAGATGTACGAGGCGCTGTAGCTGCACACCACACGAGTATGAATTGTCTTGAACCAAAAATTTTTATCCCTAACTATCTGGCTGTAAATCTCTAGCTTTAAGGGTGAAGTACAACTAGCAAATATAATACATAGTTATTGAAGAGGCGGAAGAGAAGTAATAACTGAATTTACATTTGAAGAACACTCAAAAAGGCTGGAACACTATCATGCAGCAGGTGAAAGGCGTCTGGAAGAAAGTTATGGATCAGTAGACCTTTGTTTGAGAAGGCGCCAGGCAAAGATGACATTATTGTTAGCTATACTCAAAAATAATATGTAAAATTGCCACGGATATACAGAATAAATGCTCAATCTGTGTCATACAGAAAGAAACCACGCCGCTATGGATGAACATGGCGGAGCTGAAGAAAGGAAACATGACTTTGACAAAGCTTGACAAAACAAATGCTTGCAAACAAGGAAAAAGAATAACAGTTCTGAAAGATTACGCTGCTGAAAGTCTGCTGAAACGTTAAGAGAAGTTCGTTTAGATGCTTTTTGACTCGTTCCAAGCGATTTCCAAGTGCCACACTAATACTAGAGGCATCGGTAAGTTCTACCGCAATGTACTGCAGCCCACAGAAAGGGTGCTAACAGAAACAAAATTTTGTGGACCAAGCAAGCGTCTGCATCCTTTCTACAAGAGACGTTGCCAGTTGCCAAGACAAACTCTAGGGACGTTAAACCACCGGCCTGTATTTACAAACGAAGCTCTACTTTGACGAAAATTATGGAATATTCTCTTGCACACTTGACATTTGTTCCAGCTGCTTCTAAGTAATGTGGTATTTCAAAAATCAACTCACCGTGTCAAGCTCAATATAGATCGATCCGTAGCATTAGGTGTTCACTTAGTAATTATTGAAATGCAAGCAAGAACAATCACACAGCCACTGCGCATTCCTCCGGTGAAGAAAGCACACGCGTACATGTATCCAGTAAACCAACTACAAAGACATCGAGTGTTCAAAATAGTTTATTATGGTAACGAGTATATTGGTGATTTTCACGAACTCGAGGGGGCGCCTAGGAGGAGGAGGAGAAAGAAGAGGAAAGGCAG
Source organism: Amblyomma americanum (assembly GCF_052857255.1). Taxonomy (NCBI): domain Eukaryota; kingdom Metazoa; phylum Arthropoda; class Arachnida; order Ixodida; family Ixodidae; genus Amblyomma; species Amblyomma americanum. The sequence goes on along the minus strand of NC_135504.1, from coordinate 123,061,344 downwards.
GGAGGTTAACCGGAAGAATAATCGGTTTGCTACCTTACACGGGGGAAAGGGATGAGGGGATAAAAAATGAGAGAGGGCGTCTAACTTTACACATACCATCGCGCTGTTGTATATGTATACGAAGAACTGCTTCTCAGGCTTGTTTAAAATCTTCGCGATTACCTCGCCTTTGTTTATCGCTGTTGGCGACTTTGTGTGATTCAGTCTTCTTGGTGGTTGGTGTATAAAGAATAAATGGAGGCTGAAGGAAGAAATCGCTGTTTCGCTTATGAATACGGCGCTTAAGAATGCGGATACTTACGTGGTGCGTGCGTACTTTTTAAAGAGTTTTAAATCGATTGCAGTGACGTTAGAGACGTGCAAAAGGGTCCTTTCCAGCATTTAGCACATCAGTCAAGCAACGCTCAACGACTGTCATGTGGCTTGCACTAGAGAGCAAGGTAGATACGTTGTTACAGTCGCTCGCACGGTTTCTAACGGCTAACGCTGCTTGCTCTGTTGTTGTTTTTTCTGCTGCATATTTTAATCACCGCGCGCAACTTCGGATAAGAATATAGATGATTATTTTTGTGTGCAGGTAAAAAAGTCGAGAATATAAAGTCACCTTCCCCGTGCACTATTTTCTCAGCGCAACCGCGCCTTGCGCTCTCTGTTCGTTCTCTGTTTCTAGATGTTTGCGGCAGTTTACTTGAGTCCCTGAAACGAAATTGTGTAGGGCGAGTTTCAGTTCAATTTTTAAATATTACTTTGATGTACTTACATGCGTCTTTTTATTATTATACTATGCTCTGCGGCGGCGTACTTCAGAACGCCACTCAAGCGCGGCAATTCGCTAATAAACAAAATGTAGACTTAAGTGCGTTTATCAGTATATTAAGACTCCATATTTTTGCAGATATATGTGGCCAGCTCATGGAGAGCCGCCTTTTAGCCTTTGTACAGAGTACATGATCTGTATGTGCCTCGTGTCTTTGCGTTCTGATTTCGATGACTTGCAGTCGGCTTCAGTTCGTCCCAGACTTGCTTGTTGTTTATGGCCACTATCCATTCGGGGACAACACGCTCGACAACTGCGCCGTCATGCCTCCCAACCGGTTATCGACGGTCCCCTTACCACCCAAGTTCCGAGGGAGCTACCTCTACGACATTGTGAGTTGGTGTGCCGATTCAAAGGCAAGCCTTATCTATACCTTCAACTTGGAAGGTAATTATGCACCATAGATAAACCTTTTCTGCCTTTATTTAGAATTAAAGTTCGGCTCGCATTTATTTCGCCATACCGGTTGACTGACAATTTTGGCTGCAGCAGGTTTCGAAGAACATAGATGACATTAGGAAGCCGTCTTCTTTGAACGCGTAATTGTATATCCTCAACGGTATTGTGCACCAACTTCTCATTTCGTCTCCCGGCTCGTATAAAAGATTTTTACACGGCCGATATGGGTTTTGAACGACCCACAATGCAATTTAAATTCTACGTAGAACTAGGAGCCAAGGCGTCGTTTGGCCGCATGTTTAGTGCAAAAATCTCGTCCACATAACAATATACCTCTTCTGTCATTCATTGAGAAAAACGTTTTTCTGCGAATGCAGTGCTCATGCATTACTCAAGCCATTTTATTAGAGGTTCTGGTGTCTTGTCATCAGAAAACCTGCACGAGCTAGAAATACGCCAAGCAAAATTCATTTAGCGGTGTCATACTCAAAGTTCATGGTCATATTTCTTGAAGGCCAATCATTCATCTCTTGGTACAGAATGCATGCGGAATAAATATGACAAGTGTGCTGAACACTAAGTTTAGCAATGATGAGTGAAAAAAGTTGGGCGAGTTGGAACATATTCATTTTTCACAACAGCGCAGGAAACAGGGAAAAAAGGGGGGGGAATAGACAATACAAGCGCTTAGCAAGTCTCGGTGGTTTTTGCGCGACTGCCACATAGAGAAGCCTTGGGATGTGACGATGGCGACTACAAGTACTGTTTCGACTCAGGGAGTTGTGCGCATGTACTGAGGGCGCAGTTAAGGTAGGAAACTCTCATATCGCAAGAACAAAAATAAAAAAGGTTCAAAGTTCAAGCAACAAAAAAATGAACAATTTTTGAAAGAGTGCGAAGTGGTCTCTTCGCAGTTACAAAGGGCGTAGCGAAGACTTTTGGAAAGCCAAACAGTTTTTTTTAAAATCGCTTTGGAGGTATAGCGGCAGTGTTTGGGGTGCAAAAAGCAGTGGCAGCAGATGTCACAATGAAAATAAATCATGTAATGCAGTAAGCTAGTAAACTAAATTTTGTTACTTGCCGTTCACCTATGAGTTAGGCAGCTGGTTGCAATTGCATATTTGTGGTGGCAAAGGCTATGCGTCCAGTGGACTTTTGCGCACCGCCCGCGGGCTCGTCTCGTCATTGCTTGCTCCTCCACTTCCAAATTTCGAGCGGAACAAAGAAGACACCGTGACACATGCTTTACCTTGTGACAGTTCAGGGCGTGTAACAGCGAGCATACTATATCTCCATGATCCCGAAAAGGTCCAAGAAAGTGTCAAAGTTTTATTGCGCCACTGCTCCGAACGCATTCTCTTTTCAGAATTGTGAAAAGTGGCATGGGTACTTCTGATGACTCCCTATAAATCTCTATTCACAACCGGGTGATCAACTGCACATAGTTAAAAACTAGTGTATCATTCAGTGCACCAGCTAGCTATTCAGTATAATTTGCCTTTTTCTGCGGTCCATCTGCACTGGTATTTCATGGTCACAAAAGCCATGATCTCAGCTCAACAAACGTATTTTTAGAAGTTACTCGTGAGCTTTTCTGTAAAGCATGGTATGTATGCAACTTAAGTAAAGACATAAAGGTATCCCGAGGAAAAATCATATTGACTCTCTATCAACCAGTCGGTCGGCCCGCATGGCGTGCGTGATTTGGAGAGGCGGCAGGTGCCAACCCACGCCCTGCTCTCGGTCACAATGAAGGGCCGGTGGACAAGAGCCAGTCAGGGACAACCGCTGGAATTCTTCGCTCAGTGTGAACGGAACCATATGACCCCGTCATTCGGCAGCTACACTGAGGTGAGTAAGCAAAGCCTCTCGACCTGTAGCTCAAGCCTCCCGAGTTGGTATCCTGCCGGTAAGTAAGCGATGCTGCCGGTTATTTTCTCTTCCAAGGTGCCATCATGCATGGGGGTCTTTTTGTATTGGTGTAATGTGTGAAACACTTGCTGCTAATGAGGATCGCCACCCGTACGCCATCTTCATACTGACATCCTAAGGAATCGCACTTCACATATGAACTGCGTGTCCCTGGCGATCTGTGTAGAAACCGGATACTATGACTATAACGATGAACACAAGTTTGCTGAGCTGAGTAAACAAAATAATTAAAGACCCTCTCCTATACAAAAAAAAAACGTTAGATACCAGTGCGGCGACCCGCATTGGGAGAATGCGAAAGCACTGACGCCTCTTCCACACTCGTCACCCCTCTTCGCTTCACTCGTCGTCTTTCTTCAGATTTAATCTTATTACACCCCATTCACTTCAACCATACACTTTGGTTTTTCAAATTCTGCGCATTGCTGCTTCTTCGCCCCCCCCCCCTATCACCGTTCAGCTTATTTGACCGTCGAACGACTTTTGCTTGTAATTAACTATGAAATTATTCTATGTTAATCAATCTTTTTTTCGGTAAATATCAGTCATCAAACACATTGCAACCCATTCCAAACTTTATTCCACTCCTTTGCCTTTTTTCCCATTATTTTTTCGCTCACGGTTGCTTTACCGTCCACTCACTACATCGACGTCCGCGCTATTTGGACGGTTCTTAGACATTTTTGGCTCTAAATAATTAACTAATCATCCTATCAACAAAACCTTTTTTGCGCATCGTCACACGACCTCGGTGATATAGCCAAGTCATGCTTTCGCATTAATAATGGTGCTGCCTCAACAGTTGGACCCAGCAGTGTGTTAGGACTGAGGTGAGAATTAGCAGCTTTCGTAGGCCGTGATACGTCGACGGAGTCGTGCAAATTCGCGAAGAAGCAATTGCTGAGGCGGTAAATATTCTTAGGTCGCTATCTGTATTGGCTTTACATTTCCGTGCTCAAAAGCCTCAGTGTAATGCGACGGCTGTTTTTTACCACGAAAGAGGAAATGGAAGGTACAGATTTGAGTCAACAGCTCCAGTCTATATTTGCATAGCACTAGTTGTGTTTGTCAGCACATTCTTTGGCGTGAGGTTCGTCCAGAAATTCGTAACAAATATTCCGAAAAAAAAATGGCTCCGTGCCTATGTAGACTTCGCAAAGATTCCACGATTACTACTGATAGTTCGGTTTTTAATGTTTTTCTTTCAGGTGTGCAGGGCTACAGATTTCGCGTCCAACCTAAGGTTCCAATCTCGTCACCAGGCCATGTTTACGTACGAAACCACGAACCGGACATTGTTTGCGTATGACAATGAAGTTGGACTAGCCGCAAAAGTACGTGTTACGATCGTATCTTCCTAATTTCGTGTGTACACATTCTCGTTATACACCTCATTTATACAATACCTGCACGCAATGGGACAATGGCATTACTTGGAAAATTGCCGGAGGCTTTAATGAAGCTTCTACAGAGTGGCAGTGGCGTTAGAAATATGCTATGACTGCCGAAGCTTCAACGCAAATTTAATCATAAGTGACTCCCTCATATAATAAATAAATTATAACCAATAATTTATATAGGTACAACTTGCTACATTCTCCTCGGGTAGACCTGTGTAGCGGACTGTTCAAACGCCCTGTGAGTGCTGCAGGAACGGGGAATGCACAAGTGCGCAAGTGTGATGGGATGAGTGCTTTGCGAAACTGTTTCCTTAGCAGGAAACGCTAACTCCAACAGTATGATCTTTTTCTCAATTTCGCCTTCTTTCACGGTCCTTTCTCATGCACAACCATCTCGGACAAATATTTTGCATATTAAAAATTGTAAGATAGCGTTAAAAAATATTGAAGGTAAGGGTCTATTCTTCAGATGTGTAGCAATATCTTTCTTTTCACGTGTTTCGATTGATCATATCGAGAAGTAAGGACTGCCATAGAAAACCAATGGAGAACGCTTTTAGGTTAACAAAAACGCTAATACCAAAAAATAGAAGATTGCCGTCGGGTGGTCTGCGGAGATATAGATTTTTGTTTCCTAATCTTACAATACATATGAAAAATTGCTGTCATAAACTGTTTCCCCCTCCAAATGCTTTTGTCGAAAATTGCTAGGAATGAAACCATTTCTGAGGCACCATCAATCTTCGCCGAGCATCCCTCTTGCCAGGCAAAGATGAGAACAGAATATAGAAGAAGTTCTGCGTTATTAAAATGCATATTTACTATTTAATCGTGTCCAACAGAGACCTCCACGTTAACTGCTTCCAGCATTTTCATAGACATAGTATTCAATGGCCAAGAAATATGTCGATATCACTACGTAGATAGGTTATATGACAGAGATGAAGGAATTCCGTGCTCCCATTTTTCTTAATGCGGCATAAGCCTCAAGAATGTACGGAAATATTACCAAGTGCGGTTCATCATCATCATCATAATCATCATAATTTATTTACCCTTAAGGGCCCCAGGGGGCATTATATAAGGGGGGGGAAACAGTAATCATGTCACAAAGAACAAAATTGGAACATAAACTTAACACATGTAGATACAACTGTGAACACTTTAAAAGAAAAACAAGCAAGTAAGTGAGTAAACAAAAGAAAAAGAAAGAAAAAGGGCCTTCAACAGGAATTATTTGGGGAATAAATCAATTAACATCTGTTTAAATTTTAGGGAATTAACTTCATTCACAACACTGTCTGGAAGGACATTCCACTCGGCTCTGGCAGCTGGCAAGAAAGAGGAATTGAACGCATTGGTTGAACCATGAATGCGTTGAATATTACGGATATTATACAAACGTCGCGATGATCTTAAAGGGGGCATAATTAGGCTCTCACGCAGTTCGGGAAAATTGTAATAAAATTTATGAAGTAGACAGAGTCTTTCTATCTTACGACGGGATGCCAAGGAAGGTAAACCAACCGAGGATTTGATATTAGTAACACACGACCGAGAATCATAATTTGATATTATAAACCGAGGGGCTCGATTTTGAATGGCCTCTAACATATGTGTTAAATACTTTTGATGGGGATTTCAAATGCATATTCAAGTTTAGTGCGGATGAAAGTTTCGTATGCGATTAGTCTAACCTTGGGGGGAGAAAATGTGAGCGATCGTCTGATGAATCTTAGTGATTTAGAAACGCTAGCAGCAAGGGACGTTATGTGCTTCGACCAGTTAAGATCACTTGTTATTTCTATGCCGAGGTATCTGTAGGATTCAACTTCAGATCGCGCGGTCCTGTTTAGTGTGTAAGAAAAGTGCAGGTTAGACCATTTACGGGACACGTGCATAAACTTGCATTTAGTTTCGTTCAGTTTCGTGAGCCAGGTCGAGCACAAACTTTGTATCAAGTTCAGGTCGTCCTGCAGCAATGACTGGTCGTACGTAGTGCTAACACGGCGGTAAAGAACGCAATCATCTGCGAACAAACGGATGGATGATGAAATGCCGACAGGAAGGTCATTGATAAAGACAAGAAACAGGAGCGGCCCAAGAACTGAGACCTGAGGCACTCCAGAGGTGACTTTAGTGACGGTAGAAGGATGGTTGTTGATGACGGTGTATTGGGAACGATTAGTTAGGAAACTGCAAATCCATGATAATATCAGCGGGTGCAGTGAAAGGGAGGAACGTTCAGCCAAGAGGCGCTGGTGAGGTACTCGTTCGAAAGCTTTCGAAAAATCGAAGGAAGCCTAAGAGCAGCCGAACTTGAGTTATGGTGAAGTTTAAAGGCCTTGAAGCGTAGCTCGACCACTCTGCCCGCGCTATAGCACGCAGCGTCATCTTCTCCATTGGAAATGTGTGTTGGTGCATCTACTTTTTGTGTTGTACAACGCAGGCATAAGCTTTTCAAATGAATATGGCTTGGTATTGCTCCTGTTGGCGCACAACGCGATTCTATGAGACTTGGTACTGCAACTTCTTATATTTTTGGAGCAGACGTTTTGTACAGCGCTCCATGTTATTCCTCATTTCATAAATTATAGATTCTCGGCCTCGGTAAGAACCTAACCGAGATTATATTAAGTACTTTTGTCTTGATCTCTATTGAAAGCCCTGTGAAATGGCCTGTTGGCCCGTTTCAATCTTGAGGCCAAGCATATATCTACTTATGTCGTTCTTAATGAAACTTTATAGTTTATGGTTTATGAGGGTTTGACGTCCCACAGCAACTCAGGCTATGAGGGACGCCATAGTTGAGAGCTCTGGAAATTTCGACCACCTGGTGTTCTTTAACGTGCACTGGCATAGCAGAGTACATGGGCCTCTACAGTTTCGCCTTCTTCGAAATTAGACCACCGCGGCCGGAATCAAAACCCGCCTCATTCAGGTCCCAGCCGAGCACCATAACCACTGATCCACCGCGGCGGCTCTTAATCAAAACTGAAAAGTTTTAATTAGAATGCGAATACCACTATACATAAAGCCGCTTGGCTATGCCGATACGCGGCATATTACACATAACTAGGAGTTAAAATTTCGCAAATTTTGTATCTGTTTTTTTCAATATTCGCAAAGTAATGCGTCGTGCTAATTGCTGAAGTCTTCGAAATACAAGTTATGAAAAGCCACGTGTGTTTTTTATTTTGCATATGATTTACACCCAGCTGTGCACGGTGAAGAACGAGGCACTGGACGCCACATTCGGCATCGCAGCCTACGACGTCGACTACGACGACTACGCCAACGAGTGCGGGGTGGTAAACAAGTATGGAAAGCACAGCCGCCTGAAGGCGCTCAGGAAAATAACGGACTACTACAGAAACCTACCTAACCAGCTTTTCGACCAGGAGCTCTGCATGAGAGTCGTGTCCTCCTGACGCCTGGTTGCTGGCCATTTCTGGGCGCAACCGGAGAAACATTACCCAACATTTCTGCGTGCACCAGATATGAAGAAGTAACCATGCAACAGGTTCCTTCCGCCTCAGCTGATAGCAAAATATCGACCAGTTCATAATGCTTTATATTTTATTAACGAATAAAACGATACGCCAACTTTCTCACCTCTGCAGCCAACATACGAACGGTAAAAGTAAAAGCGTTTTTCCGGCATTTGTTCGCAGGTATTTTTGGTCTGTGTGCGCCTATTTTTGTTATTAAAGTTGACTTCGTTCCCTATGTAATATGAAAATTCTAAACACTCTTTTCATGGAAATAAACTTAAAAGAAAAATATTTATTTAGAAATGATCAAGGGTATCCACAACACGCTTTTTATTAGACCCGAGAGAAGATCTGAATATTGCCATTATTTAGAAATGATCAAGGGTATCCACAACGCGCTTTTTATTAGACCCGAGAGAAGATCTGAATATTGCCATTTTCCCCCGATGAAAATATTTGGGCATATGCACTCAGTAATGCCTAAATGATGTCTTTACAGTAGTAAGTGGTTTATTAATAATAATAATAGAAGGAAAATATTTTTACTAGCCCCGGCATCTGCCATCGTTGCCGAAGCATGATGCTACGTTAGCTAGGTCAGCTATGGCGTGCTCAGTCTAGAAACAGCCGTCCATATGCTGCATCATACTCGCTTCGTAAATGTGTTGCAAGCGATCTTGGGAATCGGACCCTGAAAACATTTTGCATTAGCTCTTTGACTGATTTATTCTTAAAGGGTTAGCTTTAAAGAGATAAAATAATGAGTTACGAACGAATAGACCTCGATGTTTTGCAGTGCACTTTGCGTGTTCGAACTTCCTCGAAGTAGACTTCCCACTTGAAATAAAACGCGACTACGCATAGGCTGATGAACTGTTGCCACACGTGTTGCAAATAAAACTGAGCAAGGACAACGAGTCGACGGCACCTCAACGGAAAATACTTGCGAACCAAACACAGCCACAAACCTTGACTCATGCAGAGGAGAGATGAGCCGCTGCCATGAATAGAGTACAACAATAAACATATACACGGGTGCCGGCCGAAAGATTTCTCAAGGAAGCGAAAAAAACCGTTTCGAATATGGAAGTGAATTGCATATATCAGCGTCACTATTGTATATTATTCTATGTGATTGCAGGAATGTCTCATCTGCGTGCCTTCTGATGAGGCTTTATTACAAAGTGAACCCAGCTGGTTCTACTGGCCAGATTCGAATCGTTTCACGGTGGTAGCGTCATCAGCTATGTTTTTGGCTTTATGACGTTAGTGGCGCCGCTAGCCAAACTACTCAATCATGTCATGTCGTGTAATCGTTTTCTGACTAAGGTCAGCGCTTCAGAGAATCGGTATATTCTTTCTAGCGGCCATACAGGGTGTCACCGCGTTCTGCGTGAGGGAAATGGGTTTCTCCACTGCCACTCAGAGTTTCCTGCGTGTTAAAACAATGCCACTTGCCCAATTGCGAACGAGTGTGTTTCTTTCCAGTCAAGCAGCGCAGAGTCCTTTGTGTACACAGGTGTCGTAATGATTGCTCTCTTCAACAGCTGGAGGCAGAAGTGAGCGGAAAGTCTCAGGAAACTTTTTACTTGCAAACCAAACTTTCCTGAGTCTAATCCACAAACAATGGATGCAACCTCAACTCTCCTAACACTTTGGGCGGCTTCAAAGTGTCACACTCCAGTTATCTGCTAAAAGTCTGCGGTGCGAGTTTTATGCGCTTTTTATTCCCACAAACTGCGATCCTTCAAGCAGACCGACACCACTCCGGAATGCAGATGAGTGATGTCGCCACTTGTGGGACGCGTGCAAAATTTAGTTGTTTTTTTCTGATTACGCCATTAAGCTTCGTAGGGAGAACTGGTCGTTCTGTTGAAAGAAAACAGTTTGATTTCAACATATCTTTGCTATCGCCAAAAGTTTGTTTTTAGAGTAGAAAAGTGCGCAGCCACAGTCAATAGGGGGAGGGGGGGGGGGCTTTTTAGCGCGTCTAACTGGAAAATAAAAAGCATATTCAGCGAAATGCCAATAGAGTGCGGCTTAGCCCACCCTTTTGACGCAAACAAGGCGTTTAGCACGCAAATCAAACAGGTGTACCAGTGAACAATACAGCACTTTGTTAACGTTTTTGGATATTTTTTTTCGTTTTCTGATAGGTACAGGACTGCGCTGCACCTGCACGACAGAAACAATTTGGAGTTAATTCCTTCAATAGTGAGAACGCTAGTCGCACCCTTTCTCAGTATGCACATGCTAATCAGTGGACAAAAGTGCATAATTTTTGGATGTTTTATAGTGGAGAAAAAATGCGTATTTTTATTATGAATATGCCAAAATAAGCGTTTGGCAGAAAAAAAGTATATAAAGAAATGGTTTTGGTTTAGCTCTGGTTAAACCTATAGTGACGCGATAACTACATCTGGCCGAGTTGAACTTGCTCAGTTGAATTGGAAAGTCAGTCTTTCGCCGCTCCGTTTCGCTGGGAGTTCGTTCTTCATCTTCGTCCCACTTGACACGGCGCGTGCGCACAGCTGTTGCAGCTCGGTTTCGCCGGCGCGCCGCGCCGGCAGCAGCAGCTGCTCCGCACCACGTGACCAACGGTCGCCCCACGTGATCAATCTACGTGACCAACCACGTGACCAATGGCACCGCCATGGAGCTCAAGTGGTGCCACGCTGAAGGGTCGAAGCGGTGGCGTAGTGTAGCTATCGCTACAAAACTAGTAGCTCAGAACGCCCGAAGCTCGTGTGCAATGTCGACGACATGGCATGCGAAAAAACAATCTGCATGCTTATAACCCGAGAAAGGGGTGATAATGGCAGTAGCAGTACATACTGTTTGCTAAAAAAACTGCGCTTGCTGGAGCAACGCTCATTTATTACCGTCGAATCATAAGTGTTGTAGAAATTAATATATCATCATCATCATCATCATCATCAGCCCAACTACCCCTAGGCAAAACAAAGGCCTCTCCCATATCTCTGCAGATAAACACTCTGATGTGCACGCTGCGGCCACCCTATCCCCGCAAACTTCCTAATACCATCTGTCCAAGTAACATTCTGCCGCCCCCTATTACGCTTCCTTACCCTTGAAAATCACTCTGTTGCCCGTAAGAACCATGGGTTATCTTGCCTTCTCATTTCATTTCCTGCCCAAGCCAATTTCTTCCTCTTGATCTCGAATGCGATGTTGTTAACCCGCGTTTGAACTCTGATCCACACTGCCCTCTTCCTGTCTCGTAAGGTCTTCCCATAGTTCGCTGCGCTGTCCTTAACATATAACTTGAACCCTTTTCGCTATGCTCCATATTTGTGCCCCATAGGAAAGTGCCGGTAAGATACACCAGCCATATACTTTCTCTTGAGGCATATTGGTAAACTGGCATTCATGATCAGAAAGGATCTTGGAAATACGCTCTACCCCGTTCTTTTTCTTCTACTATACCACTCTCATGATCCGAATCTGCGATCGCTACCTGCCCTAAGTAGACACACTCTCTTACGAATGCCAGTACCTCGCTAGTAATTTTAATACGACTGTTGTCTTCCGAGACATTTAAACATTACTCTGGCTTTCTGTATATTAATTTTTAAACCCACAGTGCTGCTCAGTCTGTCTTACTCATTGATCATGTTTTGCAAATCATCTCTCGAGTGACTTAGCAAGGCAATGTCATCAGTGAATCGCTGACTACTAAGGCATTCTCTAGTATCTCTTATCCCCAGGTGCTCCCAATCCAGGCCACGGAATACCTCCTGTAAACAGGAGGTGAAAAGCATTGACCAGGTCGTGTCTCCCTGCCTGACACCTTTTCTCATTGGAATTTTGTTGCTGACTTTATAGAGGACTATGATAGATATGCACCCGCTATATATGTCTTCCAGTATTTTGACATAAGGCTCTTCTACACCCTGATCCCGCAATGCCTGCATGACTGCCGAAGTTTCCACTGAGTCAAATGCTTTTCGTAATTTATAAAGCCTATATAGGGGTTGGTTATACACTGCGCATTTCTCTTTCGCGTGAAATGAGAAGTGGGGGTAATTGCATGGCAGTGTTAAGAAACCTGTGGTCTGGCTTGTTTCATTCAGGGTAACTTTTTGTGCGGAAGTTTCCTGTATCTTCTTTCAGTTTTTACTTTAGATCGGGGAGGTTCCCAAGATTATGATAAAGTCCTCAGGGTCAATGGCATATACTCCCGACAGGGGATTGGCCAGGGCGCACTGCGGAAACAAACGGACTAATGAACAAGGAGCGGAGAATTTGGATAATTTTGTGTTTAGACTAACACTTTACAAAAAAAATAAAAATAAAGAAACGAATAAAATGCAGTGAATTATAATTCTAGCAGAGAAATCTCCCTGTTTTAATTATGTAGTCGTGAATGTAATCGAACACTGGTTTCAGGGCTTATCCCTTGGCGCTTGCCCCGAAGGAGAGGAGAATGGGAACAAATAGTGGAAGCCCTAGTCGAAGACAGGGCGCCCAAGAAGGAAGCAAGGAAGGCCTCAGACGTTGCTGGCACATACCCACTACGGGGGAGTGGCCAAGACACAGGCGGTTAATTACTGGATAGAGGAACGTTTTGACGGGAAAAGCAGTGGCAATCGTATGTAGTCTGATAGATTGGAAGAGAGAAGGAAAGCGGTCCAGTTAACTTGGAGATCCAAGACGGGACAATTGCTTAATGTGCATAATAGTACCCAATGCCTGTAATGTTGCAATGTCGTACTGACTGAGAGCGGGAAAAAGAAATTAGAATGGGAGTCGCTGCGTTTCTTGAAGAAAATTTTGCACAGCAGAGCGCACACTCCTGTCGCTTCGTCCAAGCAAAGAAGCGCCAATGGAAAGAACAACCGCGGAAGACACAGGCAAGCCCAGTTGATGAAATGGAATTTGCAAAAGACGCTTCCTCAAATGAGAAAAGCGGCCGCAGAACAGCAGGAAGTGATCTATTGTTTCAGGTTCGGCACAAAAAGGGCACAGTGGGGAAGCTGCCAGGCCAGATCTGTGAAGGTAGAAATTTAGAAGGGGAACCCGGCAACGCAAGCGCGTGAAAGAGACCTCTAGCCTGCGTGAGCGCCAGTCTTTGCTACTCCAAGGATGCAGAAGATGCTGATATTCGGGAGATGATGTAAGAGCCGAGGCAGCAAAATCCTGAAATATTGTGTAGCTGCGAAACCTCACCGCAGCTGTATATGCACACGATGGTAGGACAGCAACAATTGGGCCGCTGAGAGAGGCTCTAGCTAAGGAATCTGCAACCTCATTTAAGTGAAAGCCCATGTGACCTGGTACCCAAAGCAACCTTACCGAATTTAGATGGAGCGGAATCAGGAACTTAAAGAGGCGTAATGGCCGAGACTCAGTGAGTAAGGATAAGGAAGAGCAAATGCACAGAGTCTGTCATCATAATCACGACCTGGGAAACGGTACATTCTAATTTTCGTAAGGCTAAGATTACTGCTAATAATTCAGCCAGAAAAATTGGAGTGAAGTCAGGAAGACGGAGAGAAAAAGACCAATCCAGTGAAGGTGAAAAATTCCCACACCTGCCTTTTCGCGATCCTGCGAGGCATCGGTAGCAATAAGAACATGAGAGGGAAAGGACCTTAGGTGGTCCTGCAATAGACCCTGAAGAAGCGGGAAGGGCTGCAGCTTTGCATTCGATGGGAAAATGTCATCGAATTCAATCTGGACAGATGAGGAGTTGTTATATATTTGGCGGACATCTGTGAAATGAATATTTATGCGATCAAGGAGGTACTGCACGTAACATATCTGCGGGGTATGAAATCGAGACCAGGCAGCACTAAAAAAGGCGGAAGGTTGACTGAGAAATATTATACTGGAAGCGTGAAGAGGCGAGTCGCATAATTTTAAAAATGTTTGAACTCTTAAAAGGCGAAACCTAGCTGATAACGAAGGCATTCGCGCCTCAAGATGCAGAACAGCATTGGCGACATATTTTGGAAGCCCCAGACAAAGGCGCAACGCCTCATGCTCCAAAAGCACAAGAGGGCGAAGTTTATAGGCCGGAGCTCCTGAGAATAAAACACACCCGAACTCCGAAATTGGGCGGACGTACATTTTATAAATCATCAGAAGCGTATGCCTTCTCATGCCTGACCTAGCACTACAAAGCCTGCGCAGGATGCCAATGGCCCGAACTCCTTTTGCAGAAACTTGCTCAATGTGTGGCCGCCAGGAGAAAGTAGAGTCGTATATTACACCGAGATACTTCACCGTCTGAACTTGAGGTATTATGTTATTTCTATAGACTAGGCAGATATTTACAGGAACAGAAACTAGAAATACTAACAATGCGCATTTCTTCACATTAAGGGACAGATGAATTCTTCCTAGCCAGTTGTCAAGAACATTGAGGTAATTTTGCAGGGTTTGATAAAGAGTGTGAATGTCACCTGCTGATGCAAAAAGTGCAATATCGTCGGCGTACACATAAGCTTTCACATTTTGAATGCATGGAATTGAGCTTAGAAAAATGTTAAAAAGAACAGGTGAGAGAACTAATCCTTGCGGAACACCTCTTGTCTGTGGAAATCTCCTTGAGGAAACACCATTTTGGCAGCAGTAAAATTCTCTATTTTCCAAAAAACAGAAATCCAGGCTACAAAATAGCTTGAGAAGTTGAGTTCCTGTAATCTTAGTAATAGAGTCGAGTGCTCCACGCTGTCGTATGCTTTACTGACATCCAAGGTGGCAAGCGCACCGAACTTTTTCTATTGCGAGCTAATTTAATACGACTCTCAAGGTCAGTATGAGCACACCAAATTGAACAACCCGGCCTGAAACCAATTTGACATGGATTCAATACAGCATTTTCTGAAATGAATGACATGACACGGCTGAGAAGGACCCTTTCCACCAATTTCACTAGGTTCGATGTTAACGAAATAGGGCGTATATTGTCTAAATTTAAGCCCTCCCCTTGCTTTTTAAACAATGGAACTATTTCAGCAAGCGCAAATCATGCGGTATCCAAGGACCTTTAATAGAATAGTTAATTAGAGCCAACAGGTCTGCAGGAGATTCATTGAACAAAATTGTGATCATAGATGAAGTGACCTTATCGGGGCCAGGAGCCGCTGGGGATAAGCGCAGAACAATTTGCGACAGCTCAGGCATAGAGACCTCAGTGAAATCACTTGAGGTGCATGTGAATATAGTAGGAGAAGGCAAAGCAGATGTAAAGCGAAGCTCTAGGCCACACGCAATATCCTCTAAGGCCTTTGCGATGTCAGCAGGGGACTGAACGAGGGATTCAATGTTGGCAGCCGGAGGAATCAACTTGTTGCGCCTCATAAAATTAAACAAAGCTCGTTTACTTCCTGATTGGGAAAGGAAATCATAATGATTTGTATTATACTCCTCCTTTGCACGGGCGACAGTGCGCTTAAATGTTGCTGCAACATACTTATAATCCAGCCAATTTTTTGGGCATTGATTGATGAGAAGTTTCTTCCAAGCTGCTTTCCGTCGTCTATATGCACGCGTGCACTCAGAATTCCACCAATTGTTCGCGATTGCACCCTTTGTTCTCTTAACCAAAAATTCAGACTTTTGCCTTGGATGGTCCAGTACTGAACATAGATGTGCAGCCTTGCTTTCGGCACTTCTCTGAGCGCGAGTGTCTGAAGTGATTTGGAGGGTGTGACGTTTCGCCTACGACGCACGGTATAGCCGGCGCGGATGCAACGGACGCCGGGGCTTCGTTCAAAGTGGCGGACATTTTGGCCTGTTCAGCGCTGCCGCAACGCCTCCCGCCAAGCGCGTCCAGGCAGGTTTCAATGCCACGTGTCTTCGTGTGTGTGCGTGTGTGTGTGTGCATGTTGGTGCCCACGCTTGTCAAAGCGCGGCAGCCGGGGAGAGGAGCTCCCCAACTGGGAGGCGAGGAGGTCTGACCGGCGCCGGCCCGGCGGACGCGTCACGTCACGTCTCAACGTGTCCGTGCATTGCCGTCTCGTGCGCCTCATCCCGAGCCGTTCCTTCTTGCCCTCGACTCCGAGGGTATAAAGGCAGCTGCCCCGGACGCCAAAGGAAGGCTTCGATTTCTTCCGTCGAGTAACGTGGTCGCCCGTTTCTCCACTTCGGTCGACCTGACCGGCTGCTCTTTTGCGATGCTAGGATCAACAAGTTGTTCTGTTGGCAGTCGACTCATCCTTTGCCAGGACCTTCGGATGTTTCCAGCTGTGCCCCAGGCCGCCAGGCCAACGCTACCCTTGTGGCTTGCGACCCATTTACAACAACTGGTGGCCGCGGTAGGATCGCGACAACGGAGGCCAGCAGCGAAGATATGCGGTCGACTGTATGCTGAGCAGCACAACGACCATCCGGGAGCAGTGCAACGAGCCCTGTGTGATGACTGGTTGCCTGCAGCGGAACGACTGAGCTGAATTCTTGGCTGCGAGGTTTGGTGAGTGCGGGACTTTCTTCTTCTGAGTTTTGCCAGGCTTTTGTTAGTGTCAGAAACAGAGCTGGTAATTGTGGTTGTGGTTGCTGCCGGGTTAGTTTGCGGCAAGACAATAGTAGGCAGTAGAGAAAGCAGCATTCGGAGCAGCCATGGATTGGAAGTCGTTGCGCAAACCGAAATTGCTGGAACTTGCAAGAGAGTTGGGTCCGGATGTCTCAGACAAACTCAGAAAACCAGAACTGCTAAGGGCTATTCTTGAGTTGGAGGCTGAGGATGACGAGCTGTCGGAATGCCTTGAGACCATTGAGGAGAGGGCAAAAAGACAGGAGCGCAAACGCAAAGAGCAAAAAAAAGAAAAACAGAGCCCCAAACAGTCGATTCATCCTTTGCCAGGACCTTCGGATGTTTCCAGCTGTGCCCCAGGCCGCCAGGCCAACGCTACCCTTGGGGCTTGCGACCCATTTGCAACAACTGGTGGCAGCGGTGGGATCCCGACAACGGAGGCCAGCAGCGAAGAAATGCGGTCGACTTTATGCTGAGCAGCACAACGACCATCCGGGAGCCGTGCAACGAGCCCTGTGTGATGGCTGGTTGCCTGCAGCGGAACGACTGCGCTGAATTCTTGGCTGCGAGGTTTGGTGAGTGCGGGACTTTCTTCTTCTGAGTTTTGCCAGGCTTTTGTTAGTGTCAGAAACAGAGCTGGTAATTGTGGTTGTCGTTGCTGCCGGGTTAGCTTGCGGCAAGACAATAGTAGGCAGTAGAGAAAGCAGCATTCGGAGCAGCCATGGATTTGAAGTCGTTGCGCAAACCGAAATTGCTGGAGCTTGCAAGAGAGTTGGGTCTGGATGTCTCAGACAAACTCAGAAAACCAGAACTGCTAAGGGCTATTCTTGAGTTGGAGGCTGAGGATGACGAGCTGTCGGAATGCCTTGAGACCATTGAGGAGAGGGCAAAAAGACAGGAGCGCGAATGTAAAAAGCAATAAGAGAAAGACGAGCGCGAACGTAAAGAGCAAAAAGAGAAAGACGAGCGAGAACGTAAAGAACAAAAAGATAAAGAGAAAGAAGAGCACGACCGTCAACAATTAAGCGTCTCGAGGTAGAGATGGAACGTGCTCGTAATGGAAGTCAGGCACACGGTGCAGGAGAACGAGTATCGTTCAAAATGACTGACCTGATGCGGCCGTTTAAGCTTAGAGAGGACATCGGTTTGTTCCTGGTTAACTTTGAGCGAACGTGCGAGAAGCAGGGAGAAGCAGGGGAAAGACCACATGACAACATTCAATGAACTTACGCAGTTTTACCGCCTCGCTCGAAGGAATTTCCCACCCCCACACCCGGGACTGAGCCGAGCGGAGGCGGTGCTGTTTAGACAACTACAAACTGGTTCTTTACCAACCCCGGTGTTAATGACTCATCTATACCCAAACTTATATGAAAGTGATGTGTGTCGCGTGTGCCAGCGGGAGAGGGCAACTCTGACGCACATCCTATGGGACTGCACAAAATTCCCAGACGAGGCTTCTAAAAGCATAACGATTCCGCCGCGACTCGCGGCTGCGGCGCAATGCTCTGACCGTGACGTGCAAACCTGGGCCGTCCAGCAGGTCTCGGCGGCTCTTGAGCGACAAAGGCCTCAGATCTTCCGCTGAGTTGCCGCCTGAGCCCCTGTCACGGCGCCATTAGGTCATGATGCCATTAGGCCATGACGTAAATAACGTTGTTCCTCCCCCTCCTCCTCCTCCTCTCGGGAAACGTGGCCACAGCGCTTGCTCACTTTGTTACCCGGCGAGGCGGCCGACGTAGTCGCTCGCTTGAAGAGAGAGGTGACAGAGGATTTTGACCAAGTGAAATCGAGTCTGCTAAAAAAGTACAGGCTGTCAGCGGAGGCGTTCCGTCGGAAGTTTCTGGAAAATGAAAAAGGCAGAAGTGAGTCATATACAAAGTTTGCCTACAGGCTTATGTCAAACATGCAGGAGTGGCTCAAAGAAGAGAAAGCGTTTGGGGACCATGAGAAAATTCTGCAGTGTTTCGGGCTGGAACAGTTTTATAGTCGGTTACCTGAGAACGTGCGGTACTGGGTCTTGGATAGGCCAGACGTTAGTACAGTGGCTAAAGCCGCCGAGCTAGCCGAGGAGTTTGTGACGCGTCGGGCTCGCGGAGCTAAGGACGGTCAAAAGGGTGAATTTGGCTCCAAGTCTGAGAGGCCGAAGTTCACACCCATGAGAGCAAGGGGGGACACACGTAGTGCGGATGCGAGTGAAAGCAGTCCGACCGAACGTAAGGAGACGGCGGCAGCCGAAGCCGAACGCAGAAAGCGGTTCGAGACGAGGCAAGCGCGCGTGTGTTATACGTGCCAGAAGCCGGGTCACTTTTCGGCGCAGTGTCCAGAAACAAAAACAAAAGTCGTGTTTTTGTCATTATGCAGCACTGACGAGAACATGAAGCTTCTCGAGCCTTACATGCGAGACTTCCTCGTGAACGGGAAAGAGTGCCGAGTGCTTCGTGATTCCGCAGCTACAATGGATGTAGTTCACCCCTCTTACGTAGAACCCGATATGTTCACGGGCGAGTGCGCATGGATCAAGCAAGCTGTGGAAGCTCATAGCGTGTGTCTGCCCGTAGCAAAAGTGCTTATTGAAGGACCTTTCGGAGCAATTGAGACGGAGGCCGCAGTGTCATCTATGCTCCCCCCCCCCTCCCGTACCCGTACCTATTTTCGAACAGGTCCGATCACCTCCTGCGCGAGAAGGGGCTTTTGTTTGGTGAGGCTAGCGTTCAGGCCTTAACCAGATCGAGAGTTCGGGAGCTCGCTGCAAAGGCAGTAGTTGCGGGGCCGACGTTGTCGAACAATGAGAAAGGGTCGGAGGCGCAGCAAGCTGATATTAAGAGCACGACCGAACTGAATAAAATTGAGCCTGTAGCGTTGAAGGCACCAGGCACTGGAGAGGAAATGCCCGACACAGGAAAGTTAGAAGAGCTATCTGTAGATTTGCTCATCGCGCCTACGTCAGATGGACTTAATAGGTTGCTAAAAGTCAGTCGGTCGGCTTTGATAGCCGAGCAAAAAAAGGATGGCAGCCTAGAAAACATGCGCTGCAATGTCAAGGAAGGTATTGCCAAGAAAAATGCTCGTTTTGTGGAAAGAGGTGGGGTCCTGTACCGGAAGTATCTAGACCGCAGGGGAGTGGAGTTCGATCAGCTGATCGTGCCTCAGTGCTACCGTCAGGATCTGTTGCGCTTGTCGCATGGGGGTTCGTGGTCCAGACACCTAGGAGTTAAGAAGACTAAGGACCGTCTCTTGCAAGCGTACTATTGGCCAGGGCGTTTTCGTGACGCAGAACACTTCGTGAGGACATGTGACACCTGTCAGCGTGTTGGCAAACCAGGCGACAAATCGAGGGCGCCGTTGAAGTTGGTACCTATCATTACGGAGCCTTTTAGACGGCTCGTTATGGATACAGTGGGACCTCTGCCGGTAACAGCCACGGGGTACAGACCCATTTTGACTGTGATCTGCCCAGCAACAAAGGTCCCTGAAGCAGTGCCGCTTAAAGAACTCAGCTCAGTTGAGATAGTCAATGCACTACTGTCCATATTTGCGCGAGTTGGTTTTCCTGCGGAAATCCAGTCAGATCAGGGCACAGTGTTTACTAGCGCTTTGACGACAGCCTTTCTCGAAAGGTGTGGGGTAAAGCTGTTACACAGCTCAGCGTACCACCCACAGTCGAATTCCGTTGAGAAGCTCCACTCCGTCATGAAGCGCGTGTTGAGAGCATTGTGTTTTGAACAACAAAGTGATTGGGAGCTGTGTCTGCCTGGGGTGATGTTTGCATTAAGGACCGCGCCGCATGCGGCTACGGGGTTTTCGCCAGCTGAGCTGGTGTACGGTCGCTCGCTGCGGTCTCCGCTTCGCATGCTTCGAGACTCGTGGGAAGCCAGGGACGATGAAACAGTCGTGGTGGAGTACGTGCTCAGGGTCCTCGAACGCTTAAGGAGGGCACAGGAGTTGTCAGATGAAGCAATGGCAAAGGCCCAGCAGAGGGCCAAGGTTTATTATGATCGGACAGCCAGGGCCCGTCGTTTTGAGGTGGGCGATGAGGTAATGATATTGCGCACATCGCTAAAAAACAAACTCGACGTGCAGTGGGAGGGTCAAGCACGAATTGTTCAAAAACTGTCGGACGTAAACTACGGGGTGAGTCTGCCAGGAAAACGGAAAGCACAGCAAGTTTACCACTGTAATCTGCTCAAACCCTATAGACAACGGGAAGCAGTGGTGTGTATGATGGTAAACGTTCCCGAAGAGCTTCCGGTCGAGCTTCCGGGACTAGGCTCTGTGACGAACAGGGAAGACACCGATCAGGTCATTAGTGACGTAATCAGTAAAGCACCGCTGTCGCCTGAGCAGAAAACCGAACTACACCAACTCTTACAAGAGTTTCAAGGTCAGTACTCTGAGAGGCCTGGTAGGACTTCTGTTCTTACTCATGAAATAGAACTTACCTCCCCAGAGCCAGTACGATCCAAGGCGTACCGGGTGTCACCCCGCCAGCGCGATATTATGGAGGCTGAGGTAAAGAAAATGCTACAGCTCGGTGTTATTGAGGCGGGTGAGAGTGATTATACCTCCCCTTTGATTTTAGTTGAGGTACTGGGCAAGGAACCTCGTCCTTGCGTCGACTACCGCAGGCTTAATTCCATCACTAAGGATCAAATTTATCCGATCCCTAACATCGAGGAGCGCCTTGATTAAGTTAGCAGCGCTCAGTTTATTTCCACCCTAGATCTTGTCAGGGGGTATTGGCAGGTTGCACTTACAGAAGAGACTAGTAGGTATGCGGCGTTCATTTCACCAATGGGAACATTCCGTCCTAAAGTCTTGAGTTTTGGTTTGAAGAACGCGCCATACTGCTTTTAAAGCCTCATGGACAAAGTGTTGCGGGGACAGGAAGAATTCGCTTTACCGTATTTAGACGACGTAGCGATATTCTCCGCATCCTGGTCTAGCATATGGCACACTCTCGGGCAGTGCTAACCCGCCTGCGCGAAGCGGGCTTGACAGTCAAGGCTCCCAAGTGCCACTTAGCACAGGCCGAGGTTGTCTACCTCGGTCACGTGATTGGACAGGGTCGTCGCCGCCCCTCTGAAATAAAGGTAGCCGCTGTGCGAGACTTCCCGCAACCGCGCACGAAGACTGATATTCGGTCGTTCTTAGGTGTCGCCGGCTACTATCAGAGGTACATCCCCAGGTACTCCGATATCGCGGTTCCCCTGACGGATGCTCTAAGAAAAACAGAGCCCCAAACAGTCGTCTGGGGCGAGACAAAGGAAAGAGCTTTTAGCGCCCTAAAGAGCGCCCTAACAAGCCAGCCTGTGCTACGATCGCCAGACTACACAAAAGGGTTCGTTGTTCAGTGCGATGCTAGTGAGCGAGGCATGGGCGTTGTACTGTGCCAACGGGAAAATGGAGAAGTGGAACACCCCGTCCTGTATGCTAGTCGTAAGCTGACCTTTCGTGAGCAGGCGTACAGCGCCACCGAGAAAGAGTGTGCGTGTCTCGTGTGGGCCGTTCAGAAATTGTCATGCTACCTAGCCAGCTCGAGGTTTATCATTGAGACGGATCACTGCCCTCTCCAATGGCTGCCGACCATCTCTCCCAAAAATGGCCGCCTCCTGCGCTGGAGCCTCGCTTTGCAACAATATTCCTTTGAGGTGCGTTACAAAAAGGGGAGTCTCAACGGTAACGCCGATGGCTTAAGTCGAGGCCCCTAACGTAGGAATCCGCCTCAAAGTTGTTTGTTACTGATGTTTTCTTCCTGAGGCAGGATTTTTAACATATTGCTTTTGTTTAGTGTTTCAAAGTGATTACGTGCTTTCTAGTGCAATTTTCCAATTTCTGGACGCGTTCTGAGTGCTGCTTGACTCCTGTAAGGAACTAGGCAGTAGTATAAAAGGGGAAAGAGCCTGGCAGAGATTAGTGAGGGTTGTGTCGTGCTTGCAGACTGAGCGGTTGCGTTTCGGCGTAGTTCTAACGCTTGCTGGGAACGAGAACAAAAATGGCAACTCTCCCGAAGTCACTTTGCAGTGTCCTGTGTGAACCTGAACCTGAGAACGAGGCCTTCTCTGTGCGCTGCACTCAGGCAACACCGAGGGACGACCGATTTCGATTACGAGCATCATCGAGCGACATCCCTCCGGACAGCGGATGCAGTCCCCTGACCATCGGGATCTCCTTCTTCCGGCGGGGCGGTCTGTTACGTTTCGCCTACGACGCGCGGTATAGCCGGCGCGGATGCAACGGACACCGGGGCTTCGTTCAAAGTGGCGGACATTTTGTCCCGTTCAGCGCTGCCGCAACGCCTCCCGCCAAGCGCGTCCAGGCAGGTTTCAATGCCACGTGTCTTCGTGTGTGCGTGTGTGTGTGTGTGCATGTTGGTGCCCACGCTTGTCAATGCGCGGCAGCCGGGGAGAGGAGCTCCCCAACTGGGAGGCGAGGAGGTCTGACCGGCGCCGGCCCGGCGGACGCGTCACGTCACGTCTCAACGTGTCCGTGCGTCGCCGTCTCGTGCGCCTCATCCCGAGCCGTTCCTTCTTGCCCTCGACTCCGAGGGCATAAAGGCAGCTGCCCCGGACGCCAAAGGCTGTGGGCTGTGGGACGCTGTGGGCTCGGTAGCTGTGCCATGTCGCAGCCTCCTCATCCACTGGTTTTCGCTACGCAGGTGCTGGCGCCTGCCTGTGCGTACATCTTCCCAGCCATCTTCGACACTTCGTGGCTTGTTCTGCCGGACCCAGAGTGGCCGGTCTGCGTCGGGTACAACGGACTATTCGGTTTGAGCAGCGCAGATGCATCGGTGAAAAGAGCGCCCCCTTCCTGGACCCTCGACATCGGATGGCAAGCGCAACCGCCTGCGACAACATCGACCCTGTCAACATATAAAGAGCAACGCCTTCCGCCCGCGCTCTGTGGGCTCGGTAGCTGTGCCATGTCGCAGCCTCCTCATCCACTGGTTTTCGCTACGCAGGTGCTCGCGCCTGCCTTTGCCTACATCTTCCCAGCCATCTTCGACACTTCGTGGCTTGTTCTGCCGGACCCAGAGCGGCCGGTCTGCGTCGGGTACAACGGACCATTCGGTTTGAGCAGCGCAGATGCATCGGTGAAAAGAGCGCCCCCTTCCTGGACCCTCGACATCGGATGGCAAGCGCAACCGCCAGCGACAACATCGACCCTGTCAACATATAAAGAGCACCGCCTTCCGCCCGCGCTCTGAGGGCTCGGTAGCTGTGCCATGTCGCAGCCTCCTCGTCCACTGGTTTTCGCTACGCAGGTTAGTCCATCATACTGCCTCTTTTCTAAAAAATGTAGTGACCGTTGCCTGGTACAGCTTCCGAGCCTGCAGTGTTGCATTTCTATTGCTGGTGAATGCTTTTCTGTTGTAAAATATCTTCTTCTTTTGTCCGGAGATGTTGAGATGAACCCTGGTCCGGACAAACTTGATAGTGTTCTTGCTGAACTCAAGAAGTTGTCAGCCGGTCAAGGCCAAATAATCGCGGATGTACAGGACCTTAAAGGTCAGATGCGTTCTGTCGACCAAACCATTTCCGACCTGAGCAAACGCCTAGCAGACCTGGAAAGCCTCTTTCAGGACATTGCTACCCTAAAATCTGATCTAGAATCCGTCAATTCCATTGCCGCCGGGACGGCAGCTCTTGTTACTAACCTTGAGGCCCGAATAGACGACACAGAAAACAGATCACGCCGCAACAACTTGATATTCTATGGCCTTCCAGACTCCAATCCCCGCGAATCATTCATCGAATCTGAAGAAATAATAATTAAGCACTGTCAGAATAAGTTAAAGTTAACCTTAGAGCCCAGTCAGATAGAGCGTGCCCATCGCTTGGGACGCCATAACGAGGACCGCCAACGGCCAATTATAGCAAAATTCGTCTCCTTCAAAACCAAAGAAACTATCCTTTCCAAAGGTCCTATGCTGAAGGACACGAACTATAGCATTGGAGAAGATTTTACCCGCTCTGTTCAAAAATCCCGCAAACATCTAGTCGCATTTGCAAGAGCAGAAACCGGACCGTTTTCTTTGCGGTACAAGACCCTATTTCTCGGCAAAAAACGCTACACTTTTGATGCTGCCACCGAAATGGTGAAAGAAATAGCATAGCGCTCACCGCACAATCGTCACTTATCTAATCCACGCCATACCTCCCCTCGACAGAATATTTATTTTTCGGTTATCTATACTAATATACGCAGTCTGCTTTCAAAGTGCGATAGTGTATCCAGCCTTGTATCTTAAACAGGCTCTTCCCTGCTTGTGCTGACAGAGACTTGGCTGACCGATAATGTG
Organism: Amblyomma americanum; assembly: GCF_052857255.1. Classification (NCBI taxonomy): domain Eukaryota; kingdom Metazoa; phylum Arthropoda; class Arachnida; order Ixodida; family Ixodidae; genus Amblyomma; species Amblyomma americanum. The sequence goes on along the minus strand of NC_135504.1, from coordinate 123,036,500 downwards.
GGCGACACTGAAGTTCTGTGCAACTTACCTAATTTTAACCTTTTCCGTGCCGATCGCAAAGTCCCCCGAGGAGGGGGCGTCCTTATCGCTACCAGCAATCAACTACAGTGTTCCCACATTAACATCCAATCTGACCTCGAAATATTATGGCTGCTTTGTCGCGCCACGCCAGTGTCTATACTAATTGGTGTTTGCTATAGGCCCCCCCACAATAACCCCGAATTCCCTCGAAAGCTGCACAACATTCTGAACCAACTTACAACAAAACACCCTAATGCACACGTGGTCCTTTTTGGAGATTTTAACTATCCTCACATAGATTGGAATAACCCTCATCAGCCTATTTTTAGACAGCATGAATCACAGGAGTTTGTGGATGTGTGCTTAAATTTTAATCTTACTCAATTAGTAACCCAGCCTACACGCATCGCCAGAGACACCGCAAACATTCTTGACCTTATACTATCTAGCCACCCCGAATGCCTCAACTCCATTACTTATCTCCGGGAAATTAGTGATCACAAAGTCATCCATGCGTCTTTTACCTTCACTCCAACAATAAAAGAAACTTCCAAAAAAACAATCACTCTTTATAACAAAGGTAACTATGAGGCTATAAACAGGGCGTTGGAAGCTTATTTCCGATCTTTTCAGCACTCTTTCCCGGAACAAACCATCCACGAAAATTGGTCGATGTTTATTCATAAAATCAACGAACTTACTAACAAATATGTTCCCAAATGCAGCTTCCGCGCAACCAAACAGAAACCATGGTTTACCAAGGCTCTAGGAAGACTAGAAAATAAAAAGAAACACTTGTTCCGCAGTGCTAAACAGACTGGAAATGACTACGCATGGGAAAAATATTACGCTGCCGAAAAGACATACCTGGTCGCAGTAAAAAACGCTAAACGCTCATTTTATCATACTGACCTTCCCAACATACTTAAAGATAACCCGACTAAATTCTGGCAGCTTTTAAATCCGCAATCTATACGCACTATTACCTTAACTGATGATTCCGGGCGTGCTGTTTCTGACGTCGAGTGTGCTAACATATTTAATTCTGCTTTCGCATCTGTATTCACTCATGAACAGGAACCGCCCCCCCTCATGACAGCAAATGACCAAAGAAGTTTAATGCCAGCCGTTACTTTCTCTGAGGCCGGCATATCATGTCTCATAGATAAACTAAAACTGTCATCATCTGCCGGCTTTGACGAAATCAACACCAAGGTACTAAAAAACGTTAACCATACTTCTGCCAAATTTTTATGCCTGCTGTTCTCAGAGTCTCTTTCTACAGGTGTCATACCCCATGACAGGAAAGTGGGGAAGGTCGTTCCGGTCCACAAGTCGGGTAACAAAGATTCACCACTCAATTACCGACCCATATCACTCACCAGCATACCATGTAAACTCATGGAACACGTCATTTATTCTTTAACAATGCATTTTCTGGATTCAAATACCTTTTTTCACTCATCGCAGCACGGATTTCGCAAAGGATACTCATGTGAAAGTCAACTAGCACTTTACGTTCATGACTTGCACGCCAATCTTGATGCTAACCTCCAAACTGACGCAATTTTTCTCGACTTCGCTAAAGTATTTGACAAGGTACCTCATAACCACTTATTTCTGAAACTCTCTCGCCTAAACTTGCATCCCGACATACTAGCATGGATAAAAGAATTCTTAACTCACCGCTTCCAATCAGTCGTAGTCAATAACCAAATGTCTGACCTCCTACCAGTCTCCTCAGGCGAGCCCCAAGGATCCGTCCTTGGGCCACTCTTGTTTCTAATTTATATTAACGACCTACCTGAGAAATTCGATTGCCATACTCGGATGTTTGCTGCTGATTGTGTTATTTACAGAACAGTCACTAACACCTTTGACCAACAATCCCTTCAAAATAATTTAACTCATGTACAAGACTGGTGCAGTGAATGGCTAATGACACTTAACACAAGTAAATGCAAATATATGTCGTTCCATCGTCGCCATTACCCTCTTCTGTTCCAATACAGCATATCTAACGTTCCTCTCGATCTTGTCCAATCATACAAATACCTTGGTGTTCATATTTGTCATGATCTTACATTGAATACGCATATTTCAAACATCATATCATCCGCCAACAGAACACTAGGATTCTTAAAGCGTCACCTACGCTCTGCACCTCAGCATGTCAAGCTCCTCGCATACAAATCATTAGTCCGATCAAAATTAGAATACGCATCTCCCATCTGGTCTCCAAAGCAAGCATATCTCTGTAATTCAATTGAAGCAGTTCAAAACCGAGCAACTAGATTCATTCATTCATCGTATTCTTTTGATATCAGCATATCATCCCTCAAATCACAGTCCAGCCTACCTACCCTTGCTCATCGCCGCTACATTGCTAGTTTATGTTTGTTTCACAAGTTTTTTTACTCTGAGCTACGACAGGAACCCTACATCTGCGCACCACCACCACGCATCTCCCTCCGCACCGGCCATCAGCAGCAAGTGTCACGACCTCGCGCCCGCACCACTACATTTTCTTCATCATTCTTCCCCCGGACCGCGAACGACTGGAACGGCCTTCCCCGTGAACTTGCTGCTATCACATGCCAATCATTGTTCATCGAAGAAATCACGCGTGTACTTGCTTAGTGATAATCTTATATTTGTATAACTTTCAACTTATCTGTTAGTCTTTCTGTTTTTCATTTCTGTGTGCCCCACCCCTTATGTAATACCCTCTAACGAGGGTTTTTAAGGTATTGAAGTGAAGTGAAGTGAAGTGAATGCTTCGATTTCTTCCGTCGAGTAACGTGGTCGCCCATTTCTCCACTTGGGTCGACCTGACCGGTTGCTCTTTTGCGATGCTAGAATAAACAAGTTGTTCTGTTGGCAGTCGACTCATCCTTTGCCAGGACCTTCGGATGTTTCGAAGCTGTGCACCAGGCCGCCAGGCCAACGCTACTCTTGGGGCTTGAGACCCATTTGCAACAAGGGCTGATTTTAACGTGTCTTTAAAGCAATTGTAATTTGTTAACGTGCGCTGATGTCACTCAGGAAGAGTTAATTTACACGCAAACTTGAAACTAATCGGTAGATGATCACTGATTGTTGCACAGTCAACAGGCGCCCAAGAGATAACAGAGACTCCTGGGGAGGAAAAAGAAAGTTAAATCCAAGGCAGAGCGGCATTGACTGCGAACAAACGTAGGCAATCCGGAATTGTTGCAGATAACGTTGTTGCCAGAAGCCCAATCAAATAGTCTAGAACCAAAGCTGCCTGTTTTAAACCCCCAAGTCACATGGTGCGAATTGAAGTCGCCAAGTAATAGAACCTGAGATCGGCTACTAGACATGATTGAGTCAAGGGGCCGAGTGTCACGCACACCAGACGGGAAATATGCATTAGCTACCGTAAAGGGCTGTTGACCTGTGACACTGAGGTCAACCGCAAGGATTTCACATTCATTGTCCGCATATTGAAAAGAAATTGATTGATTGATTTATTTAATTTTATTTCTCAACATTCATACAAGGCATGCTTGTGAAGACATCTGGATCCCTAGCTAAAAGCTAGTTGGGATCCATGCAATTCAGTTTCAAAGAAAATTGCAGGCATAACTAAAATTAATTACATACATATAAAAGCTCATGAAATTAGAAATACATAAATGGGTACATAGAGCAACAATATTCAGAGCACCAAGCCTCTTTTACATACGCATACAAACACACAAAAGTACATGAAAAGAAAAAACGCTGGCTTCACTCATTGTTTATAATATTTCTTCAATGACTCAGGAAGAGTTTTACTATGTTTGAGTTCACTTGGAAGCTTGTTCCACAGCTTAATACCAACATGGGCCATCCTTCTTTCTCCATAGACATTTTTCGTTTTCGGAAGAAGGAAATTTCTATGAGTGGCGTTGCGAGTGCATAGTGGTGGGATACAGAATAGCGATGAGTGTAACGGGTAATTGTCTTTAAGGCATGTGTGTATTGTCAAGACAGTCCTGTATTCAAGTAATGATTGTAGTGGCAGTATATCCATCTGTTTAAAAAGAGGAGCAGTGTGGGCGTTGTATCCTGAATGTGAAATGAATCGAATTGCCCTTTTTTGCAAGACCCTAAGTGGTTCCAAATAAGATCGGTAGGTGTGGCCCCATGATTCAATGCAATATGATAACTGGCTTTGAAAAATTGAGAAATAAATAATTCTGAGTATGTCATTACCAAAATATTCTGGGCATTTGTACAGTGCAAAGCATGCTGCAGCTAACTTTTTACAAAGCGCCTGAATGTATGGCTTCCAGTGTAGGTTCTCATCTAGAATTATTCCAAGGTAAGTGATGCTATTGACAAGTGCAATAGGTGTTCCCAGCCATTGCACGGAAGGCAGGTTTTCGTGTATGATTTTTCTGGAGCTCCTAAATGCATGCCCTGTGGCAAAATTTTGTAGATATGAGCACTAACAACCCTCCCCCTCGTGGTGACCGGTCAAGCCAAAACGGATGGTAATCCTTGATATGATAATTGAAATTTGAAGTTAGCCATGTTTCCTGTAAAGCAACTAAATCTGGTAGAAGCTGATTGCATAGGCAATTTAAACCTATTGAAGCTGAGAATATAGATCGACAATTCCACTGGAGTACACTTAAGAACCCTATCTTGGCGGAAGTGCCGCAGCCGCGACCGCCTTTTCTAGAATCCTGGTCTTAGCGTTTTGACTTGCGTTACTTTTCTTTGTCTTTGACTGGGGGCAAGATGGACCTGCAATATTCAGAGGAGACCCACTTCGTCTCTGGGCGCGGAGATCAGACTCCATATCCAGACAATCCATAGAGGATGCGTCCATAACGCTATTCGAAGGAGAGGCCTGAGAGGTCTTTTGTTGCTCACATTGTTTTTGGCCCTGTGGAGCGGAATCGATTACTACAGAAGGAGGGGTAGCTTCCGAAGCCAAAGAAGACAAGAGCGGAGCGGTGGACGCCTGCAGAAGATTGGTCATCTGAGCAGCTATGACCTGCGAAATGCACGTGGACACGGTTTCCATAATGCGATCCATTGCATGTGCCACAGCTTTCTCAACTGCCGCTGTAATAGCCTGGGACCAGCTAGAATCCATTATGGGTGGGCATTTGGCGGCCACACTAGAGTAGGCTGAGGCTCTCTCCTTGACTGCGGTAAAAGCCTCTCTCCGCGTACATCTGCGCTTGTCTATAAGCTCGACCACCTGAACTTCTTGTGCTCGTGCAGCACAGTCAGGCGAATCAGCAGGGTGAGCACCGCTACACAAACAACATTTCTCTTGCTGTTCAGGACATTCCTCTCTGCAATGACGTTCCCCACAGGCACAGCAGCGTAAGGCCGATTTGCAGGCTTTGCCGCTGTGGCCAAATCGCCAGCAGTTTTGACACTGAAGGGGCTGAGAGTTAAAGGCATCTACTTGAAAAACCAATGGCCACACCTTTAATCTCTGAGGGGCAAAATATTCCTGCAAATGTGGCAATGACGGACTCCGTAGGAATTTTCACTCCGTCAACCATCCTGCTGCATCGATGGACAGCAATAACTCCCGCAGGCGAGAGGTTCTCAAGCGTTTCCGCTGGGCTCAATCGAGAGTCGACCCCTCGGACCAAGCCCTTGGAACATGCTAGATGAGGCGGAATGAATGCGCTCACCGGGTGGCTGGCGAAGGTCGTGCACTTTAGAAGATCTTCAATACAGTCTTTATCCGGTGACCGGCACAAAATACCACCCCTGCCGAACTGCCGGACATCGGTAATGTGCATAAAGTGCTTCGATGTGGACTGAAGGGCCGCCTGCACTGCCTCCGGGTTGTTCAGTCGGATAGCGCCTCCATCGGAAGGCACTAATGCGACTGGAATGCTTGAAACATCGCTGCGGAAAAAGAGATCAATTGGGAGCTGGTCTTTAGGAAGAGATGCCGACCAAGGGGAAAACCCCTGGCCAGGAGAAGAAGTAGACGTTAAGCTCTCGTCCCGCACCCAATCACCCCAGAACAGGAGCAAACAGGCACAGACAAAAAGAAGGAGAAATTTAGCAAGCTAACGCAACACCGCCAGGTACTTAGCCACTGCCCCGCATCCTGGGTAGCTGAGCCACGTCGACAGAGCGCCAACGTCAACTGGCCAAGAAGGTGGGGACACACTGTGCGTTTTGTCTTCTTCAGCGCTTTAAAGATCTAAACATGGCTAATCAACTAGCCCAAATGCTGCCGCTGTTCAGTTTGACTTCCTGCCCATGAGGTAACTTAAATCTAAAACTCTTTGCCTGCTCATGTCTCAGAGACATCCCCCCCCCCTCTTTGACACCAGCTATCTATCAACACCCTACCGTTCACGCGCCTCCTGAGGGTAACGAAAATATACGGTGTAACAACGGGTACGATTTTCGTTAAAATTCTTTTTCTTTGTTGGGCTCACTCTAAATTTTTTTGATAAAAGCTCTGACCCAATGGACTAAAATTTTAACTTAGACTTTACTCTTCCCCATACAAAAAGTGCAGCACTGTGAAAGGCATGAAAGTGATTAACGTGAAATGATTAACAGAGCCGTGTTGCTTTCGCCTGGTGTGTGACCGAGAGGTGTAAGGCACAACTTTGTAGAAAGCGAGAAGAAAATTTTGGTGCTTAGGTTAAAATTCTCAACGCGACAAATTTTTGCAAGGTATTTTATAGCATTTGTCCTTTAATGACTTTTCAAGTAAAAATACTTTAGTGTTAAAAATACAGTTGAGTATAGTGATGTGCAGAACTGAACAACCCCGATCAGATCATTTCAAGGATGTTCTGTTTATATCACCAGCCCGACACCCGCTGTGTCAATTCAAACGATGTATTACCCTTTGGAATGTGTTTCCTGCACTATTCAAACTTACTGTTGTGCAGCCCGTTTGTTGACAGAGAAAAATAGGGCAATCATTCGCTTCGCTACGAAGACGTCGTATTCTGACAGAGGCTATTCAGCTTCACTCATAATTCAGTACTTTTCTTCTAGACTTCTCGGAAAACGAATCCTTTCAGAGGCATTGCCATGCTCAATTATTTGCTTATCGTATTTCGATGTCTTCGACGTACGAATCTCAGAAAAAGTGCTAGCAGGAGAGTTGTCCGTGATCGCTGTGTTTGGCGCCATCTTCTCAAAACTGATGGAACCACGGTTGCTGGGATAGCGGAAACCAGACAGGACCGAAAAGGACAAATGCAAGATGAGCAATTTGCGCATTTGGAACGTTTCGCTACCAATCAAAGCGTGTTTCATAAAGCTCATGACGAATGTATTATTTGTTATGCCTGCAGACAAAGCGAATACTGCTTTCGGTTTACCATAAGGAACACACTACGTTAGTCTTTGTGTTTTTTGCGCTGTTTTCTGTAATGTACAACTTTTTGGTCGACGATGTAGGAATGGCTAACATGAGCGCTAGCTTTGACAGCGTTGCATCTTGTTTATGGCACGGAGTACAGTTGGCTCATGACATGAAAAGAAGTAAAAATAATCACCAAAAGAAAAACTGAGGGGCATCAGCAGCAGAATCTATACGGTACGTGTCCTGCTATAACTCTGGATAGAGCTGTCGTATGTTGAAATAAACAAAACAGATGAACCTTCACTCTGGCTTTTGATGGTATATTTTTTATGTAGTTAGATACCGCGCATATGCAGGCCAGAATCGCTGGCTTTGCTTTCTTTTCGAGGCACCCAAACTTCGCAACGATGCTGAACCACTAAATCATTCAGGAGGAACGAGGCGCATAATAAGGCGGTTTGCGCCAGGGTTGACTACCTAGTTATCTAGCTTCAGGAGTAGTATGTGGTTATACTTACTAACTCCACTCCCCGTCACTCTTTTAATGTGGCGCCAATACGAATGTTATTGCCGTTCCTTCTGACTGCATGTCCTCCTTCTACGCTCTGCAGAGCAAAGCGCGAGTTAAGCTAATCTATGCGGTGCACTCTACTAACGCGGTTATTCGGGAGTGATCGGGGTTGTTCTGCCGTGTTGAGAACTGCTTGCGGTACAGACAGGAGGTACAAGGCACGAAATTGACTGAACCTGCCGCGAGTACACAAGCAATAGAACGCGGAAGTGGAACCGACAACGGAAAGATGACAAAACTTTGATTAGTTCCATTTCTTTTCACGTTTAAGGAGGCAAGTAAATAAAATGAATGTACCCCAGGATTTCGATACCGTAAACTGCCAAAAATCTGAGGTACGTAGGCTATAACAGAGAAATCCTGAACGCTTAGGCCTTACCTGCGTGCCTTGATCGCCAGGGTGAAAAACTGTGCAACACCGACCTTAAGAGTTATTAGCTGGGTGACAACTTTCACCACCTCGATAAAAAATGGAGCTTCCCCGATGGAAACAGAATGCTGGTTTTCTTTTGGATTTGATGCTTGCATTCTCACATTTGCACATCGCACCGATGAAAGCTAGAACTAATTAACGTTGACTACGAAGAAGTCGGTACCAAAGTCATTGTCTTTCACTCTTACGAAAAAAATACTTCGTTGAAGATGCCAGATCATTCTAGGGGGTACAAAAAGAGGATTTCCTAACAATGCACAATTTTCTCTCTCTCTCTTAACATGTACGTGGACCAGAAGGTGGAGTAAACACCAACAGGCATAATGTCTCCAAAAAAGCAGGGCACTTTGGCACTGTAACGAATGACACAACATTTTCTCACCGACCAAAGAAAAATTTCGCTATGAGGAAATGAAAGGCGCAGCAACTGTCTCCGTCCTTGGTGGCCGCCTCAACCATGCAGTGAAATAAGGGAGGAAGATGGGAGTCAAAGGTGAAATAGCGAAAGAAAGAGGTGCCTAATGCAGAGCGCCGGAATAATATCGACTGCTTTTGTATCTTTGGCGTACCCTGACATCGCAGAGCACAGTGGCACCTTTTGCGTTTCGCCTTCATGGAAACGCGGTTGCCGCGGCCGCATTTGAACCCGGGTGAAGAGAGTCTGTATCGATAGCAACTGTGTAGATAGAAACAGAACATTTGTAAATGTGAAGCTTACACCGCAGGACGAAGAAGAAGACAAAAGCTGAAAACCGAACAAGCGCTGACATTCAAAAACGTTTGTTTGGAAGATAAATAGGCCTCACATATTTTCTCCACGAAGGGAAGAATAGTGCCATAGACAGGTCCCAGCAAAGCATGCGCTTCAGCGCTGGGAGCTCTATGAAATCATAAAATGTTTAACAACATTGGATAGTTCACGTCCTTTGTTTTTTTATTGCCGATAGGGAAGGTGTATTAACCCACTGGCGGCGCAGTTCAGCTATTTCGTTAAGCTCGATATCGCCGGAAACCAAGTGCAATGCTTGATTCACGACACGAACGCTGTAGCTTCTTCGCCTAGTGTTCGCGTCTACATTCAGCGCTGTTGCCTTCAAAGTGGACCAACAAGCTGATGCTGCTAATCTGCCAGTGGCAACGAAACGCCGCTATTCACATAAGAATGGTGGCAACCCGTCTATTTCGGTGAGAGCATGGCGAGTTTGAATAGATTGTGGGTAGATTTTTAGATCCAATTTTCTAGTCAATAAGCGAGTCTCTGCTGCCGGACGCCTGTGAAAACCTTGCGTGCAAGTGTATGTGTGCTTGTGCTTTGCGCCTTATGAAGGCCATGTTAAGATTTTTCGTCAAGAAATCACTTCCATGCCCCCTATATGCGTGGATAACGGCGTGTGAGCGCGCATGTGTCAGAGAGAGAGAGAGAGAGTAAGAGTCAGCAGACAGTAATATCGAAGGCGTTGTCGTTAGAACAAAAAGCCCCAGTTAAATGCTTATGCCGCACCATTTACTCAGTAAACTTCATTTTCATTTATTTATTTTCAATACCTTAAATTCTCTGTGCATGGGTATTACACGTAGGCGATTTGTATTTACATGTGGGCAAGAATGAAAAGAACCAGCGCAACTATAGCTGTAAAATATAAACAGTGTACCTAAAAAATCGCGGTGAATGTCTATAGATGCAAAAAAAACGAAATTTTTTGAAGAAAGTACTTCCCGTACACCGAATAGAGCGGGAGGATATCTACGCTGGCTTGTGCAGTATCTTATGACAGTGCGCACCACATCATCGCTATTACCACCGTTTCCAGTAGTCTGCTCCATCTAAAAGATGTGTCATAAAAAGAAAATAAGCGCTTTTTCGAGAGTAAATTCGAGAAGTAATATGTTTGGATGATAGTAAAAGAAGGCGAAGAGCGGATGTTTGTGAAAACATTGTTGAACTGTCTTTCTCCTTTTATTTTACTTTGTGAATAAAACATTTCTCCTATTTTTACATGAAGCGCGTCAACAACCGCATCGCCAGTGTTTGTAATGTGTTGATATTTCCCAAAAAAAGGTGTTTTGCTGCAACAAGTGCAGAGCAGAAGGCTTCGAATTGCTCCAACGTTTTTCTTAAACATCACTTCCTCAGGAGCAATTCGGCTACAGAAAATGGATCATTATTTTACAAAATATTTATACTACCTGTATTTATCAGCATCTTATTGAATGGATACAATAAGCATGAACAATGGTTATTAGCTAACAATGGTTATTAGCTGGTTAAGACGAGCACCCTAATTCTGGGAGAATTCTCTTGCTATATCTTGCTAGCAAAACTTACAAACACTCGCTGCCAAGCTTTTTGTACCCACGGCCGATTCCTGGTAGTTTTAATTTTAAGTCATGAGTCTAGATTAGTATGTGCTGTATTCTTTTGCTCTATTGTTCAGACGTTGTGATGAAGCAGTTTATATAATAAAACCAAAAATATACTTTCTTATTTCGCAAAACGGTCACCAATACAGTAGTACACATCGACATAGAAATACGTTCGGGGATGGGCGTCGGCTGGGAAAGTAAAAATCTAGTTTGAATTGCATCAGCCTGCAAGTTTGGGTTTGACGCAAAAATTTTTTGATTTAAACAAGCCACAACTTTGGCTTTGGATATACTTTGATGTTTTGTGCTGTTATAAATATAACAGCACACAAATTATAGAAGAGAAATTTCGGCACTTGAATTCTTGCTCGTTCTTAAAACAGTGTATCGTGTGAAAGCTATAATGATAGAGACTATTATAATTGCGGAGATGTGCATCGCATCACCTGATGCCACCTGAGCTCGCGCAGTAGGCTCTCGTGGCTGCGACACGCGTTAGGTAATCTACTACACTTCTACGCCAGTACGTCTCTCCTATATTAACGTTCCCTACAATTTACTAATCTCCATGACGTAACGGCAACACAGAAGTCTAAATCTCTCACAGCGTAGATAGGAGCAACATTTGTCAGTGCCGAGCACCTGAAGCAGCTATTCGGCTTAGAATGTGCCGTCATCCAGCTCTCATTAACATAATCACATTCTGCCTTCTTTCAAAATAAAATTAGCTTGTTTCGCGGCACCATTATCCGCAAGCGACAAGACAACTGGATTATCACGGTGCCACTACCTCTGATTACATTACGAGGCAAGAATCCTTGCATTAATCTCTCGTAGTTATGAGGAGGTGAATTATTACAGTATTTCATTCAAGATTTCCTGTAACGCTCAAGCGCTCTACAAAAAAAGACAAAATGGCACACTCTTGATTTCTGCATTTATTTTTGATTTATTAGCGGCCAAATTTAATTCCTTAATGGTTTCCTCCCTCGTGGTGCTCAGGATACTCAAACGTACGCCACCTCAGTAGTTCGCATTTACGCTCCTTCATAATTCTTTCTCTGCGCAAGACGCCACGTTAATGTTCCTGCGTGTGCACACTTTCCGGCTATGTTCTACTGAACACAAGGGGACGCAGAAACCTAGTAATGCGTGATGTAGGTGTTCCTGCTGCTGCTAATTATATCTAACAGGAGTGCTGGAGACTCCGGATTCTGCGGTCTTTTTTTTGCTCACGTGACATATAGAATTAAGCTGTGGGTACCAAAGAAATACATAACCGCAGGAGTGTCTCACTAGCTATGCCATTTGTCTAAGCAAGGTCCCTGCTTTCTAAAATGAGATTATTTCTTTTTAACTTAGCCCATTTTTTTACGGGAGGTGCTAAACCAGCGACTGCTAGGTATCCAGTGCGAGGGATAAAAGCTAGCGGAGAATACCTTTCCATCTGCGATTTACAGATTGCACTGGCTTGCTAATTAACTCAGGGACCAAATTGCAGAGCGTGAGTGAGGACTTAGACACAGAATGCAAAACGGCGTGTCTCTTAACTAATATGAAGAGATCTAAAATTATATTCAACTGTGTGGAAAAGGATCATCAGTTAATGGCAGGTGAAAAAGCATTGGAAGTGGCAGGGAAGATATCTATTCAGGGCCGCTAGTGAACGGTGATCCGGATGGCGACTGACCAATAGCAAGGAGAATAAAAACGGGGCAGAGGGCATCTGCAAGACACTCTCTGGTGAACAACAGCATTTTAGGAACAACGCTCAAGCGGGAAGTATGAAACATAGGTACCTTGCCACTACTAACTCGAAGGGGCAGTAATCTGATCGCTATTTCAAAGTGTTGGCTTTAACTAAGGGCGGCGCAGCCACCTACGGAAAGCCATCCCATAAGTGTACCTTGAGATTCAGAAAAAGACCAGATGAAGTGAAGGAACAAGCGCGAGTGAACGATATCCTAAACAAAATCAAGAAATATGAGCACGGGCTAGGCATGACAAGAGAAGGGTCTTTTAAGATAACGGATTCGATTCCGAGAGAGTGCAAGTGTAGGAGAGGGAGTCATAGCGTCAGTTTAGCGGATGGGATTACAATGTTCGCGGAAATAAGGTGGCCGCAAAAAGCAGACAATAGAGTTAATTAAAGGGATACAGTAGAGGCTTTCGTCCTGCGGTGGGTGTATAGCTGATGGTGATTACCATTTGGTAAACCCCCTCGCCGGTTCTCTCACACTCTATCTCGTTCTATCATTCACGTACTCAGCAATAAGCCTCGGGTAGGATCACGCCCCGGAGGGCTTATGTACATACAGGAAAGAACATAAAAAAATGCTGACAAGCTTGAACTTTAGAGCAAAGTGAGGGACTCCTGTGGGCCAAAATTAGTTTTCTGCCCTGCTGCACACCTTGCGTCGCGAACTCTGTTGCTGGGGCAGGCAAACATCTGAAATTTTTTCTTCAAGTGATGCCACCTTTCTTTAATTTGTCCTACTGGGCCTCGGAAACCTGACAAGCTACCTTCACAGCTTGTCTTTTGAGACCCATTTGTTGTATTTCACTTGAAAGTCTAACTGCTCATGAGATGAAGGTGCATCTCTAACGGTAACCTAGTGCAGGAGCGCCTGTGGTTTATATTCTCGCTCAACAAAGAGGAAACTGACTGCTCACTGAATTCTATTAGGCAGAATGTATTGACTACGTTTACTTTCTTGGCTATTATGTGTACGCATTTTTATGCTGGCTTTTCACTTCTGTGCGTTGCTGAGCATCTGCGAGACTGCGAAAAATGCTGCGAGGGCGAGACTTAAAGGCACTTAAACGGCAGCCTTGCTGAAAAAAGAGCATCGCCGAACAGAGCCCATGTAAATAGCGTTTCTTATATGACACAAGTTTTCTCACATAGCTTTTTGAGGTTAAGCTTTGAGTTCTTTTTCTTAGTATACTTTACAGTAGGAAGTTTTGCTACAATGCGCCTAGTATCGAATTATCGCTGCTTAATAAGACAACAAAAAACCAAAATTTCTAGCCCATGAGCGCCTATTTGAAAATCAAGGTCCTGGAAAGAGCCCTTCAGAGCGCTGTACTTATTGTTCCTATCCTGCATATCCTTATTTAAATAGCGTATCTTCAAAAGGAATGCTTTATAACTTGGCGAAGTTTAATTTTATATGTCAAGCCAATGTTCGCCGTGCAGTTTTAAAACTGTTTTCGAATTCACGTTAGCTCCTGTTTTGCAAAGATAAGCAAGGACACGGTACTCCTGGGAACCAGCGAAGGCATTGATTAGATAAATAAGAAATCTCACGAGCTAATTTCCGGAGCGAGGGTGAATGAACTCGTTGCCGACGCTTTTTAAGTTTGCGAAGAGTTTCAGTGTGCTTAAACTGATTATTCGATTATGCTAATACATTTACCTCGAGCTACGCATAATATATGAGGAAAGAAAGCAGTTTTAGTTATTTGCTCAATCGGATTTAATAGAGTGTCATTTCATTTGATCTCATTTATTTGCGTGGAAGGCACCTTTCGGGGTATTACATAAGGGGCGGGGTAATCAAAAGCTTTGTTACATTTTGTCACTATGATAAAAGAATTTCAATGGTGGTGTTCCATGATTATGGGCAGGTGATAGAAGCTACGGAGTGGGAGAGGCCGTTCCTGTCTGACGCTGCTGGTGGTAAGAAGGAGGTGGAAAAGGTTACGGTACAGGCGCGTGGACAAGTAACTTGAAGGGGGTGACCTGTGTGATGGGATATGCTCGGCGGAGATGTCCACATGCATGGCTCATGGATGAGTGAGCTATAATAAAATTTACGAAAAAGAGATAGGGTCGCGAAGCGGCGACGGCATGAAAGACTTCGTATTTTGGACTGTGATTTCAAGGTTGATACAATGACTTCGTATGAATTAAAATCCTTGCATAGCGACTTTTGGTAACCCCATTTATACTCATATGTGAATTTAGGCTTGCGGACCTGTTCAAACGAGCTTCTTTATCATGCCTATAGGCGAACAATAATAATAATAATATTTGTTTTTTTGGGGAAAGGAAATGGCGCAGTATCTCTCTCATATATCGTTGGACACCTGAACCGCGCCGTAAGGGAAGGGATAAAGGGGGGAGTGAAAGAAGAAAGGAAGAATAGGTGGCGTAGTGGAGGGCTCCGGAATAATTTCGACCACCTGGGGATCTTTAACGTGCACTGACATCGCACACCACACGGGAGCTTTAGCGTTTTTCCTCCATAGAAACGCAGCCGCCGCGGTCGGGTTCGAGCCCGGGAGCTCCGGATCACTAGTCGAGCGCCCTAACCACTGAGCCACCGCGGCGGGGCCGCCTATAGGCGAATAGAATTTGGTTTTTGTGTTCATTGCGGATTCCAGTGCCCAACTGAGAAATCCCACAAATAACAGTCTGCCAACAGCTGTCTTCATCCCCGTTTCTATGAATGGTGCTAGGAAATTGCGCCCAAATAATTCGGTGAGCTGTGCGGTACGGTAGTTCTCCACATGTATTTTCTGCTAGCGCCGCCCCGTTGGCACCTTTTAATACAAGTCGGTAGAAATATGATGGGAAGGAAATAAGCCTAAATAGGTGAAAATGGGGAGTGCGGCTCAGAGTTCCGTGCTTCCGACTTTGTCTCTTTCTCTCTTACAGGAGACGTTTTAAACGTTGTTGGGCAGCAGCTTCATAACACCGAAATACAGTTCGCAATGGAGAGTTTTATTGTAGCGTTAGGCCGAAAGCTGGCTTCAAGGATATCGCGTTCGTGCGCCGCAACGGAAAGTTTTTGTAAAGCACTCCAAGAATGTAAAACGCAAACTACGTGACATGCTGGCATAATTGCATTTTGATATGGTCGTCATGGGCGCCAATTGTTGACCATATGATTTTAACGCAAACTTAACTGGCTTTATAGGGTAATTCTTTCAAGCGCCAGTGAAATGCGCGAAGAAATTCCTTGCAGCAGTTTCCTCGTAGCTTAAATTCATTAAGCCAAGGAGTGCCCGAATCAAGATTGCATCAGAGAGAGGACCGAATTACCGCTTAGTCTTGTAGTGGAAGCAAAGAGTAATCGTGAAAGCCATCATTAGCAGTAGTTACCGTTAACTATTGCGACAAGAACTGAAGCAACACCTTAATCGGCTGAAGCTTTCAGCTGTCGTTTCGAAGGACGCCGACATGTGTTCAAGCAGAGTGCGCAAAAGCCGCGATGTTGCTTTTTGAAAAATGCGCGCGTGGGCTAATGCTATTTCGCCGGTAGCGTTTTTCGCATGAGCACTCTGGGCCAGACATTTCGCTATGCACGCAAACATGCAGATGCGCTACACTAAAACCGTCTAATGTCGTTGTGCGCACGTGGCTGGTTTAGAGAAATGCTTTGGCTCTTCTACCTTTTACCTAATGGATCGCTGGCACAAAAAGCACAAAGAAATGGAGGAGTGAACATTTTGGGAGTGGGTAAGGTAGAATAAACAGGCTGAAAAAGCTTTGCTCTCCTGCGTCAGTAGCCTCCGTGCTAGCCGCTGGCTTTCAGCCAGTTAGCGTCCAGCCCACTAAGAGTTAGGTCAGGAGTATGTTGCTAGCAGCTGCGAAGCTCATTCTGCTATCAGTGACCAATGCAGTCCAAACGCTACTTGACGTATAGTTTCGGACAGGTTACTCCGCAGGGGCAAAACCAGATGAGATGAAATTCGACGACCACCGATGCGTGACCGACGCTGGTTTATAACTCAGGCTTACCCGCGAGGAGGAAAATGTAAACTGCGAAGCCGTGCTCATGGAACCGACAAATCTCAACGAAATACACGTTCACGTGCGACGAAAGGCTAAAATCATTCTTTACGTAACTGAGCGTGTGATGGACATCGCTATGACATCGTTGTACAAAAATACGTCGTGGGACAGGCTGCACCTCTTTGCGGTTCGCCCGGCGAGGGGAGTTTGTGATCACCTGTTTGGTCTCCTCAGCTGAGGCACAACGGGCACTCTGCTCGTGTTGATAAGCACGCATGGTTTCAAGGTATTGTACGCACATGCACGCTGACCACTGGACGCTTTCAATCAGACTGCGTTGCAGGTAAAGGTGAGAAACAAGTGGCCATGGAAGGAATGAAACGGTCCTTCTTTATAGACTTCTATGCCTTTTAATTTGGTCAGAATCCGTTTATTGGTTTAAGGGTACATAGCCAGGTCTTCGGTCAAGAAACTAAAGCAATATCAGTATTTCATCATACAATTACGCCGAACAGAAACAAATTAATCTTTGGGGACACTGGTGTTCGTTTGAGTGCACAAGTAGAAAGTGACCTTTCAACTCACATCCTCCCCTTCAAGCCCTTCCACTGATGCCAAAAGCAAATTTTCCTCTTCCGTTCTTTATATGCTCATAGACAACTAAAATATTCGCTTGCATTTTGAGTCTTTGAAAGGAAAACTTATTAAAATGAACCAAGAGAAGCTGGACATCTATTTTTGATCACTAATAAATGGTCTGACTTAACTGACACGGTTGGCTCACTGTGCCTCTAGGGATTTTGTCAGATATTACCTTTCGCCTAATCGGCTCACGTTTTAGCAACGAAGGAATTTTTCCCTGTACTGGAATTCTGCAATGAATGCCGAATCTACCTATCGTTCTGCTAAGGGTGGCTTAATTGTGTTTGCGCAAGCTAGGTTCCAGTTTTGAGAGTGATTTACTTAAGCGACAGTGGAGGACTGGAGAGGCTGGTAATTTACGCGCTGTGTGACGGACACGACGCCCCACTTACGTAGAGAGGCAGGGAGTGTTCTAGAATTCAGATTCGTTTCTCTTCTTCTCCCTCGTGCGCTGACATGAAGAAATACGCATGGCTGAAAATACGAACATGGTTTCCACCTCACCAATCATTGAAGAGCCAATTTCAATGCTGACTTTTATACAAGTTCAAACATCATCGACTACCAATTTAGATTTCTTCAGCACGTCAGCCTTTGCGTTTGACCTTTGCTGGGTGAAGCCGACTTTTTCACATGATTACAGGAAGCGGCATGGTTTTGTTTCACAATTTCTTTTAATGAATGAAGGCCGTGAAGAACAAAATTTTGCTATAAATTTTACACTGTGAGGCGCGCCTGTGGCAACACGTCAGTTATTAACAAATGAACAATCTAGATGACGTTTTACGTTCCATATAACGGAGAAAAATGCGCTCAGCAGTCAGTATTTTATTTTCGCAAAAGCCGTCTGTTTTAAACTGCCTTGAAACGGCGCGAAAATATCTAGGTGTTTTCCTGCAGAAGTCATTCTTGATGGGCGCAATGTCCTGCTGGTGCTATCGGGTCTCATATTTTCTTTGCATTAAAGTAGACAGGCCTTTGTCACATCACTTTCATTGCGACTGGACCTCATCATTGGCTGCATACTGCATCCAATTTGAGCCAATAGTAAGGTGCGGTCGCCAACCACCCAATGGCCGGGTAGCTGGCCGCAGAGGCTTGAAAGCCGAGGGACTATCTGAGTGACCACTGAGAGAGAACCGAATGGACTCGATACGGACCACGGAAAATGGGCAGATTATAGAATACGGACCTTGCATTATCATGTGGGAGAAAAGGGACATGTTCAGAACAAATCCCCCAACAAAACGAAGTCGCTGTAACTGATCATTAAGGCAAATTGTTAATAATGCTTATTTCCAATGGGTGTAGCGCTCCCCTCAGACCACAGACCAATAGAAAGACTAGCTCGGTGTCATGAGTCATGGGGACACGACAACTGCTACGACCGGAAGTAGAGAGGAAGGAGCCTCTGTCTTTTTACTCCGTTTTCTATCGCCTCTGATTATCTTGGTACACCTCAACCCCAACAAATAGCGTCACTGACGTACGCCTGGAACAATCCCTATCTCTATTGTGTAATACGCTCCTAATGCTTCTAATGCTGCTGCCTCATACCTTCTGCCTAGAATACAGATGCCGTTTAAATAAGATCAAAAGACAAAACATAGCGGCTTCAGTCGTGTTCACACTTTTGTTCTCATTAGGAATGGTTTAGAACTAACGGCAAGTGCGCCCTTACGTATGACACTAACATTAATGCGGGTGCAAAGTTTCATGCAGTATTTGAGACAAAATTTTTGAAGGTTTTTAAGATCATTACTTCAGCATGCATTTGCTCTATCACGTGAAAATGTAGTGTAAGGCTTACATTTTGCGTAAAAAAATTCATACGGCTTCTAACAATGTAATGAAACTTTCATTTCTGTGAACGCCAGCTTGAGGGCAACGAATATTTTGTAAAGTGGAGAAGGTGGATTGTGTTTTGTGCACAGTAAGCAGCCGTACCACTGAAATCCCCTGTGGGCACCCGATTTAAATATCCAGGTCAGAAAAGTGCGGGTTTCTAGTTACCCTAGCGGCGGTAAACGACGTTCGCCTTCTGTACACGAGGTTGTGGTGTCGAATTACAACCACGGTGCGGTTCAGGTGTTCTGTGAGCGAGAGTTACTACTCTTTTTTTTGTTATGAAAGTGTCGATAAGTGGCATTGGCGCAGTTGTACACACCAAGGCTCACGTTTGGATTGCGGGCGCATCGATCACATTTTGATAGAGGCGAATTACAAAAACGTCCGCGTGAGCTAGCAATTCCAGGTGGCCTAAATTAATGCGGAGGCCTCCACTGTAGCGTCCCTCAAAGTCTACGGGTCGCTTCTGGACGGTAAAGCCAAGATATTGTTGTTGCCATGACGTATTTACCGTTTTATTCAGCGCTAGCTTTAATAGGTAAGAGTCCCCGATTAAGCGTCGCGCGTAGCCACGCTTAAGCGGCCGTGCGCAGCGCTGAAAGAGATGGGACAATAAATTATTCTACCCTAACACCAATGCACACACAGCACACGCACACCACCTTCAATGAGCTTGAGGTGAACACGCGGAAAATTCTATTAGCCAAGTCGAAGCAGGGCTTTCCTGTAAAACATCAAAAACGCGCGTTACTGGATTTAACTGCGCAGTGAAATCGGACGGTGAAGAAAATATGAGAAAAAAAAACGGAAGATTGGTTTTTAGGAGATCAACTGGACATTACCTATAAGATTACAAAGTTGACATCTGAAAACAAGAAAGCAGGGACGGATTTAACGGCTACACTTGCACCTCTCTGTCGGCAGAAACTTTTCTGACCGTCCGCCCACAGCAACTATATCTATAACCGTTGGTGCCCACCACGCGAAAACAACCGTCTCCAAGTGAGTCACTATCACTTCCGAGTGCAGGAAGAAGCGAGTTGAAAGAAATTGGTTGCAAATAAACAATTGCGAAAGTAGGCGTCCCAGCTACAATGCCCTGCAGAAGGAGTTACTGCAGCAACAATTGTCTCCAACATTCCTTTTCTTGAAATAGATATGCAGATAGTAAATGCTTAAGAATAAGGGTAATTGCTTATGTAATAGTTAGCTTGCCATCATTAAGATTAGGGGCGAAAGAAAACATATAGGGGACAGCCGCGTCACAGCCGCTATGCCCCATTTACCGATTCCTGCAGCAACAGATAGCTCCAGTACTTGTATAGAGGTCGTAGAAGCTTACGCGAAAGGCAATTGCTCCTGTAGAAATAGACTTGAATTAAGTGCGACAGTAACAACGACAGCGTTGCTAAAACTGGCTTCAATTTCCTACGCAGCGATGCACAACATGCAAAGCCAGGGTTCATATATAAGACATCGCATGAGAGGGAAATCTTCTCCTCTTATGAATGCACACTTATACTCCTGATGAAGGGAGAGACTGCATGAAAACGTTGCAGCTTATTATTTTTGGGAACGCGGAGGGTGTCTTTGATGGTGATGCTTTCTGTGTTACGTTCTAGCAGACGTTCGTAGCTTTCCTAGCAAGTGCTGGTTCGTTCGCTTTCTTCTTTTCGAGTAGAGTGCTCTTTTCGTGTATGGTTCTCTCACCGCTTGCATAACTTATCTATCGATATCCTTGTGCCACAGCTATCAACCGCGTTCCTTGATTTATCCATAGCGACCTCATTCGGAACGAACAACAAAACTGCAATGTAAATTAAATTAAAAACAAAACCTTGGCATGTGACTTCGATCGCAGGCGATTATTCTAAGCGCAGTGGACGTACACGCTATGTCACTCCCGGGTACTTATAAGTGGCTTACGAAAGAAGTGCAGAAAAGTTTCTTTATTGACAACTTTCATTTGCTATTCCATGCCAAAGCATGACATCGAGACACTGAACATTACTTAAACATTCCTGCAATGTGTAATGTATGGGTACTACGCATTCAACTGCTATATCTTTTTTTTTGCAAAGTGTTACGAGATAGGTAATGCGCTAGTGTGTCAGATATTTGAAAGGCTGACAATGACTGTTTTCCGTCACGGAGCTCCAGTCTCACTTTCTAGGAGCCTTCGAGAAAAAAAAAAGAATTCGCACTATACCGCGTTAAAAGCCACTCAGCAAAATATAGTCAGTCTCCCCGTTGGTCTGTAACGTATGCAAAGAACACGCGCTGTTGGCGGGCTACAATTATTCATGTACGTCCCGTGCCCGTAGCAGTAATTTATCTACTCCCCATCGTCATCCTTCAAATTCACGCCCATCCTGACCAATTGTTAAATTTATTTCATAATCATCGCGTAGCATCACCCTGCATTACCCTTTTGCCGTCGATATTGGGCTCAGTCCCATCATGCCCTCGTCGAATCGCCAACAACGTAGTGCCGGTAACGCACAACACAAACTCCTCGCGTAGGACGTACCTCTTCTGCTCCTTCGCGCCATTCAGTGCCAGATGTTTTTCTCGAACGGGGGCCACATATTCCTGCAGAAGCCTGTGGCAATAGTTGTAGCGTTCCCATCGTAAAGCAAGAGGACCTTTTTTCATTGATCTTTTTCTTTTGTGAAAAACAAGGAATTCTGTACATCCTACAACAACGATGTTTGCGGTAATTCTTGCGGTGGAACATGGATCTGACGGCTGTGTGGTTTTCCGTTTCGAAAAGACTCTCTTTTTAATGCCCCGAAGGGAAAGGCCATGTTTTCAGTAAATAGCTGAACTGTCCGCGCTGCGGATCTGGCTTAATTGCTTTGTATAGCTACAAAGCGTTAGAATTTCGAGCTTCAGCGTGGCGGCGCAGTGGTGATCACGTGGTTCGTCACCTGGTTGGTCACGTGACCAGCCACGTGGTGCGGAGCAGCTGCTGCTGCCGGCGGCGCGGCGCGTGGGCAAAACCGAGCTGCCACAGCTATGCGCATGCGCCGTGTCAAGTGGGACGAAGATGAATAAGGAACGCCCAGCGAAGTGGAGCGGCGAAAGACTGACTTTGCAATTGAATTGAGCAATTTCCACTCAACCAGCTGTAGCTATCGCGTCACTCCAGGTTTAACCAGAGGTAAACCACCGCTAATTTTTTCTTTGACTGCGAAAAAACACGGGAGCTTGTGCTCCTATAGAGCGGCTGACAGATCGCACCGCATGCATTGAGAACTTGCTGCGAAAAGTAATTTCCGCGGCGGCTGCGTTTTTATGGAGGAAAAACGCTAAGGCGCCCGTGTGCTGTACGATGTCAGTGCACGTTAAAGATCCCCAGGTGGTCGAAATTATTCCGGAGCCCTCCACTACGGCACCTCCTTCCTTTCTTCTTTCACTCCCTTCCTTATCCCTTCCCTAACGGCGCGGTTGAGGTGTCCAACGATATATGAGACAGATACTGCGCCATTTCCTTTCCCCCAAAAACCAATTATTATTAATTATTATTAACGTTTTCTTAGTGTTCCTCTTGTTCTTCATCATCGCCTTTTCTCTCTTTCCTTTTTCCTTCACTGGAAGTTCTGTTGCGCGTCTCTATCAGCGAGTCTTCCGCTTCGAGAGGTTAAAGCGCATATATTCTAGCAAATTATGGTGTTGCGTGTCATTCTGGTTACGCAAAAAGACCGTAATCCTGACGGAGGTTTTCTTTTCAAATGAAACCAAAGGCTTCAAAAGCTGCCTAAACCAGATTGTGGCTTGAAAAATCACCGTATAGACAGATGATTTCACATTGCAAAACGCTGGAGACCACGATCTGTTTCAACACGTGCTAGAATGTCTTTTAACACTTAGGTTATTGTGTAGGTAAATTCTAAAAGTAGGCTCTGGGTACGAGAAATGAGACACTATTGAAGGAATTCTTCTTTGGCATCACTGCATACAGGGCAATCAATCCTAAACATGGACTGTTTCAAGTCACGTTCCAAGGCTTTTGAGCATATCAAGTAGCCGCTGTGATGCTCAATGTAACCGCGGCCTATTACAGTTAACAGCAGTTAATATCTTTAGACGCAATTTATAGCGTCCGGAGATATTAACTGACGGGATGAAATAATGCTAGGAAGTAAGAAAAGTATTCTGACTTGGTGAGCAGGTTGCTGGTAGGGTGCCATTTATTAGCTGTTTATATACGACATTCTGATGGGCAAACTAGATTTTTCATCGCAAGCTTGCGTAAAGGAAAAAAAAAATCAAGCGCTGTTGACCCTTCCAGAAGAATTTTTATTCTGGGTAGGAAATA
This sequence comes from Amblyomma americanum, assembly GCF_052857255.1. Taxonomy (NCBI): domain Eukaryota; kingdom Metazoa; phylum Arthropoda; class Arachnida; order Ixodida; family Ixodidae; genus Amblyomma; species Amblyomma americanum. Next base: position 123,013,236 of record NC_135504.1, on the reverse strand, counting down.
AAATTGCGATGCCGCGCGCACGGAAGCGCGGGAAACTTTGAATTGCCTATGCGAGCAATCGGGCGCACCACATTCACCGGAAACTTGAAGTTGCCCTCGCAGTAAGATCGGAAGACGCAGTCAATTTACATACGTCAAAAGATAAGCAGCGCTTCCAAACAAATACAACGAACGAAAAACACAAAATTGCGCTGATTGAAAAGAGAAAGATGCTGGCCTAGCTTGTTTTCTGGATTAAAGCAAGCTTCCCGCAACCAGAAGATTCTCAAATATAGACTTAAAGAAAGTACGATAAAGTCAGCTACATATTTCTCGCAGATGCTTTTTAATACGCGTTGCAGCTGGACAACAGAAAAGTTTAAACTCCTAGAATTCATCATTTCTGCAAAGAAAGACAGAGAGAGAAGCTTTATTATTGTTTTATATTAGCTAGGTATCCTTGTTGGGAAGCGTTCCGAAATATAAGCAGTCTTCTGGGAAGGTCCTCAATTCCGTGGCTAAATTTTCCAAGTTTCTGCTTTTTTAGGAATGAATGTATTTCACAGTTTGTTCCTTTTGCAAATAGAATAGAATTGTGTACCGTGTCCTGTGTTTCCTTTATTATTTAAGATAGCAGAAGTGAGACTTTACTCATGCCTTCTGATCATTCACAAAATGTACCAAGTGGTAAACAGACGTTTACTGAAGAAAGTTAGTCAGCGGACCTGTGCAGTTCAGCAGTTCTTAACCTTGAAGCCACTTCTGTCTGTTCTGTTTGCTAAGCTGATTGGCAGATCAAGGACATAAGAAATAGAGGAAGCGGAAGTGAAATGTAAGGCATGGCTTTACTTTGGCCAAAGGTAAATGGAAGAAAGATGGCAAATAAGTTATAGATTTAATAGATTTGTTACATTTTAAGTAGCTTGGAAGTATATTATTAGCTCATTACTCTCTGGTATGTGGCCCAAAAACTGCGGCGGCTCTCCCCCATCGGTGCAATGCATGTCGTGTGATAAGAACAAGGGTTGATGTTGATGTCACCAGCGTCACATTGCAATAGCGACGTTTCTGCGTCGGACGCGCAGCACAGAAGTTTTGAGCAGTTCTTTAACTTGGAAGGCGGCGCAAATCTTGGCTCTCAGGATAGGTTTATGAGCTAAGTAACCTGAATAGCAGATTGGTTCAAAGTTTTCAGATATATATCGTCAGTTGGCTCACGAAACCTTTCCGCCTTAAGCATATGTCTTGTGAGGGATATACGCGCAAACTTTCCGTAATGTTCCCAAGCAAAGATATTTTCTTGCTTAACCCACCAGGAAATTGATTTTTTTGTCACTTCTTTTTAGCCTTTATTCCTGGTAGACTTCCTTAGGATGCAGCAGAAATTGAACAAGACAGAATTCCTCCTTTTCACACGTGGGCACATAATCGAAATATTGAAACATTTTCTGGCTGCAAGAGGACAGCACTACATTACAAAAAAGCCCGCTTCGACTTCGAACGCCGGCACCTTAACGAAGCCTTACGATATATGGGAAGGAAAATCGTGTCAAACAAACGTGAGCGGAGGCATGCACAGCGCATACTATGGGAAGCGCTGAACTGGACAATGTACATAATTTCTAAGGTTTATGTTGTTCACTATTTATTCTTGATAATATGCGCGAAACATCGCAGAAGCCCAACTGCGGGAAAAGCGTGCAATAGCTGATGCCTGACACTGCCGCACTGATCACTAATTTGTTCACTACTTCATGCGACCAGTATTTAGCGTCATATTTATTTAAAATTCCAGTCACAAGCCTGATCATTGCCGAACATTATTGACGGTCTTCATTACATTTCGAGCTTAATGTATTTGTTTTTGCGACTGACTACCACGGACTGCTTCAACTCTCGGTCAAATGGACATTTAGTTCCAGATTTCTGATCACCTTAACGACTGCTCAAACTGAACGCACTTATTATTCCTTTAGATCTTTGAATTACACTACTGCTTCCTAAGTTAATCAATGAAGATACTGCCTAAATTCAGCGGCAGCTTTGACGTCATCCGGCTATGAAAAAACAAAGCGTATTGTTTACCGCCTTCAGCAAAGTCGAAAAGTTTACACGACTGAAAGTGCAGCGAGAGGAGTCCAGGAAAGCGACGAGTGTGGGAAGAAGTATTGAAAATGAAAATTGGTTGAAAGAAAAAAGGAAAGAAAGAGGTGCCGTAGTGGAGGGCTCCCGAAGAAATTTTACTGCATGCTTTGCGTGGCCCAGACTGCAAAACGCACAAAAAATGCAAAGTTTGTTTTTACACCCGGCAAAGTGTTTAAGAGGAGAACCCTCTATGGGTGGTACCGGCGAGGCCAGTTCTTAGCAGCGTCGTTATCAGCAGAAAAAGAATTCTCAATTTTCATATATCACTGCCTATTTCCTCAGAGCAGAACAAAGGAGGATTTTTTTGACACTTTCGAGCATGATGTCGAAATTTCTTGTCTGAGCTTGGTTTATTTGTTTGCTCTAGAGAATACCACTTCGGGCGATGGTCTTGGTCTTTTATCCACTCGTCACGAAAAAAAACTTTTCTTCAGAAGCAAAATATGAAGAAATCAATTATGGTGTCCCGAAGACAACTGCGCATGGCTGATCACGCGAGGTGACAGATTAGCTTGCGCTAGGAGTTCGGCGCACAGCCGTGATTGGAATGTCCATGCTGGCGCTTGACGCTACGCAGTCCAAGCAGGTATTAACTCATACGCAGTTAGTTGTATGAGTTCTGATTAAGTGACAGGGCTTTCGCCATAACTACCAGCATTTCTGGTAGCTCAAATTTTCCAAGAACCTCTCCCGTGTACTTCTTTGTAGCAGGGGAGAAAAATTTTGGAATGCCTGATCATGCCTCTGTCACCTGCATGCACAACGTTAGAGTTCGCCGCTGCTTAGGTTGCCTAATTCTTATCACCTTTCTTGTTGCCTTTCTATTTTTTGCTCTGCGCTTCCTTGAGAAGAAATACCTGCACGCCCAGATTTTCTTGATCTCATTTAAACATGCAGGCTTTCCTTACTTAAAGTGAACGTCGGGAAACTGCAGTCTAGAATGCAGGACAAAAGGGTTTATTGTTGTAATAGTTAATGCTATGAGCGAATTTGAAACCGTAAAATGGCTACAGTTCTGCTTTTGAATTAACAGTGTTTTTATTGTGCAAATACGTTCAGGTTTGCATAAACAATTAATTACGCTGCGCTGACCTAAAATCACCTTTCACACTTTATTGAGGAGGAAAATTGCGCGCATTACACGTAACTATGTCAAAAAAAAATTGCAATTAGAAATAACTTCAGGTTAGGCTGCTCAAAGCAATACCGCTACTGCGAAAGTGAAGGTTGAACAGAACAGCGACAGAGATAACTTGCTTAGTGAGTACTGCCAAGCCCGCACGAATAGACGATCCAAGGTACACATCATCTTCAGCCATTGTGCGCGCAGTGCGTTAACTCCAGGTTATTGTTTCACATCAGAAATAACACGACGGCTCTTTTAATTCTAGCTCATTAAGGTTGACAAAAAATTGCTTTCCTGCTGCTTTTCAGGAGTAGAATATTTATATTGGTCAATACTGTGTGTATCACTCACATTCGAAAGTCAATCTATAGAGTAAGACTGCTTCTGGATGATTATAAGCAGACAACGGTATAAAACGAATGACCATGTTTTGAGAGTCTCAAACTAAAGCGAAATATTTTATATAGAACATAAACAAACAATTGCAACAAACAATATGATTTTGAGATGGAAGTAGTTTATATGGTGACAAAACTGCCTATCATGGATCGAAAGTTAGAAGCGACGCGATCGGCGTGCGCATTTCAAGACAAAAGTTCTGTGAAAAGTGCTACTAGTGGTTTTAAGTTAGATTCTCTTTCAGTTCCATAGGTACTCAAAAAAAGTCATAATTTAGTGGAAAATTTCTAGACTTCCTACATGAATGAAACGTTTGTTTTTTGTTTCGATAATTACTCAGGCATTTACAAATTCTGAGATGCTAATTTTATGCAGTGTGAAGTTTCTGACGTGTGTGCACATGTCGGATGAGTGTATTATATGTGTGTTCTTCGATATATATATATATATATATATATATATATATATATATATATATATATATATAAATGAATTTCGAGATTTCGACTCACAAGCTGAGTTTAGACTGTATATATATATATATATATATATATATATATATATATATATATATATATATATATATATATATATATATATATATATATATATATATATATATATATATATATATATATATATTAAGACAAGTGGGCACTTCTAAAAAGACACATTTCTTTATCAACGTTTCGACCGTGGTGCGGTCTTCTTCAGGACTGTAGTGGTCTCGCGTCAGATGGACGTTTTAAGCTTGTGAGCTGAAGACGAGAGAGAAAGGAGTGTAACAAGCAAATAGCAACAACAGTTTAAAAAAATTGAAAAAAAAATAAAAAAAAATAAAGATGGGGGTGCGGGGAGCAGACAGGGACAATAGTGGGGGAGGAAGCAAAAAAATAGAAATAAAAGAAAAAAGGGGGAAAAAACTAGTACAGTAAGGAAGGATGGGGTACAAAAGGAGATGGCGAAACGAGAGAAAGGGAGGGGAAGACGGTGCGGGGGACATGGGCAGCACGGCAACCACAGGCGTACGAAAGCAAAATGTGCAAACAAAACACACAAACAAAATGCACAAACATAAAGTGCGCCGCTGCAGATGCGTGGCCAAAGAGGAGCCGATGCGGGTTTCTTCGAAGTTGATTCTATGGTCGGAGTCCTCGGAATCTTCGGCTGCTGTATCGCGCTCTCTTGCGAATTTGAAATTTCAAAGAAAGAATTCGGCAACATAAGAACGACGTCCGCAAATTCGCAAGAGAGCGCAATCCAGTAGCCGAACATTCCGAGGGCTCCGACAATAGAATCAACTTTGAAGAAGCCCGCATCCTCGGAACTGAAACAAATTACCACAAGAGGCTCCTTCTGCAATCCTGGCATATCCAAACTACCCCGAACAATATCAACCGCACAAAAGGAAACCTGCCCCCCGTATACGCCCAGGGACTTCGCTCTTCAACGCCACGAAAAAAAGTCGTCGTTCAGCAGCTCCCTGCAGTGCGCCAGCGTGACTAACAGCCTAAACCCCCTCCCCTCCCCCGCGCCTTTCGCTACACAGCTGTCGTTCTTTTCATCCCCCCCTCCCCTCCATACTTAATAGACGCTAGCTACTGCCCTCAGTAACCCCTGATGAAGGAGCCGAGTCGGCTTCGAAACGTTGGGTTAAAGTTACAATTTTGGTTGGAGATGTGCAGTTTATTATGTCTTCAAAGCCAACCAGACAGGCAAGTCTGTCAAAATGTTTAGTTTTCAAACTTGCTCAGGAAACAAATTCCCCAGCAGTGGAAATTGTTCTCATTGTGCGCCTTCCTTTGAAGCTGTGCAATCGCTAGCCGAATACAACGCATCAGATTATAAATGGCGCCCTACTTCCAGAAATTGAGGAAACAGAAGCTTCTTAATGACGCGTTGCTATACTTATTTTGCTTCCGTTCTTGACTAACAAACCGCTCGTTGATCTTTCTCACCCTCTCCCTGCGCCAGCGAAGAAGCCACAAAGACTAGAGAACGATAAAGTGTCATGAAGCACGGTAAGCGAGGACGCTGTCCTCCGAAGCCTGCCCAGCGTACATTGAAATTATGGAGGCGTTGGTTTTTTACAAAGAAGCCGGCGCCGGAGCCGTGCACGGCCCACGGCTCAGGAGGATATGCGGTCGTTAAACGGAACGATCTTCAGACGCAGAATATGGCACGCACTTGGCGCAATTCGAACGCCACCAGGACGAGCACTCGAGAAAATGCCCGCATTTTTCATGTTCTAGAAAAGAGAAACGAAAACACCCGAAACACAGATTGCACCACGTAGTTTGGCAAGAATGCGGTACGTGCATCTTTTTCGATTAGCTCTCCATTTTCGGAGCCAGGTGAAAACATCGAAACATCAGAAATTTGACGCATCCAGGTAACGCACAAGGAAAGGTTTCGCAATGTCGCCGGCCTCGATGGGTGAGGAACTCCCTACGGCAGGCTCGTTCAAATGAATGCCCTCGAGACCATCTTCCTATTTCGCTTGCATGTTGAAAAGAGGAGCTGTGACGGCAGCGAGATCGGAGGGAACTTACGAGCAAAGCCAGAAGGAGGTAGCCTGGGTCTATTGGCGCGCATGCTCGAAGCATCAGCTCCGCCTTGCATTTTTGGAGTTCAATCTCGTTGAGATTGTGAGGTAGCAAAAATGCGAAAACGATATCGCCGAAGACCTCTTGACCTTGGCGCGCACTTTCACGAATCTTTTTTCACATAGTCCTGAGATGGCGATGTACTACTGGGTGAAAAAGTTTCTGGGACGCGAGTTCTAGGAAAAAAGTTTATTGTAGCTTCACCTCGCTACCCAGTCGCCTGATATTGTGAAGAGAGGAAGCAGCATTTAGGCCTTTAATGCCTTCATACAATATCAGGCGACCGTGTAGCGAGGTGGAGCTACAATTAATGTTTTTCCTAGAACTCGCGTCCCGGAAACTTTTGCAGCCAGTAGTACATGGTGATGTCGTAATAAGTGAAAACTAGGCTCTGAAGACACAAATGTTGTTGCTTGCCCGGCAGGCCATTCTTTGTTTTAATTCCTAACCATTAAAACGCCCATGTTGTGAAATTCCTTCTTCGTCATTCTTGAAGCCACAGGTGAAGTGCAATTCAAAAAGAAAGTCGCCATACTGAGAGTGTCGAGAGGGGATGGAACCCGGGGCAGCGTAAACACTAAACATCGCCCCATGCTTTCTTCCCGCGTGCTAAACTGTCACCTTGCCGTAATTATGTATGAGTGTCATCGTCGTGAACTAACATTCATGCGCACATCACAACAAATGCAAAAGCACGTGGCCACTTGCGCGAACACGAGGCGGAGTTTATGCCCAAAAAAAGCAGCAGGAAAAGGCCATCTGACGAATATGTAGCAGTTCTAACGAAAGGGTGGCAGATTTAAACCATGTAATGGCGGGAAAACTGCGCTATCAGACCAGCATGAACCCAGTCATATCGAAAGGCTCGACCGGACGAGCACGCAGCAAGTCACATGGAACGACGCGAGATTTCTATCGCCGCAGCGAAATAGCAAAGAAATTACGTTGTCATTGGTATGAATGACCTCAATTTGACAGCACAGAAATATCAGAACATCTAAACCCACATACTACCAGATAACCCTCCTCATTAATCGCTTTATTCGACGGTGCGTTTTCAGCCACATAGAGCCTCAATGACAACTCTTCATTCCACATGGGCATTCTTACGCCATAGAGTAGTGAATTTCCACCAGCTACAGCGACCGTATTGTATTGCCAATTGAAGAAGTCGGCTATTGTCATCTTTGGAGTATTTTTGAGCTTTAGAGATATTTTTAGTGCTCTACTGCATAGTTATATAGGCAGTCATGTGGCATGGTTCTACCCTGATTCTACAGGTGATGGATCACAGGCTAGGTTACCAGGCTGGTGAACACGTGGTCATGGGTCCCACACTGACTCTGCAGGCCAAATAATAATGATAGCCGAGATTAAAAGATGATATTGCGCATTGAAATGCGCCAGCTTACCGAAATCGGTCCAGAGCTGGGCACTACGATCGCAGTATATATGTTCTTTTGAGGAGTAAAACGTGGAAATCATTCTATAAATATATTCTGAAGAATAGTTGCAGACCTTAGAAATTGTGGGAGCGAGAATGAAATGCAGGAGTGTTCTTACAAAGCATTTTCACAAATCCGTCGGCAGAACAATTTGTTTTCCCTCCCGGGTGCTGCAATTTTCCAGCGTATAAGCTCTCCTTAGTCACACGCATCGGAAAGACCGGCGCAAATAACAATTAGGCAGCACTTTCAGGTTATGAAACTTTCTTCGCTTCCTATTTATTTGCTGGCAATCTTGACCAGAAGGGGAGCCGCTTCGGGAGCATCTAATCCGGGCATGTAAACTGCAGGCATTACCTTGACGCACCCTTCAGCTCATCTTGCATGCGATCCATATATACCGGAAATTAGGCGCCAGAGCAAGCAGCTTAGAAGTAGGTCACAGCGCCGCGTCACGCTCAGGCGTGCCTCAGTCATCGCGAAAACAAAGCGTTTATTCTCCTCCGGCATCGGATGCATCACGCCTGATCTGGCCTCTACTCTCAGCCATGCTAGTAGACAGTATGTTACGAGAGTGTCGTCGCCCTTATGTGCGGCTTTTATTCACCGGTAATTTCTTCCCAAATCATTTCACTGCCCATCTGTGCGGAGCTTTGACTCCGTTTTCTCCATTTATGGCGGCTCTTTACGGTCCCTCTCTCTGCACACTCATATCGAATAGCAAACAGTTGCGTGCTGAGAAAAAAATGACAGGGTATCAACGTAGTTAAACCGAGTAGGCATGGGAAGGCAAGTGTTCATTCTTAAATTTGAGGGAACATTCAAGCTCCGCCTTAATGGTATGACGCGGTATCTTTCGTATATGCAGAATTGGTCAGTCTCCACTTAACGGTCATAGACGGCAGCGACTCCTCATACTACCACCAGCGCTGTCGTGCCGCAGTTAACACGTCCACCACTGCACTGACAGGTGGCTGTTTCTGTCACAGTACAGGTAAAAGTTGCGCCACTTACGTTGCTCTTTCCGAGCACCCTCTAACTCATCTACCGGGACGATTCTCTGCGCTTACCCAAGTTTACCCGAGTAACAGTGGTAAGCTCGGGTCGTAACTCGGGTTGCTAGGCAACAGCAGAAGATCGTATACGGACGTCGTACGACAGCCGTCAGCACACTTAACAAGAACGCTTGATGGCGAGTCCCGCACTGATATCACAGCCCCTGAGCGCTGGGAACTGAGTCTGAGACCATGCCACACGATGTGTTTGCGGCAGTTGGAGACAAGTCGTTGGCTGCTTACGCCCTAACATTGTCTCAGACCTAGGGGCGTTAATGTCAGTGGAAGACACGCGCTCGAGCGTTCATGTTAAGCCTGCTAACGGCGGTTTCGTTGAACGGTGCACGTACGTATGGCGACAAGATTCTTGATCAGTGCTGGTGAGCGTAGGAGCGCTTTTGCACTAAAAACATTTAGTTTTCTTGTTGAGGCCTAGTTAAGGTCGCAAACATAGGAGTAAACTCTCAATATTTTTTAGAAACTCTGAAAGATTAGTGTTACGATGCGCCGCACCTGCGCGTGCTCTTTACACTAAATGCTGGCACAGCAAACAGGTCGTTTTTCCAACTGCGTAATCGACCTTGATTTAGTTCAAAAGCTGCTGCGATAAATGTGAAGCGGCGACTAGAATTCTAAGCTGGAGGGCAGACTGAGCACAGCGCCTTAACCTAGCGGGAAAAGCATCGCAAAAATAGCCAGTCTGTCGTTTGGCCTTGGCCTACTTTTTAAGTCTTGCTTTAGTTGTTTTTAGATCTGGTTCAAAAAATCATTGTGTTACCTATTATCTCTACTGGCACTGTGGTGTTGTCTCTCCAGCATGAAGCAAAAGTCTGAACGCACCTAAGCATTGTATTTGGTCTTGGAACTGCAACCCTGCTTCTGCATTGAATTTTTCTGTCTGGAAGGCACCCTAAATGACCCCAACAAAAAGATAAAAAATTGATCGGGTAGCAGCGTTGCATTATAGAGGGCCGTAAAACTCCATCCTCTTCGCAGCGCAAGTATTTTAACAAGCAGTGCGCTTCTGCACACCGTAAAATGTCGCCGTGGAGTCCAGCGTTGGTTCGAGGGCAGCATACTTAACCTCCTAAGCTCTCCTTGCTATCACACCGTCAGAGTTTCAGGACATCAAAAACAGTTCTGAACGTTAAACCGCACGGAATACGTTCACGAACAGCTCCGAATGTCTTGCAAGCCTGAACGCGAGTCCCAAGAGGTCGTCGAAGCATATAAAACGAAACCGTCCGAAATAACTCTGTACCAAATGATAGTAGTCTTATTCCGAAAGATCTCGCACTGGTCACTGGCAAAGTTCAATAAAGATGGAAAGACGTTTCGGGAGCACTAAAGCTCTCTTGTTAACTGTAAGGCATGAGTGAACAACTGAGCCATAGTGCTCCCGAAACGTCTTTCCATCTTTATTGACCTTGGTCAGTGACCAGTACAACAGTTCACGATTACTCATATAATCAATTTCGCCCCCCGGGAGAAACCAACGTATGTTACATATAAGCATGTTAGAACGTATGTTACATATGATCAACGTATGTTAAATATAAGTTGTATATTAAAATATAGGAAAAAAATATATTACAAACAAAAATCTGGCTGTCTCACACCTGCTGCGCGTGCTAAACACCACAGCACGAATGCATGTGCAGTCTCCGGTTCTGTGGTCTTGTACACGCTGCAACCCTTGCCACCCCAAAAAAGTTGGAAAGTTGGCGATAATTTGTGCTGCATTAATTCGTACATTAATCCACGGATTAAAGTAAATCCGTGGGTTAATACGTGGACTAATGTACCGAAGGAATGCATGCGTGCTGTGCCGTGTTCTGCCAGATATCGGATACATAGGAAGTACTGCGAGCAAGATAACGTACAAATGTACTTTTACGCACTTGTTTTGTTGCGTCAGTAGTAAACACGCGTCTGGTAACAACCGTGACAAAGCGCCTTCGTCGTCGGCTTTGAGTGAATTCCTGCTTTTGGTGTCACTGCTGGAATCATTGGCTTGCTTTAAAAATCTTCTCCACCGTTGTCACGTGCTGCAGGAGGGGATTGTCAGGAGCAGTAAAGGAAGGAGAAGGCCAGCATTGACATAGCAAAAATTAAATGCACATAACGAGACCTCCTAACACGCAATAACTATCGCACACGAAGGGAGCAAACCCGCACACTACTAGTACCCGCGAGCGTAGCACCCGCAAGCGCCTGCAAGCTCAACTATGACGGAGGCCATAAAATTACCTGCCGTTTAACTGCCGCCGAACCTGGCTAGAGAGCGAAAGCTGTGGTGTATGGGACAACTAGGCGCGGCTTGGCCTCTGTAACGCAGAGTGCGTTCCGCACACTCGATAGGCAGCGCGCCCACCCTGCCACCCTAGCAGGTGGCAGTTAAATTAATGGTTCATCGGGATGGGTTGGTCACCAATGAACGCTGCGCCTATTCTACCGCCCTCTACCGCCGAATTCAAAGGTCAAGGTCAAGTGGTGCGGCACCATGGTAGAGCACATATATTGAGGTATATAGCCACACTTGACCTGTGGCTCACTTGAAGATCAAGTGGCAACGCACCGCGAAATCGGCTTTACCTAGCGTAGTGAAGCACTCTCTTCAAAACGCGGGACCGAGAACTAAAGAGGACGCACAACAAAGAAAGGCAGTCTGAGCGTTCGGAAAGAATAAATAGCCGTTTTTTCCTGTAAACTAGAACGCACAATATCAATTTCTGGAATTTCAGCTCCAAAATAATAGAAACAAAAGGAGTTCAAATACCACTTTTCTTACGCGTGCTTGTCCTGCCATCGTGCATGACCTGTCCGTCATAGCGTTCGAGTATGTCATGGGAGCGGTTGTCAACGACGTGAACGCTTCTCGTGAAAGGTATGCTCGGGTAAATGTCACTGTAACGGCTGGGCCTGTTGGCTGCTGCTAGAGATGCGGCAGAAGGCAGAAGGTAAGAGGACCGGTGCAAAGCTGACCGAGCCTCTTGCTGCCAGGATTTTCTAAGGCCCGGACGAAAGCACCCTGTGCGGGAGGGGGACGAGCGTTTTTGTTTGCGTGGCGTTCAATCCCACACACTTCACTTCTGCGTACAAGCTTCAAATCCCTTCGCTTCGACTTCACTTCGTATGTGGCAGAGGGCAAATAAATAAATGTTTGATCGTAAGACGTTCCTCCGGAATAGCAACCTGGGTCTTACCAGCCCCAGCGGTGGCTGTGTTTAAAACAGCCGTCTCCTGAGACAGTGGCACATCACTTAACCGGTTCACCACTGCGCCAGCAGCGTTATGACGACTCCCGGGGATCTATAAATGTGAAGTAGAGAATGACCCATTCCGCATTTGCTTGCATCAACACATTTGTGCTATCGCGTTATACAGTTAAGGCTGAACTAAAATGTCCTCTCCTGTTCTTTTGCCATAACTCCTCTTCTTCCCTTGATGTAAGTAGGAAGTATATTGTGGGGACGAGAGTTAACACGAATTTTCTTTCTCATCTTCGGTTACTATCCGATTTCTCCATCGTAGCCGGGAGCATGGTATTTTCAGTCTCTCAAGAAGCTTCGCTCCAGTTGTACTGGATACGAGTCTGAATACTTCACTTCTGTGTGCCTTAACTCCTCCACCTTGTTTTGCATGCCGAGCATCATGAGTAGGTGGCTTCGGGTGTGCATGGGAATTCCGAAGGCTTGTTTTCGGGCTTTCCCGATGACTGCACTCAGCTTCACGAGATCTCTCTTTTTGTCTTTTTGAGAGAGAGATGTAGCGTCACTTACGTGATTCTGCATACAGCGAAGGCATGGAATTTTCTGAAGGCACGCTTTCTTTCATTCCGTGCCTTCTGCTACTAACGCGGCAGATAATCCTAGTAAGTTGTTCAACTGTTTCTTTAGCTTTCATAAGGCGAAGCTGTTACCTTTGTTCGCCTTGATTTTAAGGCAAAAAAATTCAGATTTTTAGCACTTCATACCGGATAGTCTCCTATCGAGACTTCACATTCATCTCAAAGGTTAGATTCTTGACTCCAGTGAGAGCAATAAAACATTTTTGCAGCCCAGGTCAGGTTGAAGCACTCATCGCACCCCTCTAGGTCCTTTGTGGCCTCATTCAGAGCCCTGGTCATAGACTGCAGAGTTCTGGTTTGCTTTATGGCTTATGGAGTTCAAGTTCCCAAAGAGACATCTCCAACATTCTCAGACCACATTTTTGAAATTTGGCAAATTGTAAGATTTTAAATGAAAGGTATTAAAGGCAACGGTTCTTTCTTCTCATATGTAGCGAAATATTTCTTTTAAATTCTTACCACTGGTCGCATCGAACTTAAGAGTGGCATAGAAAACCAATGGTTAACGCTTTTGATGATAGCAAAAACGCCAATAGAAAAAACTGGAGACTGCCGTCGGGTGATCTGCGCATCATTATAGTGAAGTCATATATTAATTATATCAAAAAGTTGCGTTCATAAATGCTTTCACCTCAAAAATGCTTTTGTCCATACTTGTTGGGTATGATCAGGCTATCAGGGACGCAGTAGTGAGGGGCTCCGGAAATTTTGACCACCTTGATTTCTTTAACGTGCACTGACATCGCACAGTACCCTGACCTCTATAAATTTGCCTCCATCGAAATTCGACTGCCGCGGGTGGGATTGAACCCGCGTCTTCTGGGTTACAGCTGAGTGCCGTAACCACTGATCTATCGCGTCGGCCTCCTGCGGAGTTCTTACGATGCACGGAGTAGTAATGTCGTTTATATCCAAGCCTTATTGAATACCTCAGATTTCGTGCAATTCTTCTGGTAAATTAATAAAGGCTAGGTTCAACGACCGGAGTGAGAGCACTACTGCCTGTGGGGTTCCTCTTTTTCAAAGCTTACACTTCTTCGAAGTTAAGCTGCCCGCCTTTATTACTGCGATTCTGTTTCTCAGAAAGTTCTGATTGAAGTTGAAGGCTGGCCGACCATTACGAATTCGTTCTAGACAGTCAATTTTGCTTCCAATGGTAAAATTGTCGAACACGCCTTTAAGGTCTACTGTGAGGATTGATCTGACTTCCTCCCTGCTTTTGTGTTTCAGTTCTTCTGAATTTGTGTCATAACTTCATGGGTGGACAAGTGTTCCTTAAAATCAGGAATACATTTGGAAGCAGGTTCTTTTTGTTGTGGAACCAAGAAACTTTGGTCTTAATCATCGTCTCGAGGAGTTTCCCTAGGCAAGACGTAAGTGAAATAGATGAAAGATTGTCCTCATTAACAGACTTCATGTGTTTGGGATTAAACCAAACGTCAGCCATCTTTCGGCTGTCTGGAACTTGTCCCATTTCCCAGTATGAATTAAAAATTAAAAACTTGATTAGTTCAGCATCCCCGTAGAAAGAAATATGCCGACTGCAAAGCCTAAGTTTAATGTAACCGTGTTTCACGTATTTTATGCTACTTCGCCCATTTCAGTTGTATCCTAAGCCTCAAAAATTCAAATCTCGACAGAGAAGGCATGTTTGATTAAAATGTCCTGCTCGGTGTGAGTCATAGTGCTGTAGGTGCGGTCATGAAGACTTCAAACCGTCATTAAAAAAAAGAACAGCATTAATACGGTAGCTGCATCCATGTAACTTTGGTCGCTCTGGTCAGGTGTATGTCGAAAAACATGAGTGCCCTCAAAAAGTAATTAACAAGGTAACAAGGAGTGGGATAGACACGAGCGTCGATTCGAGCACGCCGCAATGCACCCAAGTTATTCTGATGACGTCATCGACGGTAGGCTTTTCCATGTCCCGTCTCTCTCCGCTGAGTTCTGTCGCTTAGGTGACCGCGTGCATGCTTTCCCAATTTCATTATTACTGTCGCCAAAATAATTCGTTCGATGCGCCACCTGTCGACATTCCTTCGAAACGAAATCCATCTACGAGCGGCGTCATGGCATGCAACAGTATTCTACTACTGCCTCTGTTGCGTTGCGATTTCATCTATCGCATCCCCTACGGAAGTCCTGCCGATGAAGCTCCAGTGCAGTGTTCGTATCAACACAGTTGGTGTTTCTATCCATACGAATAACTGCTAATCAATACTGCCATCCGCAAAGCATTAGCCGGCGAGTCAGGTCCCTGGACTCGGCATCTGTAACAATGTTGCTGAAAAATGGGGTCAAGTGCTGCTTGAAGCAAAGCGGGTGAAATTAGACTGCATCGCTTTCAAGGGCAATGTCATTGCAGGTGCTAGTTCAGCAGTTCACTCAGCAGGCCTTTCATTTATTTCACACCACGGCGAACAAAGAAATTTTTCGTTATTCTGCAGAGTGTTCCGCAAGTGCTTGCGTGTACATTTGCGTTCACAGTTAGCCGGACTAGATTGTACCACGTTTAAATGAAGGACAGAGGCAGTTATTTCTAGTAGAATGGTGCCGTGCGGACCAGGAATGATCCTAATAAACATGGCCAATGACAAAATGCACAACAGAGGCCTTATTCCTCCGTCCAAAGGGAAAACGAAATGTGCTTGGCTTTAGGGGAAATGAGAAAGAATGAGCAGGCGAATTTCATGCTGGGGGCGAAACCGGCATTGCATTGTTTTGGCAAAGGGTACTTCATCAATGTGCGATTGATTGAGGCGATTCATTGTACCTGCAGCTAAAGTGGATGAATTTTAAACTTCCAAACGCATCTGAAATCATGCTTCAGAAGGAACACAACTATAGTGCGCAGAATCAAACTGTAGAAAAATTTATTGCACCGTGAAAAAAGGCACATTGAATGCCTGATGCAAAGCCGTATAACAGGCCTTTAAATGGGATTCGAATGCAAAAGCCGCTGCCCGAAAATAAAAAAAACTGCCTTCATATTAAAAGTGCCAGGTGCGGAATATGCAAAAAAGTCGATATGGCCCTTCATCTAAACTCAAGAACTCGAGGCAGTGATTGCCGAGTGAAACGATTGTTGAACTCTTCTCCGTTCAGTCACGGCACAATACCTACCATGTGTTTCTTCCGGCCGCTGCTCCGCGGCCTGTTTTCTTTTCCATTGTATCACGAGCCTCTTGGCGGGCAACACGATACGAAGTCAGCCGTTTCTGAACAAAATTTTCGCGCAGCATAGAGGCCATTGTGTTGCGTTTCTTGAAAGGGCTCATTGCCATCACCCCGCCGCTCTTTGAGATAACTTCCTGATGGAGAAGGTAGGAACGACAGCGGGCTACTGTGAGTAATGTCCGTTTTATGCCGAAATGTACTCCATTTGGTGTAAGGTAAAGGGATGGTACTCTCAGATAAAACTACACTGTTCACTATGCCTTACTTGACGAGAAGGAACTGAGGAGCGTGAAATGGCTTTACTGAAGGATTTCATGGTGACCCTGTCGTCAATTTGTTTATTTAAAATCGGATGAACGCATTTGCGCATTCTAATAGGCTTCTATAGGTCAGTGGCATGTGTTGATCAATGCACAATTACAATATTCTTATTGCGCTTATTGTTTCAAAGCACACCGGCTCGGGCGCTATCTGCTTACTTGGCCTTGTCTCGTCAGACAAAATATTTTTTTTTTGCGTTAGAGGCGTCACCGAATGTTTGCAGCGGCCAACAATACTGCAGAATTTATTTCCAGATTTATTCCTACGATATTTTCGAATTAATTTCTGTTGCCTCTGATGCCATGGCTGATATGCACGAAGCAATTTTAGTTATCAGGCTGTTTATCAAGTGCTTTGTTGTCAAATCACAGAGAAAGAAAGGATTTGGAAATGTAAATTCTTTGTTAAGCACGGAAAGAAAGAAATTCTTAGGCTGGAATAGACTGTCACTATCCTCTGTTTCTATTGCGCCAGAAAGCAATTTGTATTCAAAGGAAAGCATTAAAATATACGGCTACGTAATTTGAGCAAAACACGCCGCGCACTTTTTGATTTTCTGGAAGTAACAGAGCGCATTTATTTATTGCGTGGGGAACATGCGCTTCCATTACATTCAGCCTGCAGATATATCATGAGACAGGTAAACACAGCTTGCTTTTAATGGGTGAAATATAACGAAAGCAGATAAGGTCATTTAGTGAGCTCAAACTTTTGCTAAAATTTAGATTATAATGAAGATATGGACACAATAGCAGGTTCATCTTTGAGCCGGTTCCTTATAAAGGCAAAAAACACCAACCCATGAAAACATAGTTTGGATCAAGATGAAATCAGGCACTCATAGAACATACTTGTCTGTAACATTTTTTTTCTTTACTTCTTAATAATAAACTCAGACTTGACCCTTCTGCTTACCTTTCCCCAATGCCAATACGGAATACACGACACTATCGCAAAGCTCTTTTAAAACCATATTTTGCCCGGACTAACTCGTTCAAGTTTTCCTTTTTCCCACGCACTATATCTGACTGGAACTCATTAACCGTACCAAATCAACCCTGAAAAACAGACGCGTTCTTCATCCATCTTTGATATTGCGTATTATGTATTTTTTTCTGCTTTGTCTTGCATTGCTGTATTGTTGTTTTACTACATTATCTTTGCTGTATTGTTGTATTTTTGTTGCTATACTTTTGCTTTTTGTGCACCTGCCCTTCCTGCTTGGATCTAACCATGGTCTGCAGTATGTACATAAATAAAATAAATAAACATGTAAGCACTAGCAATGATTTATGCTTTTTCCTGTCATTCAATTTTGGTTGATGGGATCTCGAATTCGTTTTCCGGATGTTCCGGAGTGCTGCTAGTGACTTCTGAAGCGCATTTAACCTGACATGTCTCGATGATAAGATAACGCATTTCTTTTCATGAAGGCTATGTAGTTAAAGACGGCTGTGTAGATTACGTTCTAAGAGAATATATTTATGTTGAACTTTGTCAGAACTGATTTGTATTTTTTTGAGAGATGCACAATTCTTTCATCGTTTTGTTTTTTGACCAATGTGTGTTCCTGTGCCAAATTGACGACTCACCTTGTGACTCTGCTGTTTTTCGTCACAGGGTGCAATAAACCTTAAATAAAGTTTTGCAAACAAGGACACAAGCAATGGGTATGTAATACCGGCCCTACTCCTTGTTTTTGATAGTCTTTATTATAAAGCTATTGCTGCTTTCTTTAGAACAGCTCTCCTCTGCCTTGAGCAGCGAAATGCGTTCGCATTTACTAATTATTTAGCTAAAAACGCAATTGTTTTCTTGTAATGCAAGGTAGGTGAATTATGATGGACATTAATCAAAACCTTCTAAACAGCTTTTATGATGATTGCGAATTTTGGTGGCGCAAGGGCTGCTACGGCCAAAGAGCGCCATGGAGCGAGGTATTTTTCGTCTTCTCAACGTGGGGTAAAAGACCCCTTTTCCAAGCATTTCAAACTAAAGAATCCCGGCACCATGCCAGGGGAAGCTTAATTGTACCCAATGTATCACCGCTGGAACGTGGCGGTAATAGGGATCGAACCCCGCATCTCCCGCATGCGGGACGGATGCTCATACCACTCGGTCACCGCTTCGGTCCAAGTGCAGTTTATATATAGTCTAAAAAGCACTTATCTTTGTCACTTAAGGCACTCAAAGGAATAAAATACGTATATATATATATATATATATATATATATATATATATATATATATATATATATATATATATATATATATATATATATATATATATATATATATATAGGCAAGGCATACCCGCAGATAAAGTCATAGAGCAGCTACTTTTAGTAAAGGCGATGTGTAAAAAAGAATAAATACTGGTAAAGTCTATTCCTATTTTACCAAAAGAATAATGAAGCTTTCTGTACTTGTTTCGCGTAGTTTTCATGCAAGAGAGGCAGGCCTTCATACGACAGACATTAGAGACCCAGCACCGATAATTTCTTTTTTTGGACCTCCCATTTTGTTTTTCGCAATCTTTCTGTTTTTCGAGAAAAAATTACGCTACGCATTTCATGTGGCCAGCGACGACATGCGAACACGGCTGACTAATGGCGCTGTGACTTCAATGAACCCTCGGCGCTTAATAGATGAAAGAGATCAGAATGCTACTTATATTAGCGTCACTGGAGGATTATTGATCACAGAGATATTCTATTGAGACTTCGACCGTGAAGACGATCCATTGTTGCCGGGATCGGATGCAGGAAGGCAAAAGAGAATTCGAGATTGCATCCGGAAATGGGGATCACGCCTTGCACAAACACACTCCTTACGAAGAAAGCGTGTTTCGCCTTCTTTGCTTTTAGTGCATTTCCCTTCATCTTGTCGGCTTTTGCACACTTGTTTAGTGTTATTCCGTGAGTGTTTACGACTCCTGGGTTCTGCGCTATTGGGATGTATTTACACGTCGGCTAAACACAACACGTGACGTTTGTAGCACCAAGTATTAGCGAAAGAAAACTATCTCGGTTGCATTGATGCACTTTCTACCACTTCTTATCGCCTTACCATTAAACCACCGCGTTATAAAATAGAGAAGCCTTCTTCGCAGCCGACGAGACATTATGCAAGTACCATTAGTATATTCTAGTAATAAGCAGAACACGCCCATTGTGATCCGAGAGTGACGAGTGCAAAGCTGCTCAAATGACGACGGCGATCAGTAATCAGTTTTGAGTGATGGAAGGTGCGTTACTGTGATCGTACAGCGAAAATACAACTCGGAGCGAAGAATGCGTATTACTTATTCTTAATGCTTATTCTTATTAAAAAACAAAACACCCTTCTATAGATATTTTAAACGGCTTTTTTTGTACCACTCACATTTGTAATGTTGACCAATCAGTGCCTCAGCATTGGCGCCTTACGATACGGTCGCGGTCGCTGTAAACGCTATGCTAAAGGCCTCTATGGTGCTTGCGTAAAAGCTAGGGTCAACGTTTCTATCACTGCCTACTTCATGCCCTGCCTCACGTGACCGTGCGCTCGTTCCGTGAAACTCGCTCGGCATGCGCCCTGCAGCTGTCCAGCCTATCCGCATGGGATACGCTCTTTTCAAGCATGTGCTCGTTGCCTACACTCCAGCTGGTCGCAATGCCTCCATACTTCGCCCAGAGCTCGAGAAGGAACGACCACTTCGACTTACCTGTAAAAATTACACGCTGAAACTTTGTGCTATGACGTAAGCACTCCAGCACCTTCAGTGGAGTAGTCTAGGTGTAGCAAGAAATACACCGATACTTTTCCTGCCTATTTTCATGAGAGTCATACGAGATAGCAAGACGCACATGTCCTTCAAGGAACCGAAATTCGCCTCATGATAATGTAAATGACGGCACTGCATCATGAGGGTAATACAAACAGAGCCACGCACAGGGGCGGCGTCGTTTTTTCTATTATGATGGGCGTGGTTTCTTAGAGCATGGTGAAATTGAGGCAAAAGCACTTTTTTTCCTCGACTGGCCACACAGCGTAGAGAATACTGTACACGGTGCAGTATGTATCAATGTTGCTAGTACAAGGGGAAAAGAAAATGTATGGACAAGTACGCTTGCTGTTTAAAACACAAAGAAACGGAGCTGACAACTCGCTTTGGGACGTATCCAAGCCACAAAAGTAACGAGCTCTTAGATAAAGGCAGGAGGAGGCCTGGTCCACGGCTATCACCAAATTGCGGACGGGCTGCGAATGCATCGCGCTTTGCCTCGGTGGTGGCGTTTCTGGGTGGTGACAACTCTGCATAATTGCGCTTTGCAACGCGGTAAAAGAAGGCCTGATCCGCCAGCTCTCTTCGGATGTGGATGAGCATGCAGATGACCTAATGAACTATGACTTTATATTATGATTGCTCCTTTAAGTTGAGATAGCTCTTAACGACTAGTAAGGAGTCAGTAACGGGTAAGCGTCTTTACGGCGTGCCGTTTTTGGGTGCAATCAAAGAAAGTAGCAAACCATGACGGGACGGACGCAGAAACACGCACACAAACGAACGCTCTTGTGTGTGTGTGCGTGTTTCTGCCTCGTGTTCGTCGTGGTTTGCGCAAAGTTTTCTTGGTTATGTCGCTCCACCGGCCGGCCCAGAAAACTACACTATTAAATTTTTGGGCCTAATCGTGCCACTGACGCAACATCGGCAGCCGCGCCGTTGAGAATGGCGGCTTCAGGAACCATACACATAGTAAGCTTGCTACTCTGGTAGAGAGAAAATTGCATTGATGAAACCGTGGCCATTGATTCCTTCATGTTAAATCGGATGCTCTAGCGTGAAAAGGAACAAAGTTAGTGAAGCCTCAAAATTAGCCCTAACTGCGCCCTGTGCCGATATATCAAAGCCGCACATGATAGAGGAAAAATGGAGAGAGGGAGCGATTTTTCGTCCTTTTTATTATTTCAACCTCCATTCATTCCGGAGCGGAGCTTACAGCATGGTTGAGAGGATTATTTTTTTATTGAGAATCAGTTACGACTTTTCTCCGCAACTGTTTTAATCACTTCCGCGTATGCGTTTACTACCAGTTGTATGATGGTTAGCCAAAAAAGTAAGTTATAAGTGGCCGTTAAAGTTCTGATTAAAATGCACTATTTTACTGACAATATCTTCATATCAGCCGTGGAGTTGTCCAGAGCTACACGATCTGTCAGCATGGGAAGAAAACTTTTGTCCCCCGAGTAGCTACAAGGTGGCCACCCACTTCGAAATGTACAGAATAGAAGAGCATTCTGTGGTCATTCATTTTTTCCTGAGGCAATTCATGTTAATCGATGATAAAACAAGCAGTACAGGCTCACAAGGAGTAGTGCAAGCTCCTCAGTAAGTTTAAGAATGAAGTTGCAGTATTGGCTGATGAAATACAGCACTGACATCGACGCGGAAAATGGAGCGGGCAGGTGGCCACGTGTCTACCAGAAGAAATTGGTGCTTAAAAATTTAGGCATTAGTGAAGTTTTAGAGCACCTTCTTTAGGCGAGCTCTGTGCTTTGCTTAGAAACAAAAGAGGTAAGAATGCTTCATTATGTCGTGTGTTCTCAGATTAAAATTTTTAGTTCTTTTTTGACTGCCCTATGCAGTACGTCTCTTCAGCAACCTCCTGTGGGCAATCACTGTGGCTCTTCGACGACACGTTTTCTCGGCCCAATTTCATGCTGAATAATATCAGCATTGGGCCTCCCAGCGTACTCCCTCATTTCAAACTTCGATCAGTTCTACTAGTCGTGAATGAGGTACCTAGTTTTAGGGCGACATTACTTAATTTCACACACAATCAAGGTATGGTTCCTAAAGATATGACACTCTTTTTCACGGTAAAGTTGACGTGTGTAAACTCAATGCCAAATTCTAGAAGCTCTCAGAGCAAAACAACAAACCTTGACAGGCTCGTGCTTGTGCTCGCCGGTATAATTCGCAACCGTACGATTGCAAATTGGCTGACGAATATCTGATTTTAGGAATGAACTAACGTCGTTGAAAATTGTCCACCTGAACCAGAGACGCGGGCTGCAGCTTTTGTGACCCTAGGCGGTCTATCACAGTCCACAAATTTTCGAGTTGTTGCTTTTTCGGTTTATGCCTTGCTTTCTTGCCCGACAAGACACGTTCCAAGTATGCGGATCTCAGCGGCGTATTATATACGGAAAAATCATTGGTTCATTTTATTTCTTTTTTCTATTTCTCCCGACCACAAAGTCTGAAAATACTGCTTCCTGAACGAAGTCCAATGCCATCGAGATATGCCCTACTCTGTACGTTTTCCCCATCTAGAGTTCCGCCCTATCATAATCATCGACCTTCAAACTTCCTCTTTTGTTTCATCGACGCGAGTTTAACCATATTAAAAATATCTTCATTTCTCTATTTTTTTTTGCTGGCAGTATGGTTTCTCGAGTTTCCCTGCTCGGTCAATATCCGTCTGGATTCTTTCTTATTAGCCCCTAAAACTTCATCACCGAACATTTCTCTAACCTCTTATCGCCCGTATTCTACCCCTTCATTTCACTCTGACAAGCCGCGGTGGCTAGGTAGTTACGGTGCTCGGCTGCTGACCTGAGAGACATGGGTTCGACCCCGGCCGTGGCGGCTGAATTTCTATGAAGGCGAAATTCTAGAGGCCCGTGTGCTGTGCGATGTCAGTGCACTTTGAAGAACCCCAGGTGGTCGAAATTATCCGCAGCCCTTCACTACGGCGTCCCTCTTAGCCTGAGTCGCTTTGGGACGTTAAACCCTCATAAACCAAAATCATTTCACTCTGGTGATTTGGTATCACTCTCTTTCTTTCTTCCTGTTCATTCCGTCTAACTTCTCATAGCGGATATTTTTGGAACTTTGAAGTCTTTTGGAACAAATAAGGTGGATATGCTCCCGCTCTCTATGAACGTAAAATATATTGTCATATACAGGTGAAAAGCAATATTCGTTTTATTGACATTTCTCTGGGGTTTAACGCACTGTATTGCGATGCAAATAAATCTGCACTATTTCTCCATTACTTATACGGAATCTCATATTGATACCGTGGGTTATGCAGGTCACATATGTGAACCACATAAAATTTATGCGCAGTAAATGCGGAAAAACCGAGATGTTCAGCTCGGAATACATACAGACCCTGCACGACGTCGTGCAGAACAAACTAGAGCCACCTGGAAATCAGACAAAAATCTTTAAGAAAAATCACGGAAAGCATACACATTTTTGAACGTTTTCTATGCGTCATATAGGCTATCTATTACACTCTTTTATTATACATGGCTCATATGGAAGTATTTCAGTAGAAATTACTGGCCAACTATTTGCAAATAAACTTTTTTAAGGCTCCAGTTTGTGTACTATATGGAAATTTAAAAAGTGAAGGCAAGTGATCTCTACCAAGAGATAATTCTATAATCCGTCATTAAATGTTCAAACTTCAGGGTATTGTTAGGTAGTTATTATTGAGGATTGCTTTTCTACCTGGAGCCAGGCAAGAAAGACGATAAGACAATGGCGGCCGACACGCGGTAGCGCAAGTGCAACGTCATCGTTTTCCAAGATCAGCTCTGCGCTAATTGGCAATACTAGGTGCCAGGTTTTTCCTCCATGCGGAAAAGAACACTTCATGGTGGCCGGCAGAATTCCAAGGCATTCTTTTTTCTAGGCAGAGGAATTACTTCCGGCGCTTGACTGAGTGCAGCAAGCTTGGGCTATTACTCTCTCAGGGCCGTCTTCTTGTTGTGCAAGGAGAGTTCTGAGGCCAATGTTGCTGACGTCGGTGTTTACTTCGGTGCCGGCCTCTCTGCAGAAGTGCGTAAGAACAGTTGTTTTAAGGCTCTGGCGGAGCATAGAAAAAGCCGTCTGTTGCTGACTGGTCCGAATGAAGGTGTTATTCCTCGTGAGTGGCGTGAACGGCTCCGCAATCTTGGAGAATGCAGCAATAAACCTCCAATATTATAAACATAGACCGAGGAAGCACTGGCCAGCTTTCTAGTCAGTTAGGAACAAGGTAAAGCACTACGGTGGAAGCCTTATCTGGGTCAGACCACACTCATTAAGAGCTTCAGAACTCACATGATGACCCATAAATTTGAGTTGTTGTTACACAAAATGGTATTTCTGAGGTATTGGCGTAAAGTAAGTCGAACAAAAGGCTTCGAAGAAAGTCGAACAAAAGGCTTCGAAGACAGCCAGAAGTAGCTGAAGATGTAGCTCAAACGTTTAAAAAAAACGCTGACGTTGTGTGCAAACGACAGCTTTACGACTTGAGGTCTGTGAGGACAGTGTCCATCATCCGTTCGAACGTAGCCTGGCCAGAGCAGAAGCGAAAAGGAAAAAAACTTTGAATTCATAGAAATCATGTAGAGTGCAAAAAAACGGTTTTTCGCGCTCCCGTTCGTCTACTTCAATTTTCCAATAGCCACTCTTCAAGTAGCTGCCAATAGCCACTCTTGAACCAGTCCGGCGAGGCATCAATGCGCTGCAAATGATATAAATCTTTTTTTTTCAATTTCTTCAATTTTTAATAGCCTGTAAATTACCGGAATGAGCCGTTCTTCTTATTAACAAGGTGCGCATGCGGAGGCCACACGCTTTGGGCACGTTGAACAACACCATCGTGAACCATCTCCTGAACTTGCGTTTGGATCACTACTCGTTCTTCTGCGGAAACACGATGAGGGCATTGTCGTATAGGGCGAGTGTCATCATAGGTGATGATGCGGTAGTTTGTGATGGCCATTAGGCGAACCTACGAGGATGAAACGAAGCAAGGCTTGAATTCCAGCAGCAGTTGCTCAAAGGTCTGTCGTTTCCCCTGGCAGTTGCTGTTGGTGTTTTCAAGGGAAGGTTCTTCAGTGCCCACAGGGGCGTGAGCAAAAAGAAATTGGAACTTCTACAACATGCACGACAGAAGCGATAGCAAGTCCTGTGAAAAGGTGCCGGTGATAATTAGTAAAACTAGTTTCAAGGATCACAGACCGGCCACTACGAAGCGTCAGTAAGAGCGAGTGGCGCAGATGTCTTGCCTCAGCGGTAGTGAATGGTTAGCTTCTGCGACTGCTTCGCCGCAGTGCACGTCGTCGCAGGTGATCTAAAACAAAACATTGCTCCATGACGGCAACGTGACGCTGCCTGTAGAAACGCAAAGTGCGACACTGCGATGGCAGGACCTGTAGAGTTCGGCGGCTTTGCCGGCCAAGAAGATAACGATGCGTTGGCGGAACTCGATAACTAAACCGCCCTCCCGCAGAGTTTTTGCCGAGAAAGAGATCGTGGGAACAATCACACATAACGATGCAACTTACGATGAACGAAGAAGCGGGTTTAAAGGGTTTAACATGCCAAAGTAACGCAGGCTATAAGGGATGCCGTAATTAAGGGCGCCGGAAATTTCGACCACCTGGCGTTCTTTAACGTGCACTGACATGGCACTGTACACGGACCTCTAGAATTTCGCCTTCATCGAAATTCGGCCGCCGCGGTCGGGATCGAACCCGCGTCTTTCGGGTCAGCAGCCGAGCGCCATAACCACTGGGCCACCGCGGCGGGTAACGAAGATGCGTTAATCTTAAAGCGAGCCGTGCAGGTGCCATTTGTGATAACGTAATGACGACCGGCGATACAAAGATACACCAGTGACCAAGGGGTGAACACTTTTTTCAGAAGAGTCGCCGTTTTTCCAGTGTAAATTGAATAGTACCTCTACTGTACTCTTACGCACTCACGATGTGACCATCAAGAATAACTGGGATGTCCAAAGAAACGCGGTTGTCGGAATCGCATGAGAATCCGTCAGTTCTCGGTTGGAACGAAGTGGTGGCAACAAGAGGCCTAAAGCGCAGCGACTTCCAGTTACCTCGACCCCGAAGATCGGTGGTCTCAGCTTTCCCCGCAAAGTCTGGGGCGATCGCTCTTGTGCCGCACTCAAGAAGGAAGCTGGGGTCGAGGGAGAGCGTCTTGGGCAAGATGACGCCGACTCATGCGGCGTACGGGATGGAATCCGCTTTTCTGCAAGGAAGTCTTCGATGCCGCTGGATTGTTAGCAAAACCGGCGTCTCGGCGAATCTGCGCGAAAACCCTGCAGGCCGAGGCGTCGATAAGAACGACTGCAGGAGAGATGGCTGGGTTCTCTTCTGTGAAAGCAGAGGCGCCGACTGCCAGGTGTGCACCAGACGTCGGCTTGCGTAGGGGTGCTTAAATATTGTCGAATTACTGCACAGTTTGCAGCGAGGGCGGCGGGACATAAGGCAGTGAGTCAATTGAAGGCAGCAAAGCTGGAGCCGCATGAATCGCAACTTTGCCATAAGTTGGACGTTGGTAGTCCCTCGGCAGAGTTGGTGTGTCGATGGCAGGAAGAGAATCCTAGAACGCCTCCTGCACCATATCGCGAACCAGAGCTGAAATCGAGCCTAGCGCAGGCTGCGAAGGTCCGCAAAAGATGGTGAAGCTCTTCATGCACGACAGTGCGAATCAGTTCCAGCAAATCATCAGAATAGTTCCCTACGTACGGCAACGAACGATGCGGTGACTGCAGCAGTAGGCAGTGGTCGGATTATGTGGCGCAACGCTGCGGGAGGACCTTTTCCATATCACTCCCTGCTCCGCCTAACTAGCTCATTACGTGTTCGCTAATTGCTAATATTGCTGCTTTTGTTCTAGCAAATATACTCTCGCTTGAAGAGGAATCGTAGTTACGCCGTAAAGATTGGCGAAATTTTTTATCCAGCTATTAAAGTTTAAAACGGAAGAACCCAACAACATTAAACCGCCTGCTATTGTCAGCATATGTTTCGCCACTACTGCTCGTGCTCAATATTATAACTTCACAGTGGCCAGTATGGAACTTTTCCTCACAGCTGGCTCTTCAAACACAAAAGACGATGTCTACTAATTTTCCATGAATCTATGTACCTAAAGGCACACTCTGGAATTGCAGAAACTGCACATGAACGCATCCAGGACCTTATTATTAGAGTAATATTTCGCGATGGGGGGTCCAATGCAATACTGCCTACTGGCCCCATATATGGAGGGTTTAACGGATGCGGCATCCGCCAGCATCTTTTTGGCAAAACCGCTCCAGATACGCACACCGGCCCGCGGTGGCGGCTCAGTGGTTAGGGCGCTCGTCTACTGATCCGGAGTTCTCGGGTTCGAACCCGACCACGGCGGCTGCGTTTCTATGAAGGAAAAACTCTAAGGCGCCCGTGTGCTGTGCGATGTCAGTGCACGTTAAAGATCCCCAGATGGTGGAAATTATTCTGGACCCCTCCACAACGGCACCTCTTTCCTCCTTGCTTCTTTCACTCCCTGCTTTATCCCTTTTTTTACGGCGCGGTTCAGGTGTCCAACGATCTATGAGACAGATACTGCGCCATTTCCTTTCCCCAAAAACCAATTATTATTATTATACGCACACCGATAAGCGCGAAGCCTTCATGCTTAGTTTCGCGAGACCGAATGGCGCTTCTTTTCG
Organism: Amblyomma americanum; assembly: GCF_052857255.1. Classification (NCBI taxonomy): domain Eukaryota; kingdom Metazoa; phylum Arthropoda; class Arachnida; order Ixodida; family Ixodidae; genus Amblyomma; species Amblyomma americanum. The sequence continues at coordinate 122,985,629 of NC_135504.1, read as the reverse complement.
CTCAAAGTTTTCCTGAAAAGACCTCTGGTATATCTGATTTCAAAGAGCAATGTCCTTAACTTCTTTTTTGCACAGAGCTCTTTCATTCTTCGCGAATAGCTGCTTATTCTAGCCAGGCTGCTCTGGAGTTCCTACATTGCAGCCCTGTGTCATTTACACGCTATGAGCAAGTAGCGTTACGAGGAATGCGATAAGGAATGCTACCGCACTATTTCCTTTGTGTAAGAAGCTTTCTTTGTCAACGGGTGTGTTCGCCGTCTACGTGGAACGCTTTTTTATGGAATTTCGATTGAATTCTCTGCTGCAACCACCGACGCTTTTAGTGCATTCCGGTTCTTCTTCAGAGCGAGTAAGAGCTTCTTGCGACAACACGTTAAGGCTGTCAAAAAGTTTCTTCATTTTAGGACCGCAAGCTACGTCCACATTGTCCAAGTTTTAAAGACAGCCTTCAATTAATTTCGGAAATGGTATTTTGTGTGTGTTCTCTGTGCGTCTTCGATAGTCGAGGCAAAAAGAAGAAAATAGGATAGGCAGAAGATTCTGAGCACAGCTAGTTAAGCCAATCATTAGCGAATCATGCCACAATCACACCGTCTTGTTATTATCATGCCACAATCATGCCACAATCATGCCGTCTTGTTATTAAGGAAACGGCTTAAGTAAGTTGGCTCTCTCTAGTGAGTCTAAATTTAGCATGACACAAAATAAATCGCACATATACTGATGCTTAGATATAGCGAAAATGTTTTTCTATAGAGTCTTTCTGTTACGGCTAGATTCACTCTCTAGTGTGTGCATCACATCTGGATGCAAAGATTCTGTACATATGTCGGAAACGGAGAATAAGAAATGTAACCACACATATATAGATAGACGCCTGGAAAATTTCCGTAGGTACTCTCGATCAGTATACATGTTATGTTTTAATAATTGGTTTTTCGGGAAAGGAAATGGCGCAATATCTGTCTCATATTTTGTTGGACACCTGAACCGCCCCGTAAGGTAGAGATTAAGGAGGGAGTGAAAGAAGAAAGGAAGAAAGACGTGCCGTAGTGGAGGGATCCGGAATAATTTCGACCACCTGGGGATCTTTAACGTGCACTGACATCGCACAGCACACGGGCGCCTTAGCGTTTTTCCTCCATAAAAACGCAGCCGCCGCGGCCGGGTTCGAACCCAGGAACTCCGGATCAGTAGTCCAGCGCAGTAACTACTGAGCCACCGCAGCGGGGCTACATGTCATGTTTTCAAAACTGCTTTTTGCCTTCTCTCTAATATGTATATATCATGGCAACATTTGCTGCACGGGTGAAGCCGTATTACCTTTCGAGCCAAATGTCCCAATATTTCAGGCCGCCACATTGTTTTCTTGTCTGAAATCATATTTTTTCGCGGAAATATAGAGGACGTTCAAAATTAGACTCAAATTGATGAAAATCAATATCATGATGAGTAAAACATGAAAGCTGTTCTAGCTCATATCATTATGTCACCTGGGAAAAACTAAGTGAGGGTTCAATGACTGTCATTAACCTCTTAATTTACAAAATGCAGGTAATAAACTTTACATCCACAGGCCTTATGTTTCAGCGTTAGTGTGCATGCTTCGAGGATTCTACGAAACTGAACAGCCTAGAAATGTGGCCGCCTCTATGTTTTCACTATTGTTGTGAATGCCAGCTGCTGTGTCTACAAATTTCAAAACTGATGTGTGTGCTTGTAATTGGTGTATGTAAGGCCGGTGGCATAACCTGCGTCCATAAATATCTTACAGGAATTGCCCGTCGTATGCTTAAAAAAAGGCATAATTTTGAACAAAATTCAATTTCATTGCTAAAAACAGCTGTCTTCTATTCTCTTTTTAAAAATGTCCTAGTCTAACGCCACCCAGTTACATTAACGTGACCAGTTGTCTTTGCTTGCGCGCCCGTTGTTTTATCATCCCTTATAATGACGAACTCTCGTTTTGTTATTGTGTTCACCATCGTGTGGATTGTTCTGAATGACCCCAGCGGCGCCATCTGATTTCCAGCATTCCAAAGTGCATCATTTGCTGCCCCAGTTGAAATTAAATGCGAAAGTTAACAGAACGATTGTGGTCACACCAAAAACAGAAAGCGGAGAGAACGGCATGAAAGAAATCTAGAAAAGTGCAAAAGTAGCTACCGTTCACTGGGCACTTTCTCGGCAGCTAATGTGGTCAGACTCATGAAATGGCAAAGTCCAAATTGTCTGCGTTACAATAGAAGCTATGCTGATGTCGGAAAAAAGGCGCACATTCAGTACCCTCTTCCCTCCCCTCCCTCGTTAAGATGATAGTATTTGTCCCCGTGTGTGGAGCAGTGGAACAATTATGACAGAAAACTGGGCTAGATTAATTTTTCTGCTCTCTGTTTTTTAGCGCTTTTTTTGTTCAGCAGCGGAACAAGTCCTAGGATTCTAGTCGTAGCAGCGAGTAAAAATAGCCTTTCCTTGCACTGCATTGCGAAAAGGCCAGGATCTGGCCCAGTTCTCTTACTTCCGGAGGTATTTCATTGCACGTCTGACGCACATGTCCCTCCTGTGATTCTGCGCGTTGCAATCCCGTTCTGGGTTTGACAGCCAAGCGCAAAACACCGCGAGCAATATTTAAATGGTAATTAAGCGGTACAACGCGTAATACGCCTTTGTCTGGTTTTGCTAACAGCGACAGCCGCCTGCAATTTACTGCTGAACGCTTTCATAGCTTCCATGCATTATACTAATAAACAATGGGTGGACGTCAAAGGTAATGAAACCATAAATGTGGACGGCATTCCTTTCCGTACTAGCTTTCAAGCACGTCTGCAAATTACGTCATCATGTTGTTGTTCGCACACGTAGTTCAGAGAAATATATGAACGGCTGCTTGGTTTCAGACGGAACGGCCTAAATTGTCGTCTTAATGTTTACGGCGTCAGCTCTCATTCAGCGCGTCCTAGGGTTACATGTGTGCGCTCAAAGTATATTTCAATAACGTCACATCAAAGTGTAGAAAATAACGTCAAGTTGGATATGCCTCTATGCTGTAGAAACACTATAAAGAGGAAAGATATGACAAAAGATTCAGCTTTCCGAAAAGGAAGAAAATCATTGCTACCCGATTCTCTATTGATCATCAATGCTGCTCAAAGGTAAATAACACTGACCACTGAACGAAACCTACAGCACTTTATGGGGGTTTTAAATTTCGAACCAACACTTCACGCGGCAAAGTGCGCCGTAGCAGATGGTTTAAAGCCATTATTTGGCGGCGACGTTCTTCAGCATGAAAGGTGGTGGTGGTGGTAGTGGTTTTTTATTAAAATAATAGTAAAAAAGAATTAAAAGATTTTTGCTCGCCCCGGCATCTGCCATCGATACTGAAGCACCTGAGCTGGGGCAGCGGAAATAAAGGGTAGCAGGCAGAATGGACAAATGAAATGAAAGAGGTGAGGGGACAGGAAGAGAGGATATGGGGAGAAGTAGTATATAGAAACTATTTACACAGTTAGAAACGTGTCCAGGTTGTGCGCGTGTTCAGTTCATGTTGTAGGAATTAAAACACACGCGCACAGCACTGTGTTGGCTACAACTGGAGAGGGGCGTCCAGTTATTAATCGTGCAAGGTAGAACTCGCGGAGCGTTCGGTCACTGCGTTTAACTACATGACGGAGAACAGACGGGACGTCAAGCCCGTGTGTTCGAGGAATGCACAGAGGCTCACCAAGGTTCGCTCACGAGTGCGCGCACTGCCCTGCGGCCACAATAGCGTCTTGACGGAGTCTGGTAGTATGCCCAGCGCCCTATAGCCGCAAGCATATCGCGACGAGAATCGGCGAACGCGGCACAGTGAAGGCAATTCCAGTATATTAGCATTTTCGCATTTTACCTCGTGGAAATGTAAAGCTGTTATCTTGACCTAATGAGTCGACTCGTGGTCAGACCCGAATTCCGTGCAGCCAGTGAGCATGCAGGCCTTAGGTACACTGCGATAGGGTGATTAATACTGGCACTATAAAAATAATGTAAATGCTGGTACAACGTGCAATGCGCAGACGATAAACACTTGATAAACAGTTTAAAATTGGACTCAAGGCAATAATAAAAACCAGCTGTCACTTCGGTCGCGCTTCACAGGTTTTTAGAGCGCTAAAGACATGGTCTACTCCCTCACTATTGGCAAGAGAGTGAATAATATGTACTACAGCTCTCCCTACGTTGTTATTTCGCTCCAATGGGTCCCCAGTAGCATATTGATTGGCACGTCGATTTAGTATAGCCGTGTTGAGGTCGCGGGTCCCGGCAAGGAAGAAGCGATAAGAAGGCTGCGCAGTACTTTACTGGCCGACAGCTCGGATGCTTTCTGGCTGTGCCCATGCAGGTGCTCGCTTTTTGTAGAGCCACTGCTGACGTCACTTGGCGCGGCACTTATCACGCCGGCAACACTGCGGCGGCACGCATCAATCCGTGTGCCTTGAAGTGCAATTAGAAGGTAGTAATAGTGTTCCTTGTGAACTTCAAATAATTCCGTTATGGTTCATTGAAGTACATTCTGGACTTTACCCAAAACTGCGATGTGCGCGCGTATCGGCTCCTGAAGCAACATGCATCGTACATATTATTGTTTTTATTAGCATGTCGTTCTTCCGCCAGTAAACCTCTAGAGTCCTTGTCGAAAGTGACTGCATGTGCGCAATGCGTGACTGGCAAAAGTAAGGGTGTGGAGTAAACGTTTTTTATTTCCTCCTCTGGCAGGAGAATTAAGTTAGTGCGATTTCATTCGAAGTATACAATATTTTATAATCTTGAAGCCAGCCAGCATGATGCGTTCAATGTAACGGATCAGGCATTCTTTTGGCTGTATCTTCTATTGGAGTGAAATAATGAAGACTTGGATGCAGCCGTAGTTATACTGCGGGCGCTCTTTCTTCAACAGCTTGCCGACATCTGCGCCTAGCTTCCCTGCATTCCTTTGGAATGTTTGTCCTTCCATCCAACACCGCTGTTTCGGATCCACCTCTTTTATGTCGTATAGTTCGAGAAGCAGCTGCAAGCCAAGTAACCGAGTTTGTTTCAGCTTCCCCATGGGCGGCACTATCACCACAGTCAGACCACAGGCGAGCGGCGTACGTTGCCTTAGCTGCCAAAGCACCGAACAATACTCGTACAAACGGCTCGTAACGGGCAAAACTACATCCAGCGATAAAAGCCACAGAAGCTAAAGCGATGGGGAAAGGCGTAAAAAGCCCTCCGTGCTTTCTCTTCTAGGTTTGTTCTGACTTTCCAGCACGAAAAAGGTCCGACAGCAGAAGAGTGTGTCGCGGGAAGTCAGAAGTAAAACCGCATGCGACAAAAGATATAAAGAAAAGATAAGAAGAATTGGCCTCCGAGACGTCAATAGTGCCCGCCGCGCACCTGCATGAGCTCCATAAGATTGGCTCGTAATCGATTTGCGCAGTTCACTTGCAAGCTTGCAAGACGACTTTTGTTCGGTTTCCGGATCCTTAGCACATTCGCCACTACAACTGTGGGGGCGCTTAGCTGATTTTTATCTTGCGTTTACGAAGTAGTGATTTTTATTTACCATACTCTATATATTAGGCGAACGGGTGAAAAGGATGTGCCCTTTGTATTCCGGTCACAATTTGTTGTTCGTTCTCGTTTGGTTCGGCATTGGGGTGAACTCGTTGTGGCAGACGAGCGGTAAAAGAAAAGAAGTGCGCAGTTTCATTGCACAGAGTGGGGTGTTCGTGATATCCTTATCTGCATAAGCCATTATTGCAGGCGAAGCCGCATGGTTATCTTCTTTCAATGAAAACGGGAAAAAAAGGCATATTGGCTGCAGAAAACCAGGAAATTAAGCACTGCGTTAGACATTCAAGGTATTAATATTTATATTGAGAGGCAGAGTTTCGTTCCTCACTGAAGCACAATTAAACGCCGAACATTTACCGATAAGCAAGCAGCTGCGCGATGACTTGAACGCTGTAACTGACAGTATGCCTTTCCCGACCCCTGTCCCCCATCGCCTGTCTCTCATTATCCAAGCACTGGAGATAGGCGAGAGAGGGAAGGAAGGGAAAAGGCACACTGCCAGTTACAATGTTGAAATAAACGAGTAGCTGCTTGCTTAATAGGAAAAGTTCGGCATTTAATTGTGGTTCACTGAGAAACGGAGCGCATGCAAACTCAGTTTGATTCTCTTAAATCTCAAACGCAGTTTTTAAGTTCTTGGCTAATCTCACTCTTGTTCTAGAAATTCAATGCCTAAATTGCATGTAATCAACGCGTTAGATCCGACTTCAGATCAGTAAACGCAATGTATGTTCATTCCTGTGTCATCACGTAGTACATTTCGCGCGTGCATTTCGTCTTACTGGACTATTCTGCATGACAAAAACCTTAGAGACGGTTGTATACTTTCGGACTGTAAAAAAATTGCACAAAAACATGTCTGAAAAATACAACTTTGTGCTGCCTAATTTACAGAAAATATGAAAGAAAGTAACATTGAGATTACCAAACTCAGCACTCAATTGTGGTTGTAAACCGGTGACAGGTGTGCACAGAGAAATTTCTTCTAGGAACTTCTAAATGATCAGCAGCATGTCACCGAAAAAAAAATCACCAGAAGACTAGCTTTCCTAATCTCGGAAGCCCACTGCTTCTCCGCTCTCTGAATTGAAAGAAACAGGCAGAACTGCAAGTTTTGAACCAGAAAGTTTTAATCCGCTTTCCTTTAGCACAATTGACGCTACTGCATATCGTCTGGCATGTGTCTGAATTGTACCTAAGAGTGATGAAGGTCACTCCACAGCCAGATTACAATCTGCTGTGCGCTGAACATAGAGACAAGCCTCCTGTGAGCGGGAAGAATTCATTTATGAGAATTATTTAGTAGCATATATTTAATCGAGACAATAAATAGAAATGCATTGTCGGAAAGCAATCCCCGAGTTAGGTGCACCACGTGTAACCAGGAAATCTAGTTCACGATTTCTCAAGCCACGCACCACGCAGCATTTTGGTGGGAGGTCGAATTTTGAGTATAATACGCATTTTTAGGTAAAGCCGATCAGGTAGACAGCGTATTTGAGATTCCATTCAAATGGCGGCCTCATTTTCAACTGAGGGACAGTCTAGCTTATTGACAAGAAGTGCCTTTGATTGTAGAAAGACCTGTAACGTAAAACACTTCGCGGCCAGAGCTAAAAGATTGCCGATGAAAGTGTATTGAGTCTGCTCGAAGGCTCTCACGAGCGACTACTGTTATTCTGAAACTCGACGCACTGTGATAAGTGTTGCCACGTTTTTGAAAATCAATTTTTTCCACGGGAGGTTGTTTGGTCGTGCTCTAAGAGCGCCACTGTCTCTGCACAGAGAGCTCAGGCTCGCAAAGCGCTTTTTGAGTGCCTCAAGTGGCTCTAAAGCCAGCGAATGTGGCACGTATTTCGCTTCCAGGAAACACTGTAAAATATTTATATTCATAATCGCGGGGGCAAGTGATAGCTTAGTTAGATTTCATGTAGCAAAAGAATTGGCGAAAAAGAAATAGATACGTCGAGCAAATTAGGCAGAACCAGAACACATGTTCCCGTTTTCTTTAAACACTGATTCATCGATAATATGCCACATATTCTCTCTTCTGTAAAAACGGTAGCAAGACAGGCTTCTTGACGGAACAAAAGCAAAGGAACAAATGTCGAGAGTGGAGGGGGAGGCTCAGTTTCCTTAGTCAACGTTTCGAAGGAGTACTTGCCTTCCGAGTATGCTCGAAACTTCATTCACTACGGAGCCTGCCATAAAGAGATAAGCCACCGGGATTCTTTTTCAAATTGCTGACGATGATTTATGTTATTTGCTAGTATAAAACACAACAAAATTTGCTCTATTCACAACAGATTTTCTGAAAAATGTTTGGTTTCTTTAGTTTGCTTTAACGTACCAAAGCGACTTAGGCTATGAGTGACGCCATAACTGAGGACTTCGGTGTTTTCTACCACTTGGGGATCTTTAATGTGCACTACCATAACACAGTACACATATTTTTAGCATTTCGTCTCCATCACAATGTGACCGCCGCGGCCGGCATCGATCCCGCGTCTATCGGGTCAACAGCCGAACACTATAACCGCTGAGCCACAGCGCTGTCTACAATGTTTTGGGCAATGAAGTTGCGCTAGCACAAATTCTGATGCAAATATAAAACTTTGTGTAGTTTCTATACATAAGTAACACAGAATTACACACTGCAGAATGTACTACAGAAAAAGTCACAGTACTACAGAAAAATAGTTGGAAACAACTGAGAGCTCTCTCGTTACGATAAAACAGCAAAAAAAAAATTGTGGTATTTTTAACACGTTCCTGTAGTTTTTTTCCACTTCGTTCTTTCACCTTCCCGCTGCAGGCTGCTCGGCTGTCACTGATACATAGGTCTCTTCTGCATCGATCGTGCTGGTAGAAGAACTACTGAGTAGCCTAATTAAATCTAGAAAGGAAGAGTATATCATTTTGAATGACATATCGCAAAGCGGATTTTTTTTTCTGGATAAAATTGACTCTAAGACCAGTTGTTTCAACGCCTCGTCTATTTGTTCCAGTGCTTGCCAGAGAGATTAGTGACGTAATCATCGTGGTCAAATTCATGCTTAATTCACCAAGATGCCTGCGCAATCTGCCTCTCCACTGTCACGCCACCGAATCTCAGCGAGCGGCCATGTTACCATTAAAAACCAGCGCGTCAGATATACTGGTCTCGAACCAGAAGACGATGGGGTATGCTGGCTTTTGCATTAGAATTAAATTAACCGACTAATAGGGTCACAGATCTATTTCAGCCAAAACAATGCTTATTAACACTCCAGACTCAGGATTTTAAATTGGAGGAATCTATGCAGAAATAGAAGAATAATATTAGGACATGTAGAATTACTGGCGGCTGACTAAGTAGTCAATACAAGCTTCGCTCCCTTAAGACATTTACTTGAATCCTCGCTAATGTAGAGGCATTGTTGTTGCTGCTGCATTTTGATAGACTCAGAGAAAAGCTTCAAACAGAGAGCCACATTGTAAGAGAAACCTCAACATGGTCAAAACCGTCGTGGGTTTTATTCTTTAAAAGAATTTTTTTATTTAGATTGCTTTAAATAGCGACAGCACCAATGGCATGCTTTAATTAAACCTCTCATGGTCCTAGATAATTTAGTACCTTATTTCGTGCGCCTTTTATTATTAATTTTTATCGTGGTTAATTGTTCGCAACCATATCGCTTATCACTCAGTGAAATCGAATCACAGGGCTGTCTTTCATTCGAGGCTCCACTAAATGTCACAACTTTAAAAAGGATTGCCAAGCTTGAAAAAAAAGGTGCAAAAAAAGCTGATGATGAGATAATCCAGATTAGGCACAATGTAACGGAATCTCTTATCCTCAGGGTTTGTCAAAAAAAAACAGCGGCGCTGGTAATGACTCTTGCGATAATTATCACAGAAGGGAGAGGTGTCCCCACTGCTTTGGCCGCTACTCATTAGGTGTGGACTATGTACCATCGCGGTAGCAGAACGAACTTTTTAAAGTAATGCGTACCAAATTCTAAAGCTCCAGAGCGGGGCGCTCGCGCAAGGCCGCACTAATTGGGCGGCCGCACTTAAGAGATTCTCAGAGGTGTCCTGTAATCTGGCACTGACCTCTGTAACTCTGGGCAAGACCGGCTCGCTGTAAAATGGGACCCGTGAAACATTTCCCGCTTCTCCCGAGGGGCGGCAGGGACACAAAATTTGCGTCGTTCCCGGCGAGAATAATGTGCCGCATGCGACCGTTACTCCAGGAGTCCAGAGTGCATGGTGGAGAGCCTAATTAGTAAGCCGTTGTTTAATGGATACTGCTCGGGACTACCAGGTCAGGGTCACTACAAACATTCCTGCTTCGTATGGTATTCTGTTTGTTTTTTTATTTACAAAAGCATGAAATCTAGTATCCGCATGCTTAAAAAGAGGTAATAAAATGCCATGAAGTATAATTTTTTGCTTTTTCTTTGAATTGACAAAGTGCGTGTTTAATCCTCAACACTGCCGGCAGTTTTGTGCGCTTTGTTGCCGGTGTACACGAATAGTGTATGTGACAATTATGAGGGGAGGCTATATATGAATATTTTCTACCATGCTTCAAACTTTCCACGTTTTAACGGAGGGCCAGATGAAGGCCCTTAAAGCTTTCAAAATTTTAAACATGCTGACTTGAATTCGCGGAAATAAGCACTCTTCCGCCTGTGTAACTATGACCGCGGAAGCTAATGTTTTACATTAGTACATCTTCAGTGGAGCTAATAATTAAAAAACGAAGATTGGCGTTCCAAATAAAATATTTTACTTTTTAGCTGAGTAAAGGTTCTGGGAAAGAAGATACGCAGCATATCGCTTTATAAGTTTTAAAAATGTGATTATGTGATTATTTTTTTTTGTCACTAAGCGAATGGTATTTGGAGGGTAGAAGCGACTTCACACAATATTTATTATATCTGTTTAGTTGTAAAAGGTAGCAGCCAAGTATTCGATATTTATATCTTACAGCTGTGAAACGGGCCTTTCCAAGAGCCAGAGAAATTTTGCGAAACGCATATATTTGTTGCAGCTTTGAATGCTGAAGTCAAGATTTTCACAAAGAAAAGCAACTTGCCTAGGCGGAGAACATCTATCAATATGGGCTTCATTTAACTGGTGCCTGTAGTTACAGTTACTCAAAAATTATATATAGTACTTAACAGCTGTGTCAGCGCTTGCGGGTTCAGAGCAATAACAATAAGGAATAGCCTCAGAGTTGTTTTTTAAGCCCACAGCTTTTACTGATGAAGAAGTCGAGTGGAGGCATGCGTTCTCGCGTGGCTATTTGTAGCCCTATGTGGGCATGTGCCATAGTATGTGGACAACAACAACAACAAGTATTTGCAAGACACGGGAGGCCGAGGGAAGAGTAAACGTTACTGCACTTACTATTCTCTTTAGTTTTGTTGTTTTTATGTGTCGTAATTAGTCATCAAGGTTTAATTCTTAAAAGTCAGACGCGTCTACAATCTGCTGTCACTAGGGGAAGAACACGACTCTTCCAGCCCCACTATCTCTTAATTGGTCAGGCCAACTTTAGGTTGCTGGCAGAGGATGCAGGCGTGGCTTCTTCAGGCGTGAGGCTGGCAAACCACCTGGACTACGACTAGGTCAGCGCAACGTCAAGCGTTGTACAGAGTCAGAAGACCAAATACTTCGGTCTGTCTGGCCGTTTGCATTTTTCCATTTAAGAACAGAGCTCGCATGTCTCTGCGAAGCCCTTCTAGATAGGTTGTTTGCCGTGCACTCAGATCGCCCAGCACAAGGGCGTCCTGTGTATTTCCGCTTCATCAGGTGTGGGCGGTTGCCTCCACTGAAGGCTTCTTTATAACAGCGTCTTCTTTCCGTCAGAGGCACGATAGTGTCGCACACTAGGTGCACACCTCAACCACACCGTAAGGGAAGGCATGAAGGATTCACGGAAAGAACGAACGAATAGAAGAAGAGGAGATGTAGTAGAGGGCTGCGGGAAAATTTAGACCACCTGTGTTTGTATTTAACGTGCGCTGACATCCAAAAGCACATTGGTGCCTTTGGCTTCACCTTTATGAAAACATGGTCGCCACGGCCGCTATTTTATCGCGCGTCCTCGTGCTCGGTAGTCCAGTTCTTTTGGAGGGTCTGCCATTGCAGCACCGATGAAGAGCAGCAAACGATTCAACTTGTTTGAAATAGTGTTTGTAAAAACCTTTCGTAGTTTCAGTATCCATTACGTAAATGTAGCGGCACACATAAAATAACTTAACCATATCAAGGGTGTTCTGCGGTATATAATTTTCAGTAGTGCTAGAAGATTCGCTTCGGTGTTTTGAGTCTGCGTAGTCTGAGTTCACCGAAGCTCGGAGCAAAGCATGTATATACTTGCATATGGCTTAAGCTACTTTGCAGAATACTGTGAGGAACGAGGAAATTTTTATTGATCAATAGAAGATTTTAGAATAATGTTTAGAAACGATATTTGCTTGGTTGAGGCCGGAATAGGACACAACGCATTTAATCCTTAACAAATGGCATATGTCTGTGATACATCTTTACAGAGCTTTTATTCTGCTTTGGGCGATGATATTACGATTATTAGTTTCTAAGTATGCAGTCCATCTACTCTGCGTCAAGTCCATCGGGTGCCTCAGTGGTATTCGCATCCCTCTGCTGATCCAAACGTCATTGGTTAAATTCCGACTGCGACGGTCGTGTTACGATGCAGGCGAAACACAAAAACAACCTTGTGCTGCTTGATCTGAGAGCGCTTTCAGACCTGAAATTGATGTTAATTAATCTCGAGACCTTCAATATACGCTATTCCTGATAGCCCATTCATCGTTTCAGACCGTTAAACACAACAAAGTAAGAAAAAAAGAACTTTTAAAGAAATTTAGAAAGCTTCGCAAAACCAAAATAACGGTAGCCGTCGCCAAGTAACTTTAGGCGCCTGTATTTGAACCAGGTGGTTGTTAGTTCAAAATTCAACGCCAGCGCCCACGGGTCAAAAAGGGCACCCGCGTCCTTCAGCCTCCAAATGCATCTTAAACGTGTGTGAGCGTCTGCTAGATTATCGAGCCTGTTGATCTGGGACCAATATTTTTAAGCTGCTGAATCTGGAGCCCATTTGCGCATGCGGATAGATTGCCAAAGTAAAATTGGCTCTTCTTTTTGTATTATCACAAAACTGCTTTACCCTGCGAAACTTTCCTTTCCACTGAGCTTGAAAACAGGTTATTTAGGATCAACCGTGCTACTGTTATTTGCCTGCATTTGCCGAGAAGTCGCTGTTGTTGGTGTTGAGAAGTCATCTTTCCCAGAAGTTTTCTTTTTCCATAAAGCTGAACAGGGGACTACCATGCGATCGTCGATTGTTGAACCTTGTGCTACGAATTGCGTCGTGAATGTATGCCTATACCGCAGGTGATATAACCCTCTCCTGTTTGAACAACGCTTCTTAGGGCGTTGTCGATTGATATATAAGAAATTCAAATATTTTTCTGGAGCAGGCTTGAAATGAATAAATGTGATTTTAGTTCATGCCATTCCATCTTCGCCACTAAATTAAGCAGGTATCTCAAGACGCGCAAAGACACAAGGTAGCGATGTGTTTTAGGGCCGCTTTGGCGGCGTTCTGCAACCTATCTTTTTTTTCTTCCTGCTTTTCTTCCCGCCGTGGCCATGAAGTCTTTCGCCATAACATCGTCGGAGGCCGAGCACGTCGCAGACAACGAGATGACGTCCATTGCTATGCGTCTCGGGTGGCACTCACACGTCCACGAAAATTATGGCCTGGCAGACAGGGAACTGTGAAAGTGGTCACGTCGACGCGGGAGTTGACAGATATCCCTGCCGTTGGCGCAACGGGTTTTGTTTCTTCGGGAAGAGGTTCCGGATTGCTTTTGTATCAGAGGACGGCCGGCTGAGCGCAAAACATTGGACACTGACATAAAAAGGGTACCTCAATGTTTTTCTTCTTTTTTTTTTCGGTGGTGCAGGTTGCCGTTTTATGCAGTTCTGTTCCGCAATCTGTGCCACATCGTTCGTCCTTGAAATCAAAATTGGTACTTCCATTTTCTTGAGTGCTTGTGTTTCATTTGCACTCACTTAATGGGCTAGTAGCGTCCTTTCGTAACGGCAACATAAATATTATACTAGATTGTGCCCCTCCGCCTTTTTCTTTTGGTAATCGACCTTTGTGTGCTCTTAAGAAACCGTCATCATAGCTTAGGGAGTAATTTTAAGTCAGTGACACTTGCATTACGGTCATAAGGAACCCTAGATTAAGCAATTAAAGACCCTATGCTTGCATTACGTTGCAAGCTGCCAGAAAGCTTTGTACAAAACGCCGTTTTGAACGACTCTATAAACGCCTTGTTTGCTATCTGCCCATAGCTTTTGAACATGTCTGGTGATTGTCATCAGAGTAGTCGTGACAATATCGGGTTTACCAGTGGGTTTTAAAGCATAAGCACTAATACAATGGGCACCAACCCCGAGAAAAATTGTGCCTTGGCTGTCCGCTTGCGCGAGCGCTCTGTTCGGTGACACTGCCCACTTTTAGTCGTACTCTATGTGGAACTAATTCGCTTGATCTGACGTGAGCAAAATCGTTTCTTGCGTGTCCGCAGGTGGGCTATCGTGAGCGCTCCGTCCAGCGCCACAGCCCGCTCATCATCGTCTTTTGCACAGCAAAAATCCGTGCGTTCGCACTGATTTTAATTCACTAAAACTGCAAAGCATATAATAATATTAACTGGCGGGCTTCTCTTCTTTGCACGTGCATCTCAAACCCTACAGCGGATAATTATGACTTCCATGCACCAAGCGCGTGCGAAAATTGATTTGCGTATGTGCAGAGCCGGCCAAGGCTCTAAATGGTTTTATATGCTGTTGCCTTTTATATGCTTGCTCAAGAGTCCAGCAAGAAAACAGCACTTGAAAATTAGTAGCGAGGGGGTAGAAGTGGTAGAGGAACACGTCTACTTAGGGAAGGTAGTCACCGCTGATCTGGATAATGAGAGGGAAATAACTAGATGATAAGAATTGGGGTGGAGCGCATATGGCAGGTTCTCTCAGATCATGAATAACGGGTCACCCATATCCCCCAAGAGAAAAAGTATACAACAGCTGCACCTTACCAGTAGTCACCTATGGGGCAGAAACGTGGAGGCTAACGGAAACGGTTTAGCTTAAGTTAAGGACAACGCAGCGAAGCATGGAAAGAAAAATGATAGATGTAACATTAAGAGACCGGAAGCGGGCAGAGTGGGTGAGGGAACAAACGCGGGCTAATGACAGCCTAGTTGAAATCAAGATGAAGAAATGTGATTGGGCAGGATATGTAATGCAGAGGTAAGATAACCGCTGGAACTTAAGACTAACGAAGTGAATTTCATGAGAAGGCAAGCTTAACAGGGGCTGCAGAAAGTTAGTTGGGCGGATGAGATTTGAAAATTTGCGGGGATGTGGTGACCACAGCTGGCAAAGGACTCTGTTAATTGGAGAGACATGGGAGAGGCCTCTATCCTGCAGTGGGCGTAGTCAGGCTCATGATGATCATGTTTTTGGCAGGGAGAGGGGAGGTAGGTGGTTTCTTGACTAACGCAAAGTGAACAATGGACAAGAAGGCCTCAGCGTGCCCTCCAATGTTTCGACAAGAGGACTTGCCTTCGTCTAGGCAATGCGTTCAGCGTTGGTGGGGGTTCTTAGGGAATAAACTCGGCGGAGAAAGATACGATGTGAGGAAGGAGGTTGTGATGTAGGAAGAGGGTTGAGATAGTGAGGATGAACCTTGACCAGTCATGATGGCTTCTAGAGGAGACTGTTTGGTCAACCGGCAAACATGTGATAAAAATGTCTCTATCTCAGCAGAAAGAATTACCGGGGTGTGGAGCGTGGAGAGATGGCTAACGTTGGCTTGAAGGGATATGTGTCGAGCTGCGACAGGTTGCATGGTATGGCTGGTTGGCTTTAACTGTGAAAGCTAGGATGACAGAATTAAGCAGCACGACAGAGCTAAATGGCGGGTAAAAAATCACGAATTAAAGAAAATAGAGAAGATGGCGGGAGAGGGCGGAGGAAACGCGGAAGGACCGGAGGAAGGAGTGCAGAAGTCAAGGGTTCCTGAAAAATTATAGCAGGATGTGACGGGCACAAGGTAAAAGTTTAACGATAACTTAAAAAAAAGCAAAGGCGAGGAAAAAGAGAACTGTGGGGGGAATGTACAGGTCGGAGCGCAGCGTTATGTTGAAAGAAACGATAGAGACGATATGGAGTACTCGGAAAACCGCTGTGACCTGTTTCTTTTCCCTCTCATCCCGTGCAAGACTGTTTTAAAGAAGTACATCAGGGCTGTAGTACTCGAGAGATTCTATGTTTTCTTAGATTATGATGTTTCTTGCTGGTTGTAGAGATCTAAGGTTTTTAAGTCGTTTTTAAGAAAGTTTGGCAGATTTTCACGGTAAATCCGCTATATGGTGTCAGTCGTGTTATAAAAATTTGATTTGAGCGCTTGTCTAACATATGATACAAGTGCTTTTATTGGTACGGCTTTCTAGGCGTCTCAGGCTTCTACGCAAATAAATGTACATTGTGAGAACTACATATGATTTCATTATGGTGCATATTGTGAACTTTTATAGAAAAAATATTTTCCGCACGCCCGCGGCCAAATTAATAACGAAAGTCTTGAATATAGCAACTAAAGCTCGAATTTTCTGCTGAAGAGCCGTTCAGCACAGTATAAACAAAAAAATAAATTTCATCAAAATTTTTCGTCAGCAGCTTGACAATACCGTGAAAAAGCTTCGACATAAAATTGATCATCACACTGCTACTTTGTGTACCTCAGCTTTTTTATTTTTGTGGTGCGCAACTTGTTAACACTTTGGAGGAGTAATTTTTGTTAACGTTTCTTGCCGTTTACTTCATTTCATTTCACACAGTCGGTTGGTTCAATTTTGATTATCAAAACAACAGTGTGAGCCGTAACGCATGCCCGGGAGTTAACCCTTGAATATTTTCGGGTACGCTAAGTTGCCTCTGTATTTTCTAAAAAAATATTCAAACATACATTTGAACACCTCTTTTCGTTTGACTTGCATTCAAAAGCGGCCACCACGTAAAGGCAAAATAGTAGAGAAGCAAATCTAACTTACTATAGATTTGCTCCAAAGGAAAGTTTATGTAACGCATTAGAAATGCTTTTGAGTCTACTTATTAAATAAATTGCTCTCTTAACAGCAAGAACCTTTGTTTTTGAGCATTACTTTCAACCCTTTCTCGGTTAGTGATTATTTAGAACGATGTAGTAAGAATAATACGGTTCAGAACTTGAGGCCTCTAGATCCACAAGTGCTTTGGGACTTAACTGAGTTTCTGAGCAATTGCTTCGATAGGAATCTGGATCTGCTCGTAAGGTTATTTCTATCACCAAACGATGAAGAAACGTACTCTCACTGAAACGAACAAAAATGATTTCGAATATTCTTGATAAGATAGAGGAAGCGCTGTGTATATTTCTGTTTAATTCAACTCCAGTTTTACGCTCATAATTGATATTTTTCAAAGTCAAATGTTGAAACCGTCAGCAGGTAATTGCCTTAAGGGAGCTATGTGGTAGCTTATTTAGCGACTTCCCTCAATGTCAGCCTTGATTATGAGCGCTTATTGCAGTTGCATTGTTTATATTTGTTCTTTATATGTGTCAAAAAGCCGCAGAGAGACGTCAAATTTTTTTTAAAAATGCGCGTCAATTATTCGCGAGTGAGGACCTCACAGCTTTTTCACAATGCGGCTCCGAAGAGCTGCACATACGCTACGCGGGCGTGTCGCCGTGCTAGCCTAATATATAAGGCAAATGAAATAAGACTAATTTTTTTTAACAGGAAGCTGAACATTAACAAATAAGGGCAACACCAAAGAATTGCTTTGGTAATAGCGTTACAAGATAAGTTGTGCTTTGAAAGAGATAGCTTAGCTCTGTCAAAAAAAAAACAATTTTTTATGTTTTGACGAAATTAACTGCCCCGTACGAGTTTGGCTTTCCTAAACTACAGCGAGCGGTGCAACGCTCTCCGACAAGTTTGTGTACCCGCGTCGATGACGATTATCAGAGTGAATTAGTTTATCTTCATATTAAAGCAATATTCGCATTGGAATTATTTTGCGACAACTTACCTCGAATGGCACAGAGGAGAAAGGTAAGATGAGGACGGTTGAATTGAGAGCTATCGGCGCTACCTTACGGTTACGGGTACAACATCCAGGTATGGTGTCGTTTGTGGAAGCGCGCACGTTATACTCGTGACGTCTAGTTTTTAATGCATATAGAAGATAATAATAATAATATTAATAATAATAATAATAATTGGTTTTGGGGGGAAAGGAAATGGCGCAGTATCTATCTCATATATCGTTGGACACCTGAACCGCGCCGTAAGGGAAGGGATAAAGGAGGGAGTGAAAGCAGAAAGGAAGGAAGGGGTGGCGCAGTGGAGGGCTCCGGAATAATTTCGATCACCTGGGGATCTTTAACGTGCACTGACATCGCACAGCACACGGGCGCCTTAGCGTTTTTCCTCCATAAAAACGCAGCCGCCGCGGTCAGGTTCGAACCCGGGAACTCCGGATCAGTAGTCGAGCGCCCTAACCACTGAGCCACCGCGGCGGGGTCCATATAGAAGATGAAAATTGTCCTTCACCCTTTTCCTACCTGCTATTTCAATGCACACTTGATGCCCTCAGCGTTTCATTAAGTTCATTGTGAAGCCGAGAATATCTCTAGTTCTTGACTACCGGCAAAGCATCCTTTTGTATTTCCTCCATCTGCTCATTATACAAGGGGCCACTGTCGCTGGGTAATATACGTTGCACTGCTTCAGTTTTGTTTCCTGCCCCAGCTCTGAGGTACGAGATAGACCAAAACAGCGTTTACTGATAACTAATAGCGAAGCATTAAAAAGTCCACTGTAAAGATAAAGTGCCCGCATTCTGTCCCAGTATTCTCTACACTTTGCCACCTTTCACGGTTGGCATGTGGCACAGTGGAGAGAGAGAAGTCACCCCTATCAACTTCTAGGGGATATGAGAGAAAGACCAGAAAGTAGCTGGTACGAGAACAACAGAGGGTGCCTACCTTAGACGGAGAAGGTTTTGACGCCTGCGGAGGAATGCCTAACATGAGCGTGGCCGCCAAGGGAACTACCTGGTGGGTGGCTACACTGGGAAGTGGGCGGCCAGTTAGCCAATGCTATTAAGCTTTTCCTGATTAATGCGATAAACATGCAACCTTAGGTCTTCAAGTAAGGAAAAGAACTAATGGTAACGCCTGGTCATTGCAGATTGACACTTAAGCACCCCCGTAATATTCCTTCCACTTTTTTGTTTAAAAGGAATTGAGGTGCGTCTTATGGAAATCGCAATCAAGAAGATTCTTACTTTTTTAACTGATTCGTTTCCCTCTGTGCTCTGGCCAACGCTGAAACAGAAACAACGTCGTCTAGATGCCAGACGTAGGTACTTGCAGTCTAGCGTTCATACTTTCTTTCGCCCCCATCTGGTAGTCAAGGACACAGTTTTCCTAGACAGGCAGCTGTAGTTATCCTCTTGAGCTTGTCACAACGTAAAAATGAGAAGGCACTCACTCAAGCCACCTTTTGCTTTTTCTCCTGTCGGCAGCATGCTTTCACGTTACACACAATCCGAGAAAGGTGTCAGACCGTTCTTTGCTATTGGAAGTGCGACAGCTTCCTGATGCGCGCGTAGTAGAAGCGTCGTGTTCTGTCCGCTGCTGCAACCTCTCGGGCATCAAGAAGGTTGACAGTGATGGATGGTGACGGGAGTACTCAGCAGAGCTATGTGCGATATTTGAACATGACCCGGAATCTATAGGGCAAAGATAGTGCATCCAAGTGTCAAATTGTTGACACTGTTAACAATTTATTTCGATCAACTTTCACGCCACCCTAGCTGCAGCGGTCGCATCGTTTTTCATTTATGCCGATGCTTCATTTTCGCATTTGTGTTTCTACAGCGACACAGTTGCATTCCAGGTGCACGGTTTGCGCTGCGTGCATGAAGACCCAAAGGTTGTTCCTGTTAGCGCTTCGGAATTGAAATCTTAAAAGCCAGATTATAGTTCTGCCGCTGTGGTTTCTGGAGATCTCGTTCTGCTGAGGCCCCGCAAACTGCCTCAAATACCATAAGAAGAACCATTTGAGACTTCTTCACATTCAAGCAAAAACAGCAGCATGTCGCAATGGCATGTTATAAAACGGTCAAGACAGAAAGTGAAAAATATATCTCCAGCCCATTAGCATGTCGTAAGATGCAAAACGCCCCTTTCAAAGCGCACGTGTGAAGTGGAAGCCCCAAATCAAATTCAAATAAAATTTTATTTAAATTTGGTGTCTCTATCGTAGGATCTCTGCATAATCGCTCGATCTATAAACGATTGCCACACATTACAGGCATGCATAACACAGATGAATGATGCGTGCGTAGGAAAAAAATGGCACAGTTCAAACGTAGTAAACCAAGCAGCACGTGTTAAAACACTTGAGGTAACACCGCCTCAGAGGCAACCGCGTGGAATATTTTATTGTCAGCCGCTCTCGGTTGCCGCATGGAAGAAGAGGGGGCGAGGGGCTACGGTCGGTGCGAGCTGGCGCTCTTGAGGTACATATGGACACGTGTGTCCCAAAGCATATCTTGTTTCTTTTTTTACCAATTCACTTAACTGTTTTTTGATGTCTGGGCGCCATAATGCCGGATAAATATTATTAAATTAATTTTCCCATTGCTAGTTTTCTTGTCTACCTGAGAGGTTTAAAATATGTCTAAACGCACTTGCAATGTCTTTAAGGTTCAAGCATGTACTGCGCCCAGTTCTCAATGGGATGGTGCACACTCTACAATACACATAGCAATCGAATCCGTGCATGTTTTTAACGAAGAGAACTTAAAGAAAGGAACAGGAGGTGGGTGAAAATGCATGCAAGTGGAATCAGATGGATGGAACCACGCGATATTTTTCGGAGTGGTGCCAGAGAAGGTTCTTTCTATTACAGATCTTGCGTTGAAAATATTTTGTATTGTCGGATTGAAATCATCACCCCGAACCCTCAATAGATACGGATTAGGTGAGTTTCATGGTTTTTCCGCTGCAGATGTAGGCAACTGAGAGACTGCACCTAACGGCTAAGCAAGTTGTTGTTGTTGTTAGCCTATCAAAAGATGCACATACCCACACTGGGAGATCGGCCAAGAATGGGGTGGCTAAGCAAAAGTTTTGCACTCACCACAAGGCTTTGTCTCTTTCAGCGTGGTAGTAGCTATCATCATTAGGTTGTTGATGTGCTCATCATAATACTTCCTTGTTTCTGCAAGCACGTCCTGCACTTATTGGAATATATGAGTAACATCGGCAGTACCACTGCCGCGCCGTCGTGATACAGCCCATTCCCGTGCGTACACTTAGCGATCTTTGTCATGGAAGGAACCTGGATCAGAATTGGTCGAAAAAGGAAATAAAAATATATATATACGCAATGGTCATTCATTACTCCAATGTTTCATGCAATGAACTCACAAGTGAACAACCAATCTCTATTTAAAAACCTTTATGATTACTAAATGTTATCGGTCGCACGTCTAGCCGGCCTGGCTCAGCAGCAAGCACTGCGTCTTTCCGCCCTCACCACGTCCCTGGCCCTACTGACTGGATTACCCCTCCGGTCGTTTGGTGTCAACGCGCACACACCGGCACAGAACCACACAGTCTTAAACTTTAAGCCAACTTCCACACCCGAGAATTGTGAAATAAATAAATAATTGGTTTATGGTGGAAAGGAAATGGCGCTGTATCTGTCTCATATATCGTTGGACACCTGAACCGCGCCGTAAGGGACGGGATAAAGGAGGGAGTGAAAGAAGAGAGGATCAAATAGGTCCGTAGTGGAGGGCTCCGGAATAATTTCGACCACCTGGGGATCTTTAACATGCACTGACATCGCACACCACACGGGCGCCTTAGCGATTTTCCTCCATAAAAACGCAGCCGCCGCGGTCGGGCTCGAACCCGGGAACTCCGGATCAGTAGTCGAGCGCCCTAACCACTGAGCCACCGCGGCGGGGCAAAGGTGTGAAAGTTCACGGCAAGAAATCGAGCACTGCACATCCTCTCTTCCTCTCCCCTCACCTTTTTCATTTCATTTCTCCATTCTGCCTTCTATCCTTTATTTTCGTATTCCCAGCTCAGGTGCTTCAGCATCGATGGCAGATAAATAATAATAATAATAATAACAATAATAATAATAATAATAATAATAATAATAATAATAATAAAAATAATAATAATAATAATAATAATAATAATAATAATAATAATAATAATAATAATAATAATAATAATAATAATAATAATAATAATAATAATAATAATAATAATCATTGGTTTTGGGGAAAGAAAATGGCGCAGTACCTGTCTCCTATATCGGCGGACACATGAACCACGCCGTAAGGGAAGGGATAAAGAGGGAATGAAAGAAGAAAGGAAGAGAGAGGTGCCGTAGTGGAGGGCTCCGGAATAATTTTGACCACCTGGGGATCTTTAACGTGCACTGACATCGCACTGCACACGGGCGCCTTAGCGTTTTGCCTCCACGAAAACGCAGCCGCCGCGGTCGGGTTCGAACCCGGGAACTTATAGCCGTATGTGGATTTAAGCAGTTCGTTTCTGTCTGCATGCAAGTGATCTTGTATGGTAATATGAACGATGAGCAGCCTTTACTCTCTGAAATGATCACGTATTCTTCTCTTTACTTTATTTTTATTTCTATCCCGTCAGCTCGACGCAAGTGAGAAGGAAATTCTGTAAGACGCTGTGAATGAAACCGTGACAGAGTAGAGACGTTCGACGTAAGTAGAAGCTTGGCGTGTTGACTAGAAAGTCAAGACGGCTCTCTACCCGAACCTGAATGTCTTTTTTTCTTTTTTCTTCTTCGTTTCTGTAAATTTTTTGCCGGGAGCCACTGAAAATTTAAGAAAAATAGAACTGATTTTCTCCTCTTTTAACACTCAAATCGTCCTTGGCTCCGACTTCAATGATCACGCTTTTCGCTCTGATAAAATGGCACCGTTTCACGAACTTTTAGATATCACTATTCGAAAGGTTGTCATCTGTTCTCGCATTCTCAAAACCGCCTGTCTCATCAACTGCTGCCTTTTCAACGCATGTTTCCTTACTTGTGCTAGTCGCTTGTCGCTCTGACAGCCTTTGACGTTTCGATCTCCATGCGATTTGTGTTTCTTACTTTTTTCTGGAATTTTCTGAAAGCAGTGGGCATCTGCAGTTATAGATGCTGACTGAATTGCTTCAAAAACGTTTCTATGCTGACTCTAATGACCGAGAACCTCCGTTCCGCTTCCATCAGTCGCCAATGGCTCCTGCGAAAGATAACGGAAAAAATCCTTTGGAATGCTTAGAAAAAAATTGGAGAAGACACTTAAGCTCCGCCTTAAAGGTATGACCTAACAGCTTTAATGATTTAATGCCCGTATATGCTGAATTCGTATTTCTCAGCTTTCCGCTCATAGATCGCTGAGGGTCCTCACACTACTCCCTCAGCAAGGGGTCAGCGATGCCCTGCGATATCAGGTAATGCCATCGGGGAGGCTTGTGTAACCCAAGTTGCTGTTTCCGAACACCACCTCCCGCGATTCCACCTGCCACGATACCACCTTCCACGATGGTCACTTTTCCCACAATCCGGTGGGTAGGTTGTGATGTCGCCACAAGGTCTCGCGACTTAGGTCGCCACCTAGGCTGCTTCCCCTGCGACTGGCACCTATGCCACCCTACACTACCCTATTTGTCGTTGCCAACGCCGACGCCGGATTTTCTTGGCAACGGGGCCTTTAACGCTATTGCTTTATTATAGACCGTGACGCTAATGACATTCAACTAATCGCAGAAGTATGCGGTAACCCACATAACTGGCAATGTTGTCGAGGTTAGCAGGGGGTGGGGGAAGGAAAATTGAATTTACATCCATTAAATTACAAGCAACAGGATAGTGTACGAGGATCATTTCTACGCCCATGTTGCGCGTCAGACAGGCTATGTTAAACCGGGCGTTATAATCTCTTATGCAGGTATATGCAAGCTATTCCTTCGGATTGGAACTGTTATATATACCGGGTAATGTTCCAATGGCTTCTGAATTCTTCCTTCAAATGTTGCTAGAAAAATCTTTAATGGTGAAAGGATACAGTGAGACCGAAAATATTGAAGACTGAGACCCAGACTAATACATGGGTTTGACGCGATGCGTTCCTTATGTATTTTCAGTATTCCCTTCGCTGCTGAATTGTGAAATAACTTTCCGAATTATTTAGACTTTTCGCGTATCCCCCCTCCTCCAACAATTATTGTGTGTTTTGTGATTCATATTTGTAACAAAAGAGACACGATTTTTTCTTGTTAATGAATGCTGCAGACTTGTCTAGCCTTTGGTTTCGTGCTGGAGACACGCGTCAATTTTCGCTCGTAATTTTACTTACCTCATGCCACATGCTTGATTTGATTTATGAGGGCTTAACGTCCCAATGCGACTCTGCCTGTGAGGGACGCCATAGTGAAAGGCTCCGGAAATTTCGACCACCTGGGGTTCTTTAACGTGCACTGATATCGCACAGTATATGGGCCTCTGAAATTTTGCCTCCATTGAAATTCGACCGCCGCGGCCGGCATGGAACCCGCGTCTTTCGGGCCAGCAGTCAAGCGCCATAACCACTGAGCCACCGCGGCGGCTGTCATGCTTCATCGAACATTATATTTGTTGCCTGTATTGTATTTTTTGTGGAACCCATCTCCAGACTGCTGTTGGTCTACATTTTTTTGTCATATTGGGAAGGTAACAAAAGAATTAAAGATGATTATGATGATGATGATGATGATGATGATGATGATGATGGAAGGCCATGGAGCAGAAAGAGCATAGATATTCAAGGCAGTATCATTCCGGTCCACTGAATGTAATTAACTTCATCAGAACTGACAGACTTTCATTTAAATTCATAACACCGGCATACAAATAAAACCTAAAATTAGCATTTTCGATGAAAACTATCTACTCTGATATTTACCTGATATGTTGCGCCTTTTAAAGCACCAAATGGCTCAATGAAGAATTTCAAACAATCGTTGAAACTTCAACAATTGCAATAGCACTTCTTTATGATAGTCTATAGTAGAACAGTGTAGGTTCTAAAACATGTTATGCTCGCGAATAATACGTGTCAAGTAAATCATTCCGGACTTTGGCCGCGCTGTATCTAGGCGTAATGCCATTTACCCAGGATGTAAATGACAACCTATAGATAGCGAAGCAAATGCGTGCGTGTTAGCGTCGTGTTGTCATATTTTCACAATAGAGGAAATTCAGAACGAGCCGGAGTGATTCATTACCAAGGAATCTGCCAAGTGTCGGACACGACGGGCTCTGCAAAATGTGGGGGAGGGAGTACTTACCGTGCTCTGGTAAGCACTGCGCCCTGACAAACTGGCGGCAGTAAATAGCACGGTCAAAGGACACTTAATCAGGCAGCGTCAAGTTCCAGCTAAGCGGCTGGGCATAGTCTTATCCAATTATGCAAACAACGACTATACGCAGGACTCCTGCACCCCAACTGTGCTCGTGTGTTTAAATTTCGAGGTGACAGAGCCCTTCAAAGAGCTGCCTGTGTTGAGGTCATATCAGTGATGGCCAGCCGAGTGAAATACGAGCCCGTATTTATTTGCCGGGCTTTCTGAGTGATGATTCTGTACGTGAGTTAATAAAAGGTCACGCTGCGTGCGTTTCGAGCCTGTAGGGGAAGTACTTCTGAATAGTGAGCGGAAATACGTTTGTGGTAATAACTGCGAACTATGTGAGACGACTCTGCTTGTCTCACCTGCACCACTTCATGTTTGCGATACAAAGCTGTGGGTGTTTTCCGCAGGCAGGAAGTATTATTGCAGAGCCGCTTTAGGGAAGCTGGTTTTTATTTAAGCTACATCGCCGTGGTTTCAACTAACTCGCGACAATGACACATCAAGAACACAAACACTCACTAAAACCGAGAAATGCATAGGGAATTGTT
Organism: Amblyomma americanum; assembly: GCF_052857255.1. Taxonomy (NCBI): domain Eukaryota; kingdom Metazoa; phylum Arthropoda; class Arachnida; order Ixodida; family Ixodidae; genus Amblyomma; species Amblyomma americanum. The sequence goes on along the minus strand of NC_135504.1, from coordinate 122,959,901 downwards.
TCTACTCTCTTTTTACGCTTGTGGTGCTGATAACACGAAATTATCAGTGCAGCCACTTTTCACGTGCGAGATAGTTGATCGAAAATGAAGCGTAAAAACCATCAGCAAAATAACAACTATGAAAATTTAAAGTACGTGCCAATCCTTTATTTTCATTTGGCCTGGGCGACTTTCTTGACCAGCACAATGCCCTTCGAGGACATAACTGGAATTTGAATTTAAAATAGAAGGAAGGAAGAAAAAAAACATTGTATGCAGAGTGGCGGCCATAATAATTTGACGCACGCTGTGGAGGAGAACCTTACTTGCAACCTTCGGAAAATGCAGAAAGCTTTCGCGTTGCTCGCACGCGCCGTAAGAGAACAGTTGAAATGTCAAAGAATGCATGCTCCACGCCTAGTTGTTACTATTAGATTTCATTCCTTTGAACTTCAAACAAATATGCAGTTATTCTATCTTTCAACAGCTAATAAGGAAGAGAGAGGTGCCGTAGTAGAGGGCTCCGGAATAATTTCGACCACCTGGGGATCTTTAACGTGCACTGACAACTCACAGCACACGGGCGCCTTAGCGTTTTTCCTCCATAAAAACGACGCCGCCGCGGTCGGGTTCGAACCCGGGAACTCCGGATCAGTAGTCGAGCGCCCTAACCACTGAGCCACCACGGCGGGTCAATTTCAACAGCTGCCGACTCAAGATATAGCTTACGTTTCGAAGCTTTGCTGATATATCAAAGTGCCCGCTAGGTAGTCATGATATGAAAGCTGGCCTCTCTCCAACGTGGAAATCTTACGCAAATAGTTTTGCTATACAAGCGTGTAGCATTAGGACCTGTAAGTACAGCGATTCGATTTAAACTGTGCGGTGAGGTATTTCTGCAGACAGCTTTCCTGCGTATCCGAAAGATAATCTGAGACACTCAAAGGTATCACATCTAGAACAAGCTGTGAATGTTTAATCCGAAAAAAGTCTCAATTCGTTGACGCATGTAATGCGAAAAAAAATATTCCAGATTAGCGGCTTACCTACACGTGTCCTACGACTTAGTGTGTTACCAGACATTTTATTTCGTTGAGAGCTTTTTTTCTTTAACATGAGCCACAGCTAGCAAAGGGTCTCGCTCCAATAAAATATAAGCTCGACTAGTAGCACACGTACCAGGCTAACCTAGGATGGCGCTCGTCACGGTGGTTTCCACTTATCGCGTCTTTTCGGCCGTTTGGATGCACAATGCTACTAAAGTGCCCAACAAGACTAGCATTGTTATAAGTAGCGCATCGAAACACTGTTGACATTTTTTCTAGCAACTCAAGCATCTTTGCGGGTATTCAGCAGCAAAACATGAAGCTGTGACTGGCTACAGCATGTAACTGATTGTTATGCGCTCTTCAAACGGAGCATTGTGTTGGGAAAGATCTCATGTGCAGGCAGTCTTCTTTGCAGAGGCCATGGAGCTTGTTATCCTTCATCAAGTGCTGTCACTGTAGACATGCATCGCTGAGGCTTCTGCGAGGAGGAGCGTAGAATGCGCAAAATAGATTTTGGCCAAGTGTATCCATGCGGCTAGAAAGTAAATAGAATACTTGGGCGTCAGGATCTATCATTGAGCTGCTTACGACGCGTTATGTCCAAACAACCTTCAACCTTCTAAAAAAAATAACCAGAAGGACGACAAAACATTCTTGTGGACCCTGCACAGGAGCATCTGCTGTAGTTTTTATTGGGGTTTCAGAAAAGTGTCACGTCACAATAGGTATAAACACTGCTGTTGAACAGTCTCGAATAGGGTATTCCGACCTGTAAAATGATTTCCTATACAGGACGCTTCCCAAAGTAATATTCAACATCACAGTTGTCTTGCTTGACTGTCACGTTCTCGAAATATGCCTCTTTTTCGGTGAACCTCGAAGCGTATTTCTTATCAAATGCGTTATCCAATATTTTATGGTCTTTTATACTACTTGGGGAACACTACGTTGCCATCTGAACAGTATGGCTAGCTGCAAATAAATACAGTTATCGTGCACCAAGCAAAAGAGTAAAGCCTGCTTATAGATTTTTTGCGGGAGGTCTACTTCTAATCGAGAAACTTATTTATACAAGAGAATACATGCGCTGACAATTAACGAGATAGCAAAGAAAAATGTTTTCTTCCAGGCAAACTCTTAAAGCTTGATAATATCTCAGAGGGGTATTAGAAACTATTACATGTCAACTGGTCTGCAGGTGTTGAAAACCCCGGAGTGCAGTAAACAAGAGGAACTTGTGAAGAGCCTCGAATTAGAAGAGGAATTCTAAGCCCAGATCATGAAGTAGTAGCTTCACTTCTGCTAGTTTGCTGAGTTTCTCTCATTCTGTATCCTCTGAGCATGAAAATTTTTGAGACCGCTTGCAATGGCCTGATAAGAAGTTCACTGGCCTCTTCCGATAGCTGTTAACTCATACGAGTAACTCTTTGCTTTTAATCACGTTTTGATGTTTTTTATATATATCCAATGAAAAGAGTCGTTACTCTTCCAGAAGATACCGCAGTACGAGTGAATAAAATTTCAGCGATGTGTAGAATGTGTAAATAGAACAGAGCGCGAGATTGAGAGTGGTGGCAGGCTCGTAAAGAACAGCAGAAGTTGTCAACCTCTGCTGACATGTTCCAGCTTCATAGCATCTTTTGTAGCATCTCTTCCTGTCCAGAGGTGGACAAGTGACAAACGTTTATGGCTAGTGCCATCGTACGTAGCCCAGCTTGCGTTGAATGTATTTTTTTCTTCACTTTCTCCGCGGCAACCGAAGTACAGCCTGCAGCATTTCCCAGAGTTATCTCTAAGAGCGACAAGATGGGCGTTGCCACATGGGAATACCTCATATAGTAAGTAAGGAAGTTTGTGTAAACATACCATATAAAGAGCACAAAAGAGCACAGGCCTGGTTGACTGATGCACACTGGTTAAAGGAAGTGGCACTTCAAACAGCAGTCATTCGAAAAAAAATTAACGCAAAGAGTGAAAAACCAATATATTCTCCACTATTGGAAGCTCTGCGGCGAGCAGCGAAGATGCTCATGCATGAGGAAGAAGGCTACAACTTATGCGCTGACCTTGGCGTTCGTGTGGAACCAATTTATATCAATATAGTTGTATCACATCGAGAGTATCCCCTTGTGCATTATATATCCCAGGCAGTGTACGAATGGACGACCGGATGCGGGTCGAACTTACCTCTTGCTCCTCACACAAAAACAGTATAGTCTCCTGCAATACAGATTCGTTACAACACCAAAACAATTCATATTTCGCCGACGTTGCTGGGCCGTATACTTCAAAATCCATATGCGTGTTTCAAATTGCTAGCAGTGGTGGGCATCTTTGAACACTGATATTCCCAATAGCACAGAATTACCACACATGGTTCCCCGAAAAGAACGCTAATATCTTAATAGTTTAAACAGGATTAGGGAACAAAATTTGTCACATGGCGATCACAACTCTCAGTAACATTCCAAAGCGAACATTTGCTGCTTAATTACTGCGCCTGGCCACTAGTGCCTTCTTGCTCAAGGAACTGTTTCTTGAGGAACGTCACTTTTCGGTTATTTTTATTTCGTACACGATCATCTGGCTATGGCTCTTTACGTTACATGATCACTGGAGGACTTGACCTAGCATTCCTCGAGCTATATTCCGCATCATGATTGCCATATTTGTATGTTTTCTGTAGGGAATAAATTGAATCTCCACCGGCATGAAAAAATTCTCTATTTTATTCTATGCATACCATGTGGATTGTAGCCGTGTAATTAGGTATGCTCGGCGCGAACGGAATATTCCAGAGGCAATTTGTTGGACACATCAGAACTTATATTTCTTCATGCTGCTCACAGTCTGATAAAAAATGTTCTATTTGAAACCGACATATATGTTCCGCATGAAATTTGAAGCCATACAGGCTAGCCAGGTTTTCTGGAGTTGAAGTGCAAGATCATATAGTAGGAAACCCGCATAAGCTTTGGGACGCAGTCGATAACTATTCTGCGACTGCACCAGAGTGTGGCATATAGGCAGTCCAAGACAAACCATCGAGTTTCCTAGCTAGAGGCTGCAACGAAGACATCGTTGTGATCCATAACCTAAGACTCCGATGTAAGTGAGAAAACAAGAAACAATGTTGACATTGAGCGCACGAATGCCAGGAGACGTTCATACAAATATTTTACAATTTATTCAACTCTACAAAGAGCCGCAGGGACCCAGAACTCGGGACACCACCGAAACTGAATTCCTTGGCATGCCACTTACAAATAGCATTCATTTCTCGGCAGAGGCCACAGGGCCATAAGGTTTTGAGAAGGTTGTGTTTTCATTTTATCTGGCTGCTTTGGTCTCGCGGGAGCGAGTTTTCGGACATTGTGTCTTTGATTTAGGGCCAGTAACTGTTTTTCTTTCTTAAGGACGGCAGCATGCCGCCTGGCTCTGGAATTGAAATACGGCTTGCGCTTTCCCTGAAACAAAGCAGTACAATGCCATAAATTTGCGCTCACAGTTTAACACGGCTGAAGCGCTGGGATCGATGTGGCATTCTATTTATTATATTTCTCCGAGTAGGACAGTGCGCCAACGCAAACAGCAATAAGTTAAACGAGAAGATTATAGAAACTGGAACAGCAAAACGAGAATATGCTACACTTAGGAAAAAGGATATCAGTACACTTGACGTCCATTTCGACAGCGCTGAGCTCACTGCGCGGAACAGTTAAAGGGGCTCGCCTGCACCAGCTGTGGTCTCTGTATTAGCGCTTTCATGTTTCAGTTATGTCTGCGTTTCATTTGTTGCTGATTGTACATACGGGGTACGTTACGCCATACCTTCTCTCTTCACAGCGGTAGCAAAAATTGAATACGGTATTTTTCTCGCAATTTAAAAAAAAACATACAAAGGTACCGTAGCTACAGAATTTAAAAATTTAAACATGTAAAGTAGATATGAAGTGGGTTTTATTAGCCATACTCGACAAAGTTAACGACGCAATTTCTCAAGAAAGTTCACGGCAGTGTGAATGAGGCCTATGTCACGAAAGGTTGATGGTTTTTGGCTTCCCGTTCACACCTAGCCATTTGCCCGCACGTTCACGAGTCACGCGCCGAGATACTGTTTTTCACGTATTGTATGTCTTAACACGAGACCAAGCTGGAAAGCACTGCGTTTCAGTATTAGGTAATTCCTGCTGTCATGTTGTGGAAGTCATCACTATTTAGAGACAGCTGGTCTGCCTGGCGATGCAAACCAAGCCATGTGCTCAATGTCAGGAGTGGTTGGTAGAAGATGCAGGGGATATTGAAATGGCAGGAGATATTTAAAGAAATTGTGCTCCAGGTACGACAACAGACCCTTACAAGGTGAGAGTACCTCATTTGGGCGCCGCTGACATTGCGAGAGCTGCTGAGCCTCGTTATCAAGTGTTCTCTTTAAGTATGGTTAACAGTACACGTGGTTTGGCTTGTGGGCTCCTCGACGATAAATGCAAGATACAGTGGCTTTAGATTCCGTGGTCAGCGCTGGAGCACATATGCAATTTCATGCTGTGGTATATAAGATACTAAATTTATTCTCTAAAACTCAAGTTATAATGGGAACATGCTGGCACGACATCGTATTAGAAGCTGTATTTAGTCAATGAGAGCATCCAATTCTATCGATGGCCAGTGATTATGCTATCAGGATGTAGCCGGACTACAAACGGCATGTGAGACGGTGAGTGTGGGCTCCCGATGCTTGAAGGAATGAGCAAATTTGAGAGAACGTGATGAGCATCAACACGCCATGTAGGGAGCGAACGGCGGGCAAATCCTGGAGAAGGCAGTTGGAGGTTCTAAGTCCTGTTTGAGGTGTTAGCGCTTGGCGGCTTCATTTGCAGACATGGTTCCTTGAACATTCATCGTGAAAAAGTGCAACGATGGGGACCCTGCTGTGGTTTCAACGCTGAAAAGTGCTGACTGTCTGCGCACCACACTTAAATCGTGTAGTTAAAGAGTAGCCGAAAAATCATATGTCGATAAAACGTGTTTAGGCTTTCCTCTGGAGAAAATGGATCACCAGGAGAACGCAGACAACTCTCCGGCACACATACGCAGGGCCAAAACAAAGATGTAAAATTGGGCTTTCATATCGGTGTTGTTCTTGGAGAACATTAAGATTGCTAATTTATGTGAGAACAATAACACTTTTAACGGCTGAACGGAAAAGATTGCAATTAGCTATTTCTTTGGCAAAAAATATTCTCATAACAACTAGTGCTGCTTTGACGCAATGGTTCAATTATTATCACAGTCCTTTCAATGAGTGCCACAATAATGCGGCCTTAAAGGAGTTGGTGATGAACTAAAAGATAAGCAATAGAAAGTTCGACTAAAAAGCGAATCGAAATTATCAAAGACGTCGCCATCTCTAATCGTGCCAGTATTATAAGGTAACGGATATCAAACTATCCTTTTGATTTGCTCTGCCCAAATGAAAGTAATTTTCAGATTGTTTATAGCGCAGATCGTTTCCGCTACTTTACTAAGTTGCCAATCTGTCGGAATGCTGCAGAATGCCTTAATGCTATTTGTCTTTATTAACAATTCCAGCTATGGCTTCCGAAAAGCTCCTTTCAGCCTCTAACTTCTTACTTTTTCTTTTCACTTTAGCATGCCTACTGCGCGCAAAACATTTGTATTTACGTGCAACCATAGTTCCGACCTAAAACATAAATATCAGCTTACACCACCTCTAAGAAAAACAGGTTTGCTTGACAAATGAAATAATTGCTGGCTCTCAGCTCCCCATTTTTCTTCTCAAGGTAGTCGAGGGAACCCAAGCGGCACGTGAACCGTCGTAAAGGGAAATGCTCTCTAGGAGCAGAAAGAAAGAAAGAAAGCGTATTCGATATCCGGGTCCCATTTTCACGCTTTGCTGGCTCCCGGCTCCCCAGAGGCAAAGGAAGAAGAAAGAACGGCCAGTCATTTCCCTAATGACTTCGTTCTTCACGAGTGGTGCTTTTCTCTGTGTATCACACTAAAGCGTCGGCTTTCTTCAGAGGAAGTCGTCATTGTTTGTATTTTTTTACCCCTACCGACAGTTCAGCCTCCATGCGATACATCTGAATTTGTATAGAAAACCGCGAGAAACACTCCGGAGCTCTGGTTTGCACTAAATTTCAAGCATCCTCGGACTCTTGCCGCATATTTTCTGCCATGTGCTTTCCCATATTTATAGTGCTACCCAGAGCGTCTAGCTCAAGAAATTCACAAGACAAACAAATAGTAAAGGCTAAACAGGATATTCAGCGATAAACTTTAGTGACAGTCAGCAAAAATTGCCGTTTTGCTCGTGCTTTCGTTTCAAGTGCTTTGTTTTTCTTCCAGTACATTCGTATTAATTACCGCACGACCGATCCTCCAATCAAAGGGCAAGCTCTCCAAGGGGAATAACGTGTTTCAAGTATAGACTGTATCATTAGTCTTTGTTCTGCCACGGTTAACGAGGAAATGGAAGTGTTAAATGGAGCCTTCCACTTCTTTGTGGAAATAAAACATGTGTGTGTGTGTGTGTGTGTGTGTGTGTGTGTGTGTGTGTGTGTGTGTGTGTGTGTGTGTGTGTGTGTGTGTGTGTGTGTGTGTGTGTGTGTGTGTGTGTGTGTGTGTGTGTGTGTGTGTGTGTGTGTGTGTGTGCGTGCGTGCGTGTGCGTGTGCGTGTGCGTGTGTGTGTGTGTGTGTGCGTGTGCGTGTGCGTGTGTGTGTGTGTGTGTGTGTGTGTGTGTGTGTGTGTGTGTGTGTGTGTGTGTGTGTGTGTGTGTGTGTGTGTGTGTGTGTGTGTGTGTGTCAGGAGAAGCCGTATACACCGCTATGGAAACTTGAAAGTGAACTGCCAATAGCTCACACCAGAACGCCGTTTCTGTTGTAAAGAATGAATTTGCCCAAAAAATTCCACTGCCAAGGAAGTTTCATCACCGAACAGCTAAAGGCAATACCATTATGACGTGTGTATCGTGTCAGCGATTTTCTTCTCTGCTTCTGAGGAGAGAGCAGGAATTCAGACCCAGGAGTACTCAATATCGAGCAACTTGCACGCGATAGCATCCTTAGGAAAAGTGGTCCGCCAAGAATATGATTGGGACTAGGGAGCACATACTTTACCCTCTAAATGAGTAGTCCGAATGCCTTTGTTTTCGCCCCCTTTTTTTCTTTACTCTGATGACGAAGGTGCATGGTTGTGGCTCTCGCTCAGGCGAGCGCATGTTGCCAAAATACCTTGGTTCAGTAAAATTTTTTGTATATCACCTCCAGGTTAAGTAGGCATACAACAAAGCAGCGAAAAATTGGTCCCAAGCGTGCTTCTACTACTAAATTGTCGGCCATAGAAAACACCCAGTGGCTCAACTGGGCAGCGACTACGAAGTTTTAGAGAGTGACGATCTTAGCCTTTGTCGTCATTGGGGATCCATCTATCACCAGCCCATCCTCTGCGTCGACTCCCGGAGAGTGTCATCACTATAAGAAGCGAAACCGTCAACGACGAGAAATTTCTAAGGCCGCAGCCATTCTGAGCGCTCTCACAGCGCTCCACTGTTGTAGAATTTCTTTTCACACCGTAGAACGGCGCATGCATTGCTAGAGGCATGCTGTCGCCGGAAATATGATCGCTGCGATTTGCCCTGCGACCTACGTCTTCGAAAATGGCTCCTATTGTGCAGATGTCCTTATCAGGTGACCCCTTGTTATGGTTACATTGCTGCAAACGGGTCAAAGCTATTAAGTAATTACATCCTTATACATTCTCCCATGTAGAGGAGTGGACCACAATCCCCCATTTATGAGATCATGACCTGCCATTTGATCTGTACCACTCCTTTTCCTTCCGTTTTTCTTTCCTATGCGTGTAGAAGCAGGAAATGATCACTAGCTGTATTACTATACATCATCGCCCACCACGTGCACTTTTTCTTTTTCTCCCCTTTCCCCCCTCCCGATGAGAGTAGTAGGCCAGTGTCGCTGACTGCGTTGTGGCATCATGACTGGCCATTCGCTCTCTACCTCTCCGTTTCTTTCCCTTTCCCCCTGCAGAGTAGCAGGGCACAATCATTCACTGATTCACTGTACCCCTAGAGTGTCCGAATGCTCGATATATTCAATTAGCGATTCGAACATCCTTCGGTTCGATTCGGTGCTGGAATCAAATAGCGAATGCTGAAAATAACGCGACATGAGTCCACTCGTTTCTTAGCTTTGGAGTAGCTTTCAAAAACCTAGCTCAAAGCTTGAAAACGAAGCATCGTTGTATTCTTCGACGACTGCTTGAAATACTGAGCCCACTTCGAGGTCGCACAACATGCTTCCGCGATTCGTCTGCGCGAGATGGATGGGCGGCCCGCCCGAGGGCATGGTCTAATCGTCTGGCGGCGTTCAAAACGGTTATACATGGCCTCCGACATTGGCCGGCGTGGCAGGGCTCAGGCGGATTTAACAAACCCTGTCTTTATGCCCGATCTCGGAGGTCATGCCTCATACGTAGCTTTTGTCCCTCTTTCTGTTGACGTCTGTTGTCATCAGTAGCAGAATGTAATACGCACGTCATGACGGAGAGAGAATTCATTGTGGTAAAAATTAACTAGAGACGTGACTATGTTTAATCTGTTTATTCGCTCATAACTAATCAATTATTGTGATCATTATAACATGAATAAGATATTTGGAATCCTCTGGATAAGTAGAACACGTTAGACACCAAAATTAAGTAACGAAGTTAATATATAGGTATGGTTTGGCTTATATTTATTATCTTATAATTAATAAACCGACGACGTCATGATCAACTAATGGCATATTCGTAACGGGCTCAATGAGTAAAACACGTTAGACACCATTATCGCTTAATTATTTATTGTTAGGCTTAACATGGCGGCCGTGACGTCAGCACTCGGCAGCTCACAAGGCGGTAAGCGCCCGGTCACCGTGAGGTATGGAAAAGCAGCCTAATCACGTGGTAATACATCGTATGGACGATAGATGGCGCTCTCAAAGAGCTACCTCTCGTTACTTCAACGCCTTGCAGCTGCTGGTCGCATATTCTTTTTATCCACAATATTCGTATTCGGCTCCGTTCCGAAAGGAGTATTCTCAAGCTTTTTTAACTTCACCTACCTTTTGCATACTTCCTCATTCTTTCCTTCCATTTCTCTCCTGTAGAATAGCAGTCCAGGACTGCGCTACCACTGGGGGAGATGTCAAACTTTCCACTTGTTAAAGGTTGCTCTCTTTTTGTCTTAGCTATCTTGTTCCCATTCGCTGAAGAAAGAGCACTACGGCTCATTTTGATTTCTGTGCAACGCTTTTCTTTTCTTGTAATCCTTTCCATAACTTTTCTTAGGATACAAAGTTCACACCCTTCAGATGGCTCCTGTCAGAAAACATCCATAATTCCAAATATGCCCTGTGGTGCACGTAAAGTGCCTAAGGCAGAACATGAACTTCACTCGTTAGCGTCTGGCTGCCACATGTTGCCCCATAGGTGGCTCATGTTTCTCATGAGTTTGCGAGGACCATGCTAAAAGTAAAAAAAAGACACGGACAAAAGACGCGTCGAACTATGTAAATTTCTCATCATAGGTATATGCTATTGACACCTAACAACTGTATAGTGTATCAACCGCCTCAATACACTGTCCTGAAAGGAGAAAGTAACTTGGCTCATCGGGGAAATAATCATCCAAGCGTTGAGTTAGACGCCACGTCTTTGAAATCAATCGCAGACAGTCAGAGCCAAGATGCCAGCTTATTAATTCCGCATCATGTTGTGATTAAGTGATTCATCCTTTTTCATCGACATTTTTAGTTAACACTGGCCTTGACTCCTAAAAAAGAGGGTGAGATTTAATGTCACACTGAAGTTCATATTGTTTTTCTTAGAAAGCAAGACAGAACTGCGGAAAAAGGACATAAGGCCAAACGATATCTCGGCTCCTCTGAGGCCTCTAAACTGCTCTCGGGAGTGCTTCACAGCATAGAAATTGATAATTTGTGCACTGCGTCTAAGGTTTACGTCGCAGGTCCGACTTGTATAGATATTTCTTCAAACGAAAATTGTATCAGGTAAAAGCTTATTACTGAACGCTGTCCTTGATCTCTCAAGAGATACATCATTATCAGGTATTTCTAGCTTTGCGTGACGAGCTTTTTTTGCATCGGTAATAACGGCTTTTTACTTTTGCGACTTCACAAAAACTACTATGCCGCTTTAAAAGTAAATATAAAAAAGATCCTGGTTCTGCATGTGGCTGATGAGAGCAGCGACTCACCGTTATACCACTGCTCATCAATGAGCATTTTCTCGCATAATAAATGAGGGATTCTTCGCTATCCAGCTGCTCTCCATCTTCCCATTTGGATAAAACCGTCATGAAATGAAGTCTTCAAGCAGGCAGCGGAGAAAAGTAATTTCTGTACCGTCAGGGGAGGGGGGGGATAAATCTGCAGGTAATTGCGCAAATACACATAACAATCTACACCAATACCTGTTTTCTAAATGCCTAAGCATATTTTCATAAGTCTTACCGACCAGATATTCCAGAAAGCCGCAAATCTAGCGTAAGTTGTTTGACTTGAATAAAGTACAAAGAGCTGTACTACATTCAGACCCTTTGAATAAGTGGAAAGCCGAAGGGGTTTACTCAAAAGCCTCGCAACAAGTTTCTTGTAGCATTCATTGAACTCTGAAGTTCCAGGGAATGTTGCACAAGAGCTTCACAAACCTTCAAATCATTTGAAATAAGGGTAAAGACTTTCACTGGTACATTGTTTCACAACACCTCACAAATACTGTACGTCCGGCAGATTAGCGTCAAAGAATTGAGATTAAGAAGCAGCTTTGCAGTTCTGGACCGAAATTGCTGACTGCAGTTCTAGCGGCTTGCAACATTGCAATGCCTGCGCTGATTGGACCCAGCGGAAGCTCCCCCATCAACCGGGACTAATGAACTTTGCGATGGTCACTCTGGCAAAGTGAGCCAAAACAAGACAGGAGAGGCCACTTAAACGCATCAGCTAGAGAATGTACAGAACCGCCTCGAAGTAATCAAGATCTACGCTGGCGTAGAGCGACTGCGCAATAGGGATCTTTGTCTCTGCGTCACCCTCGTACGATGGGTCATTGCGACCGTGCCGTCTACCACAATGTTTTATTAGGTCTTTGCAATGTCTGTATGTTCTGCCTGTGAGAGTGTTAAGAAGCTTCTGTTAAATGTCGCCATTAACGACGTCTATGCACACACATTTTGTAAAGAAAAGGAACCATGACTGTGATAATGTACAATTATTCATTCTGTTGGTAGTAGCGACTCTCTCTTTATTTTGTCAGAAGGCAAGAGTAAAGAAAGTTAGTCGCAATTTCTGGACAGATAATTATGAAAGAGAACAAGTGATACTTTCAAGGTTCTATAGTCTGCCTTGAACGCATCGCGAGGAGGGTGGTGGCAAGTATACGAGAACGCCCACCAGTCCGTAAAGACAACAACAGTTTAATAGAAAAAAGTTTACCTGCCACAGCTTAGAGTAATTGGTTCGTAAGAGAGACAAAGCAGCGTGATGGTGCAGTTCATCTCTTTCGATACATTCGTAATGAATCGATTTTCACTGGTTTCACCAATCTCACCCCGCCGGTGAGCCTGGGAGGGCCACCACGGGAATTCCGGATCAGCTGTGGAGCTCCACTGCAGATCAGTCGCTTTTAATCTGTATATATTATCTGCAGAAAATATTAAAATATTGAGCTTTTTACGAAACACGGTACAGAGCACACAAAGGAATTCCGGTCTTTTCATGAATAAGAAGTAAAATGCTGACGTTTCATCAAAGATAAGTGTGGATCCTATCTCTATACTTATTTCCGTGTGTACATAACACTTGTTTTGACTCATTTTTAACCAAGGCGCCCCTCTGCTATGCGATGTCCGTGCATGTTAAAGATTGCCAGGTGCTAGAAATTCAATTACATTCCATTTATTTCGCCACATGTTTGGAAAGATATCTGGGCTGAAAGCTGCACATTATCTTGACATGGCCCAGAAAAGGTCTACAAGCCAATGCCGACCCAGTTGCTAAAAATAGTTTACAGAACGACGGAGAGATCGAGAATAGCAAATACTGTACAATCATAACTTTGCGTAGTTTTCAAAACGCAAACAAGCTTAGTTTCCAAATATTATCACAAATAATAGAAGAATACGCCATACATACATATTTGAATAAAACTGTACATTCACATGACAGTAACTGAAACCAAGAGACCGTACAGATTAGAGAAATAATAGACAAATGAAGCAAACATATATAAAAACACTACAATTTACAGTTTGGAAAAAATTCTTGGACTTCTTTAAATGAAATTATCTTAAGATATAGGTGATAATAATTATAATATTATTAATTGGTTTTTGGAGCAGGGAAATGGCGCAGTATCTGTCTTATGTATCGTTGGACACCTGAACTGCGCCGTAAGGGAAGGGGTAAAGGAGGGAGTGAAAGAAGAAAGGAAGAGAGAGGTGCCGTAGTGGAGGGCTCCGGAATAATTTCGACCACCTGGGGATCTTTAACGTGCACTGACATCGCACTGCACACAGACGCCTTAGCGTTTTTCCTCCATAAAAACGCAGCCGCCGTGGTCGGGTTCGAACCCGGGAACTAAGGATCAGCAGTCGAGCTCCCTAACCAATGAGCCACCTTGGCGGGTACATATTGATGAAGATTGAGTATTTGTGAGAGGTTGTGCTGCAATGACTGAATTTTGTAGATTGTGCGGAAATACAGAGCATTCAGGAGACCTCAACTACGGCACCTCTTTGTTCCTTTCTCCTTTCACTCCCTCCTTTATTCCTTAACTTACGGCGTGGTTCGAGTGACACTGAGATATGTGCGACAGTTACTGCGTCAAAACTAATTTTCAATTATAAGCAACTTAAACACTTTTCGGAGGTTCGAAAGCGTTGATCCATGCAATTTAAAAAAAAATCTCTCCGGAACCACACCGCAGCTTGTGCAGAATGAAATGGCGTTAAATTTAGCACAGTTTGCTTCAATATATTATGTCTGGTTTGAGAAAGATGTACATTACTCGTTGAAATGGTTTCGAAAGGTAAGCGCAGCCATTAGCTGCACACTTTGTCAAAGCAGCAACCGAAAGCAACAGCAAACACATTGCAAAGAAAACTTGTGACACACTGACTGATGGCAATAAAAGTGTGTCATGAATGTGTTTCTACATCAGCTAAAGATCTCAAGATTATATACAGCTTTTTTGAGAAACATAGATTGCAAAAGGTTTTGTTTCTAGGCAATGATTTGAGGCTCGCTATGCATGGCCAGCGGTCGAAATCTCGAGTAGGTGACAGGTACTCTGGCGCTGACCTCTCTGAAAGTTATTGAAGGGAAAAGCTTCATACGCTAGGCAAATCAGTTGTCGCGTAGGCCGCTGAATAACCTTCAACGACCTTCAGTCCAACTACGTTGGCCGTGTATGACCATATGGTGCAATTATGGTGCCAAACCCTTGACCCCTGACCGTGACCTATGGCCTTTCGTTTACCTTTGAGCTTTGTCCTCTGACCTTTGACCTCTGACATTGGGTAACATTTGGGTTGACCTTTCACCTTTGACATTAAGAACATCCGATGAGGTGATATGAAGCCACGTGATGACATCTGATAGGTGTGTCGTAAGACCGTGTGATACAACGTCATAGCCACGTGATATTCTGGTTATATATAAAACGGCTGTCACGAGCATGCATCGCAGCTTCCAGGACGATCCTCAGACGCTTAGCCAGCGCACTTGCTTTTCGTTAAATTTCATGGTTAGCCAAGTTCAGCAACTGCCAATTTTTTACTAGTACTACCTAGTGAAGCTCCAAGATCCGAACTGCAAGTCTTAGAAACTAATACTTTGGGCACTTTACTTTTGACAGACTGTTTTACTGCAGCTAGCATAAGATTTCTATCACATTATTCAATGGTTTCTATAAGTTGGCGTAACATGAACCTAAAAAATATACTGAATAATCGAAGCGCCTTCTGATAGTTATCAGTATAATCAAATACAATAAATTTTCTGTGCAAGATAATCACTAATTCATTTCAACGGAAAAAAAAGAAGGCGCCGACCAAAGGTTTGTGTCAAGACAAGACGTTTCGGCTTCCATACGGAAGCCTTGTTCCCTGAAGTTTATTCTAGAAGAGCGACGCTTAAATACTCTTCAATAATCGTCGCAGGCATCTTGCGTAGGTTGACGGGAGATTTCAGGTGTTACGATTAAGTCTTTGTTCAGTAGGATTCGAGATACTGGCATGAAAAGAAGTTTTTTTTTTGGCGATGCTAGAAGCCCCTTCCAAGCAGATATCATGACCTGCCAATATGGTGTGCTCCGCAAGTGCGTTGGAAGTTACTTGGTGATTCAGACTATTGAAAATACTGAAAAAAAAACTTAATCGTTACATCGGCAATCTCCGCTTACCTACGCAAGATGCCTGGCACGATTATTGAAGCGTATATAAGCGCCACTCTTCAAGAATAAATTTCAGTGAATAGGGCTTCCGTAGGGAAGCCGAAACGCCTTGTTTTGACACTAGCCTTTGCTGGGTGTCTTCTTTTTTCTGTTGAAATGAACTACTACCCGACCAGCCAAGATTTCTTCAGACGTTAGATTTCATTGCAGGATAATCACTGCACTTGCTGACACGTAAACATCGCCTTCAGCAAAACGTCGTCCAGAATGCTATGCATCATATTAGCAGTCTCCTCTAGCGCATAATGGGAATTAAAAAACCTACGGCAGCCTCGAAGTTCTGAAGAAAATATAAAAACAGATAGTTCAAAAAGGTTTTGCCAAGCTGCAAGAAAGCCGCTCCCGCGTGTGTGAAACGTGCTATAAAGGAAACGGGAAGTGAGCCATCGATTTGTCCGCGAAAACACGCCACGCTGTGGAGGTATTGACCTGAGCCCGTTTCTGCGTTGGAGCTTCCCCCGGTAGAGCAGCTGGAGCGCACTGTACTCCACTCCCGGCGATGACCCTAATCTGCTTTTTCTGTGGCTGAACCATGTGTAATTTTATGAACGATTACTCAACACAAGCGTGCTAGAGTTACAAATAAAAAAACTTTTTTTTCTGCGAAGCAGATGTACAAAAGCCATTGTTTTCGGGTTTGGAGCTCGGTGCTGTGCGGTCGTGAAGCACCGTTCTTCCATGCTGACGCAAGGGTCGATGGGCTAACTTTCGTGTTTGTTCCCGTGTCACTGGCGTCCGTTCTGATCTCGAGCAATTAGCGTTCGGCGGGAGCTGTGTATGTTGATTCCGGAGGAATCTGCATAATACGAAAGTCTCGTAAGCACGAGTAGGTAAACACAAAAACCTAGGTTTCTTTTTTTTTTGTTTCGTGGATGCCTGAGGTCACGGTTCCTTTTAACCTCAATCCTCCGATTCTTCGATCGGAAACTTCACGATTGAAACGGTATAAAAATACGGCGTGTGAATAAGTGATGTCCCACCGACATCCGATCGCGGTTGCGGGCTTGTTTTCATTAATTTCTACATACGCGACTGCTTTTATTTAATGCTGTTAATCAGCACGTGAAACAAAATTAAACACGATAAATACAAAAGCACACCGCACTTCACATGTGTGAGATGAGTTACACAGTTACCTAGAGTCAAAAGTGCCTACGCGGAATTTCATTTACCGGTGGAATGCCAGTAGGGGAACAATCAGTAATTGACATGAGTAGTGTGGTCCCAAATACGCGGGTTCAATCTCAGCGACAGTCCTTTCGTCAAGAGAAACTAAAAAAACTCCGATATTGATTTTCGCTGCGAGCTTAAAAGAGTTTACGTGCGTTATTGTGTAAGCTTACTGAAAGCGCCAGCTAACAGTACTTAATCAGCGCAGAGTAACTGGCATCGCGGCGCAACTACGATACCGCGACAGAATTCGCCTTTTGCCCCAACAGTAGTCATATCAAATACGAAGTTTGCACTTCCTGGCATCATTTTTTTCTTGTTAGTTATTTTGTCGTGCAGAAATTATGGTTTAACCTCAAATTTACTATCTTTATAGTCTATCCTTTTATTTCTTGTATTTAGAAAGTGAACCCTCACCAATCAGGCACAAGACGTTCTCAACACTTTGGATGCGTATGTGAGTGTAACAACGCTGAAGTTTCTTTTGTATGATTGCTTGTGTCATTTCAGCGATGGTAAGAAAAGTTCGCTACACGTTTTCAGTTACATTTGCATCACACCTGGTCAGCACACGCAGAAAGCTTCTTTGAGAGGCGACCAACAACGCAACTGAAAATCTTAAGGTCGGTCAACTGATGTAAAAAAAACGCACAAGACAAAGAGTGAGCTGCTACACGGGCAAAAGAAAAGATGAAAACTAAGTAGGTGCTGAGCTATAAATATGGTCGTTTTTTACACCCCGGCACGTTAGTGCATGCTATTTGAAGTTATTCTTAAGCTTAACTTGTTTTTTTCTCGAAATTGACTTTTTTGCCATCCTTTGTTTAACCTTATCTGTGTGCAAGATTTCTTTTTGAAATTCTTCACACATATAAGTTGCACATCTACTTGGGCAACACACACAAGTATAATCGTGGAGTTTTATTTCTGCTCCATTTTTTCTTGCAACATGTGTGTACAGAAACCATTGTTTTCAGTCATTGCACTATTACGGAATGATATTTGATGGCTTCAATTATGTTGGTTCATTGCACGGCTCCTGTCTTTATAAGCATAACAACCCCATAAATTTGACTAGCGAGGAACTTTATCATGCTTATGACCGCTGGTGTCAGATGTATAGAATTATTTATATAGTACATTTGTAAAAATGAAAATGCTGTTTTCATATGTTTAATCGATTTCATCACCAGAAAACGACGTCTCTCTCACTAAGACCGACAACAATTTTCTGTTTTTGTTTGATATAAAAGTTTTCTCACAAAGTGGCCTCGTAACTGGCCTCCTCTCAATTTTGAGAATTTATTATTATAAGGCAGCGCTTAATTTAAGAACGGACAGAACGGACGAAACAACACCATACACCGAGCGCAGCCGTCCCTCTGTTTTGTCCGTTCTGAAGTTAAGCGCTCCCCTATGATAACGAACGACCAACTAGCCCTTTTTAAAGCACTGGTGATTTTTGAGAAACTTTCTGATTTCTTCGGGGTCTTTCCACACACATTGCAAAAAGGATGTCACTCTAGCGAACCGTGGTCCTCCTGCTTGGCTGCGCAACCGTTACTGTTTCCGAACCTGTAAAGAAAGCTTACGGACGGCACAAAAGACCACTTACGTACTGTGCAAGCCAAAGCATTTGTGTTTTTAATTCAATTCGCTTTAGTATCGAGGGCTGCTCGTTAACTATATAAGTTTACTAGCTACTACTGTTTAGTAAACGTACTATTGTCTCAAAGGTTGTTACAATGAAGGCCTTAGACTGAAGCTTTTTGGTGTAAAGGCCTTTAAAGGGGCAAAGCCTTTACGTTAAACGCGTATTCCTTAAATGTCTTCACCGGCGCGCTGCTACCATAGCAGAAGGTATCATCGTCCCCCGTCTTTCTTGCTAAGAGTTGAAGGACTCGATTTGCCAAATGTGTACCCGTCGACCTGCCGCGGTTGCTTAGCGGTTAGGGCGCTCGGCTACTACTACGGAGAACCCCGGTTCGTACCCGAACGCGGCGGCCACGTTTCGATGAAGGCGAAATTCAAAGGCGCCCGTGTGCTGTGCGATGTCAGTGCACGTTAAAGATCGCCAGGTGGTCAAAATTATTCCGGAGCCCTCCACTAAGGCTCCTCTTCCTTTCTTTCTCTCAGTCCCTCCTTAATCCCTTTCCTTTCGGTGCGGTTCAGGTGTCCGCCGAGATATGAGACAGATACTGCGCCATTTCCTTTCCCGAAAAATTAATTTCCATTTTTACCCGCCGCGGTGTCTAAGTGGTTAGGACGCTCGGCTACTGATCCGGAGTTCCCGGGTTTGAACCCGACCGCGGCGGCTGCGTTTCGATGGAGGTGAAACGCTAAGGCGCCCGTGTGCTGTGCGATGTCAGTGCAGGTTACAGATCTCCAGGTGGCCGAAATTTTTCCGAGGCCCTCCCGAGGTGGACGAAATTATTCCGTGGCCCTCCACTACGACACCTCTTTCTTCCTTTCTTCTTTCACTCCCTCCTTTATACTTCCCCTTACGGCACGGTTCAGGTGTCCAACGATACGTGAGAGAGATATTGCGCCATTTACTTTCCTAAAAAACAAATTATTATTATTATTATTATTATTATTATTATTATTATTATTATTATTATTATTATTATTATTATTATTATTATTATTATTATTATTATTATTATTATTAATATTATTATTATTATTATTATTATAAAACGCCGATGCACATTTAGGCGTTCAGCGGAACGGTAGGTGTGATCCATGCGACGCCTGCCGCGGAAATTGACAACCCGGACCGCGGCCGTAAGGTTAAAATGGTTTCTAGGGGAAATAAATGGCGAAGTATCTGTCTCACAAATCGGCGGACACCTGAACCACGCCATAGTGGAAGGGATAAACGAGGGATTCCGGAAGAGCGTCGAAGGTGGCGATGAAGCGCGCGGCGCGCCCACTCTTGATACCAGGTTGCCATGGTAAAGGCGCATGCGCACAACTGTCCTCGCCCATCTACCATGGTAACGGCGCATGCGCACAACTAGTCTCTCAAGTCTACCGCAAAAAGCTCGACTGGTAGCATAGTGTAGCTCCCGCTACAAAAATTTGGGGGACGCTTAAGCTTCGTCTTTAAGAGTGAGAAGCGACAGCGTGTTGCCGCGTTGCCAAGGGGTGCTCGGAACGCCATCGCCCATTCGGCGAGACGCGTGACCAGTTGGACAATTTAAAGGAAGGACGCCTGTCTCACATATCTTGGTGGACACCCGAACCGGGCCGTAAGAGAAGGAAAATGAAATGAAAATTGGTTTTAAGGAAAGGAAATGACGCCTGTCACAATTCTCGCTAGATACCCGTACCGCGCCGTAAGTGAAGGAAAATCCCTTCCCTTACGACGCGGTTCAGGTGTCCACCGAGATGCGCCATTTTTCGCTCACGGCCAACGCCGCCGACGACACCGGCTTTTCTAGGACCCGAGCTCCTTGATGCTTTCGCGTTAAAATATGGCAGTTTAGTATTGCTGAGCACGTAATAATGTGCGAAACCGCCGCTTTTTACACGTAAACACCACCGCATGTACCTAAAAGCACAATTTAGGACCAACAGAAATAATATTTTGGGGGGGAAGGAAATGGCACAGTATCCGTCTTACATATCGGGGAACACCTGAACCGCGCTGTAAGGGAAGGGATAAAGGAGAGAGTGAAAGAAGAAAGTAAAAAAGTTGCTGTACTGAAGGGCTCCGAGAAAATTTCGACCACCTGGGGATCTTTAACGTGCACTGACAACGCACAGCACACAGGCGCTTTAGCGTCTTGCCGCCATAAAAACGCAGCCGCCGCGGTCGGGTTGGAACCCGGGAACTCCCGATCAGTAGTCGAGCAGCCGAATCAGTAGCCGAGCGCTCCAACTACTGAGACACCGCGGCGGGTGATTAAAGATCCGTCGAAATTATTCGGGATCCTTCCACTTCTTTCAGTCCCTCTTTTATCTCTTCCTTTACGGCGCGGTTCAGGTGTCCGCCGATATATGAGACAGATACTGCGCCAATTCATTTCCACAAAAACCAATTATTATTATTATTATTGTTATTAATACTATTATTATTAGGTGGTGGTGGTTGTTGCGCGGCGTAGCAGTCCCTATTACAGGACGCCATTGGCCGCTGCTGCCCGTGCTCTCTGGACCAGAGGCCGCTGGGCCTCCAGGTCCGAGCTGGACAGGGCCGCCTCCCAGCCTTGTCTAGTTGGCTGACTTATAACTGCCGAATGTGTTTTGTACTGGCAGGGCCACACCATGTGGTATATGTCAGCATTCTGCCCACATAATTTGCGCCTGCCCGTGAATGTGTGGTCCGCGTGGGGTTTAGTATGGCGGGACTTAAGAAAGACCCGGTTTGGAGCCGTCCAAGGTGGGAATCCTCGGTTCTGTGGACACCCTTGGCGGGTACCGGGAGTGCCCTCCTGCAGAGGCGTAGATCCTTTATAATATCCGCGTAATAGATTAGCGGGATTGGTATAATTGCCGTGGCAGAACAGGAGGGTTGAGTGGAACACGGGGGAAGGAACGCTCGGGCAGCGGCGCAAGCGGCCTCGTTCTCCTCAACCCCTTGGTGACCGGGCTCCCATACCATCTTTTTTTTTTACTAATCGCCGAATCCGAATAGCTCTCAACTGTCAATAGTATTCTGCGGCCGAGTGAAGCTATGCTACCCCACACGTAATTTCAGCAGGCTTGCTGCGAGTCCGGCTGTAGGTACGCTGCTTCGGATTGTGTGGTGGCCAGTGCAGTCACCACTTCCTCCAACATTAGCGCTTCACTTGTTTTTACCGAAAGCCTGTTCACCTGTTTTCCCTACCCGTAGCGGTGCCTCAGTGGTCAGGGCGCTCGGCTACTGATGCGGAGTACCCGGGTTCGAACCCGAACGCAGCGGCCAAGCTTCGATGGAGGCGAAACGCGCTTTTATGGAGGCAAAACGCTAAGGCGCCCGTGTGCTAAGCGATGTCAGTGCACGTTAAAAATCCCCAGGTGGTCGAAATTATTTCGGAGCCCTCCACTACGGCACCTCTTTCCTCCTTTCTTCTCTCACTCCCTCCTTTAACCCTTCCCTTACGGCGCGGTTCAGATGTCCAACGATATATAAGACAGATACTGCGCCATTTCCGTTTCCAAAAACCAATTAATATTATTATTAGCACTTGTCTGCCGGCGCTAGTCACCGAACGCCTGGCGGTTTGGCTTGTTCTGTGGGCCTCAGCTCCTCTACGGAGTTGTGGACACCAAGTTGGAGCAGGCGCTCCGTAGACGAATTGCCAGGGAGTTAAGTGGTTTTTTACCCGCCACCCGAATCACCGCGTCGAGGTTCCCGCTGTCGCTCTTCCTCAGCTTGAGGTAGGGCGCCACGTTTACAACACTAGACTTACGATGAACGCCTGAATCATACGAACGGTTTCTTTTTCGAGAAGTCCACTGTGCTTCCCGGATGTCCATCCAATTATCCTACTAATTTGTTCGCAGGCGGACTTCATTTTTTGCAAGGCCATGGAATTATTACCCCGGTTATAAATTTTTAATCCCAATAACCGAAGCGTCTCGACCAGCGGTATCTAGGTGTCTTTAACGTAAATTTGCATGTTAGTGCCTAGGTTTCCATCCTTTCTAATGTGTTGGAGTTCTGATTTATTCGGAGCGCATTCCAGACCGCACTCCCTAGTGTAATCTTGCACTACCGAGACGGCTTCTTGGAGGGCCCCCTCCATCTGCCCGACGCTTGCCGGGGACGAGCTCATAGTAATGTCGCCTGTGTAGATGGCGTGGTCTACGCCATCCGCAGCATTGAGCCCCTAGGGAGGCCCATGAGGGCAACGTTAAAAATTTGGCAGTGGCTGAGCTCGGCTATGACAATATTGCTACGGTTGTGCTTGTGCTTGGTGCTTGGTGCGCTCGCGCTTGGAACGCGAAGAGGACGAAGTGCGTTTCTGCGGCTGGGCTTCGCGTGCCCGGTTGTTCGGCTGCGTGGCTGTAAGCTGTTTCCCTGTAAATATATTTTTCCCTTTTGGTGTGCACATCTTCACGTTACATTATTGGTGTGAGGTGCGGGGTACAGCCACAGCAAGCACGGAACTCCGCAGCGGTCGTCAGCTCGCCGGCTCTTCAACCATGACCAGCGAAGGGGCCGCTCCGTCGGCGTCCGCCAACCCGGCGTTCATCATTGCCCATCCGAGAGATCCTGGGACCTTCAACGGAACGGACGGCGTCGACGTGGAGGACTGGCTCGCAATGTACGAGCGCGTGAGCACACACAACAGGTGGGACCCGACCCTAAAGTTGGCCAACGTCATCTTCTACCTGACGGGCACTGCCAGGGTATGGTTCGAGACCCACGAGGATGAACTCACCAGCTGGGATCTCTGCAAGCGCAAGCTTTGTGACCTGTTTGGTAAGCCATTCGGGCGTCAGCTCGCTGCGAAGAAGGAGCTCGCATGCCGTGCACAAACGTCCACAGAGTCCTATGTATCATACATTCAGGACATATTAGCTCTCTGCATGAAAGTCGACGCCACTATGTCAGAGTGCGACAAAGTAGGTCACGTGCTCAAAGGCATCGCAGATGACGCCTTTAACCTTCTTGTATACAAGGACTGCGGAACGGTTGACGCAATCATCAAGGAATGCCGCCGGTTCGAACAAGCGAAGAGCCGCCGAATTTCTCCGCAGTTCACGCGGTTGCCGAATACGACTGCGACGTCGTCCTATGTAGACTCGACTCCACCGAGCCGTCTGCCGACATCTGAGAGCCTGACACGACTTGTGCGCCAAGAAGTAGAGGCAATGTCCCCCGTTGCGTTTCATCCACCCGCAACAGACAGTACTCCAGCAGTATCCCTTATACAGGCTGTCGTTCGCAAAGAATTTGCCAATCTTGGGATTCAACCTGTTTGCTCAGTTAGTGCCCCATATGCTCGCCGCATGTCCCCGGAGCTCGGTTCTGAACGTGCATACTACCCTCGACGCAGCCGCAATCCAGATGAATGGAGAACACCTGATGACAGGCCCATCTGCTGTAACTGCTCCCGAGTTGGCCACATATCTCGACACTGCCGAAGCCGTCCGTCCTCGACCTACAGCCGCTACCCGCCGGGTTCTGCATATTCCCGCCGCTCTCCCTCGCCCTCGGAAACGACCTCTTCTGGCCACCACGCTCAGACCCCGCTTACCAACCGTTCGTCGTCACCTCAGCGCCGTCGATCTCCATCGCCCCGACCTCGCCGCCCTTCGTCGCCGGCCCCATATGCCCGCTCCCGGTCGGCAAACTGATGGCTGCAGCGTCTGGGGGTGATGCTGCTCTGACGACCCGACCAGAAAACCCTCCTTTAACTCTTCATGCTCATCGGAACATCCTTAACGTCGACGTGGACGGGGTCCCTGTTACCGCTCTGATCGACACTGGAGCGCACGTCTCAGTCATGAATGCTCGTCTTCGCCGTCGCCTAAGGAAAGTGCTCACTCCTGCTCCTCAACTGTGGTCCGTGTTGCAGATGGCGGTATGTCTATTGTCGTCGGAATGTGTACTGCTCGTGTTTCAATAGCCGGCCGCCATACTTCTGTGCTCTTCACTGTCCTCGAACACTGCCCTCATGACATCATTCTCGGCCTTGACTTTCTCACCGACCATTCCGCCCTTATAGATTGCGCCACAAGCATCGTTCAACTCGCTCTACCTGTTCCTTCAGAGCCACCGGATCCAATTGTTCACCGACTGTGCACCGCCGACTTTGTCCGCCTGGACCCCGATGCCGCCACTTATGTCCGTTTCTCCTCTGTCCCGCCAGTTCCCGATGGTGACTACATCATTACTCCGGTTCCTGATGTGCCCTTTACACGCAGTGTTGCCCTTGCGCATACAGTTGTCACCATGTCGGCAAATCAAGCGTCCCTTCCGGTTCTCAACTTTGCCTCTTACGTTCAGCCGCTCCCACAAGGTATGTCGCTCGCCACGCTGTGGCCTGCTGCCGAATGCGTCGTATCGGCGGTGAGAAGCGTCCCACCCTCGTCGAACTGCCGCGACTCTGACGTCCCACCACCTGATGAATATGCAAAAATGATTGCTGCTGACCTCTTACCAGGGCAAGCTCACGACCTTCGGTATCTTCTGTCGTCTTTTCGCGACATCTTTGACTTCGATGACCGCCCTTTGGCTCGAACATCTGTGGTCACGCATCGCATCAACACCGGTGACGCAGCTCCTATTCACAGGCGACCCTACAGAGTGTCCAGTACAGAACGCACCATCATACAGCAAGAGGTGGACAAGATGCTCAGTAAAGACATCATAGAGCCCTCGTCGAGCCCTTGGGCCTCACCAGTTGTGCTGGTTAAAAAGAAGGACGGCAGCTGGCGCTTTTGCGTTGATTACCGGCACCTCAACAACATAACAAAAAAAGACGTCTATCCACTCCCAAGAATAGACGATGCTTTGGACTGCCTTCACGGAGCCAAATTTTTCTCTTCAATTGACCTTCGGTCCGGGTATTGGCAAATCTCTCTTGATGACAATGACCGCGAAAAGACGGCATTCGTCACACCGGACGGCTTATATCAGTTTAAAGTTATGCCATTCGGTCTCTGTAATGCGCCAGCTACCTTCGAAAGAATGATGGACTCCTTGCTTCGCGGCTTTAAATGGTCCACATGTCTATGTTACCTCGACGATGTTGTGGTTTTTTCGCCCACGTTTACCACGCACCTCGAAAGACTGGCGAGCATTCTTTCTGTCTTCCGTAGAGCCGGGCTACAGCTCAATTCGTCGAAATGTCAATTCGGTCGCCGCCAACTCACCATTCTCGGACATCTAGTCGACGCTTCTGGTGTCCGCCCGGATCCTGTTAAAGTTAAAGCCGTCAAGGACTTCCCTATTCCCCAGTCGTCTACGGATGTGCGCAGCTTCGTCGGCCTCTGCTCGTACTTCCGCCGTTTCATCAAAAATTTTGCCGGCACCGCTCGCCCCCTGACCGACCTTCTAAAGAAAGACACCCCTTTTACCTGGGGCCCTGCCCAAGAGGAGGCCTTTTCTTCGCTAGTCGACTTACTCACCTCCCCACCTATTCTGGCCCATTTTGATCCGTCGGCTCCGACTGAAGTTCGCACAGACGCCTGCGGTTATGGGATTGGCGCCGTGCTAGCCCAACGTCACCAAGGGCAAGAACGCGTTATTGCATATGCCAGCCGCCTCCTTTCTACAGCTGAGCGAAATTACTCAATTACAGAGCGCGAGTGTCTAGCTCTTGTTTGGGCTGTAGCTAAGTTCCGACCGTACCTGTTTGGCCGTCCATTCTCCGTAGTGACCGATCACCACGCCCTTTGTTGGCTGTCTTCACTGAAAGACCCCACAGGCCGGCTCGGACGTTGGACGTTGCGCCTCCAAGAGTATTCTTACACTGTTCATTACAAGTCAGGGCGTCTCCATCAAGACGCCGACTGCCTGTCTCGGCACCCTGTAGAGCCGCCTGATCCTGGAGACAACGACCTCGGCACGTGCCTCTTCGCTATCTCCGATCTGGTTAACATCGCGGACGAGCAGCGACAAGACTCTTCCTTGCGTATTCTCATTGATCGCCTCAACTGTGCCAGCCGAGATCCTTCATTGCAACTGTTCGTCATTCAGGATGGCGTCCTATACCGCCGCAACCTTCGTCCTGACGGACCTCCGCTCCTGCTAGTCGTTCCCCAGCGTCTCCGTTCATCTCTCCTAGCGGAACTACACGACCTACCGACCGCAGGCTACCTCGGCGTCTCCCGCACATACGATCGGGTCCGACGCCGCTTCTTTTGGCCTGGTCTGTACCGCTCTGTTCGGCGTTACGTTGCCTCCTGCGACCTCTCTCAACGCAGGAAGAGACCATCAACGTTGCCTGCTGGCCTTCTACAGCCTATTGACGTACCTCTCGAACCATTCTACCGTGTTGGACTCGACCTTCTCGGACCTTTTCCGACGTCCTGCTCCGGCAACCATTGGATTGCTGTCGCGACCGACTATGCGACCCGGTACGCTATCACGCGTGCGTTACCAACAAGTTGCGCAACCGATGTCGCCGACTTCCTATTGCAGAACGTAATCCTTCACCACGGCGCTCCACACCAATTAATGACGGACCGCGGCCGCTACTTTTTGTCCCGAGTAGTTGACGATATCCTCCGGTCCTGTGGCACGCAGCATAAGCTCACTACAGCTTACCATCCCCAGACGAACGGGCTTACCGAGCGCCTCAACAGGACTCTGACCGATATGCTATCCATGTATGTCTCGCCCGACCACCGCGATTGGGAGGTTGCCTTGCCTTATGTAACATTTGCTTATAATTCGTCGCGGCATGATACCACCGGCTATTCTCCTTTCTACCTTCTGTTTGGTCGGCATCCTGCGCTGCCATTGGATACATTACTACCGAGTTCTACTGCCTCGACCTCAGAGTATGCACGTGACGCCATCTCCCGAGCAACTATGGCCCGTGAAATCGCCCGAGACCGGCTCACCGCATCTCAGACCTACCAGAAGTCAGTTTACGACCGCCGGCATCGCCCAGTACACTATCCGCCGGGCTCACTCGTCCTCCTTTGGTCTCCTTCTCGCCGTGTAGGTCTCTCTGAGAAACTTCTACGTCAGTACAGTGGCCCTTATCGAGTTCTCCGTCAGGTGACCGACGTGACCTACGAGATTACACCTCTTCATGCTCCGACGTCGTCCACTAGCCCTTTGACTGACGTCGTTCATGTAGTCCGTCTCAAACCGTACCACACGCCTGCTACATCATCCACTTAGCACCGGGACGGTGCTTTTGCCGCCGGGAGTTATGCTACGGTTGTGCTTGTGCTTGGAACGCTCGTGCTTAGTGCGCTCGCGCTTGGAACGCGAAGAGGACGAAGTGCGTTTCTGCGGCTGGGCTTCGCGTGCCCGGTTGTTCGGCTGCGTGGCTGTAAGCTGTTTCCCTGTAAATATATTTTTCCCTTTTGGTGTGCACATCTTCACGTTACAATATATACGTGGCAAGAGGTACGTTTTCCTGGCTGAGCTTGTTGTTCTCACTGCATGTTTAGCATTGAGAGACATTGGGCTCCATCTCGGCGGCTATGCGCCGTCTATTACGCTCGGCAGTCTGGCATCGTTTGGCAAGCCGTTCCTCTCTGTGTTCAGGCTTCTCCTCAGCCCTCTTCGCCTTCTAACGGTCACTCTCTTTGTATAGTAGCCAAGTGCCAGGCGACAACCTCAGAATCGGAAGAGTTAATCTTCTCTTGTCTATACCGCCCTTTAGCAGTGGCTGTACTCTCTTTCTCTTCATCCACGTAAATCAGTGTGATTAAACCGCACATTACCTCTCCGCCTTTTATTCACCATGCTGCGTACGCAAAGCATGATTCGGGTGATAGAGGGGCGTGCGGCGAGGCGGCGACGCAGCGCGCGACACACCTGTGGGGTACCTCTGGTTACCATGGTATCGGCGCATGCGCACAACTGCTAATCCGCGTGACGTCATGCACGGCTCCGACGGTGGAGCGGGCGCGCGGCCGCGGCCACGGCGCAGCGCGTGCCGCACTGCTGCTCCTCGCCGGTTTCCATGGTAACAGCGCATGCGCACAACTGCCTCTCCCACTAGCAGCAGCTAGGAACAAACAGCAGGCTATCCCTTTAGAACAACGAGACTACAATAAATAAGAAAAACATTTCTGTTGTTTTTTCACATTCTTTCTTTTCTATTCTGCCACCGTCCAAGATAAGTAGCCTATCGAGTTCCGCTATTTTCGAAGTGCGTGGTTTTCAGGCAACCTAGTTCTCGATAGTGTTGAGTTCCTATTACGCTGTATTTTATGCAATTTTATAATGGAAGTACAATCCACTGTGGTCTACAATAAACTAACTATGCTGTTAAGACTCAGTAAACTAAGAGCGACTCCATCTTACTCCGTGGATTGAGTAGTCACTTAGATGTCGCTTCAAAAACAGGTTAGACAAGAGCGCAAACAAAAACCCAGAAAAAACAGTGTTTTTCTTGACAACGTGGTTCTAAATTGGTTGATATTTTGTTTTCCTTCAAAAGCATCAAGTCCAACACCAGCGAAGGTAAAAACAGAGAATCGGTTTCTTTTTCTTCCGGTAGCCAAATTCTCCAAAGTAATTCGAAGCCCTCCAGTACCGCGTCTCTTACAGTTATTTGTCAATTCTGGACGCCAAACAGCCCCTAACGTATACTCTAAGGCAACATATCAATGTAGCTTTAGGTAATATGTTCCAAAAACATAAGAATAGAAGCGAAAAGACGTGGAGCGAGCATAGATGACTAAAATTTTGAAAAGCTCAGAAAACAACTCACCTCTTTTGTTTCCTAACAGACACGAGGCTTAACCGAGCAGTACGTACAAGGTAAACTGGACGATATACTTGAATAGAAAACATCGACTACATATGAAAACCTGACTCTCACAAGCAAACCTAAACTGTGACTTTTAAGTTCGTAAGACGTAGAATTTGCACATCGAGATACCGAATATTTTGCTGGTTTCTAGGGAATGCCTTCAGATACAATTTTATTATTTGCAATTGCTACCCGTCACCTTAGCGGAAGCCTAGGGGAAGTCAAAATTTTTAAGGGACACAAAGAAAGAGCACTATACCTTAGAAGAAATGAAAAGCCTCACGTGCTGACTAAAAATGTAATGCCGCTGTCTAACAGGACTGGAATATTTTGTTGCGGTGTTGTTAGGTTTGCATGCACGTTTTCTCGCAAGAGATGCCATGAATTTAAGAAGAAAAATTTCATGCTTTCTCCTCCGTTTATCCTCAAAGCACACCCGCTTTCAACTTCACTGGTTGCATTTTTCGCTCAGTGAAATGGTGCCATTTCAAAGACTAATAGCGTCTGTTTTCAAAATACTGCGGTTCGTTCTCGATTTCCTACGGCGGCTGTCTAATCAAGTTCACTTTCTCCCAGGCTTGGTTGTGTTCTCTGTGGGTGTTGTTATTGTTACCCTCATACAATGGTCATTCATTGTTTGGCTACTCATGCCAATTCGGCTTGTTTTTCAGAGGGATTTTCGCAAAGCCGTGGGTATCAGCGGTTACCTATGCTGATAGAGTTGCTGCCTCCGTCGTTTCTTCCGCGCCGTTTATGCTCAAGGAGCTGTTTTCATCTCCCATCGGTTTCAAACCATTCTGACATGTTTTTGTTCTTTTTTATTTGATGCCGAGTCTAGAACACGGCTCCCCTGGGCAGCAACAGCAAAAATCCCTCTATATGCTTAAAGAGTAGTGACCAGCTCGCTAAAGAAGGAGAAGAGGTAGGTTGCATACGGTATCAGAGAGTTCGAAAAAATCATCAAAAATACTTCAAAGCACGCAACTGGCCCTCGAAGAATTACGTGACTATCGATAACCTTGAAATTTATTTCCTCCTAGCTTAAATGAACAGCCCAGTACAATTAAAGTGTTTTTGAGCTCTCATGTAGCGCATAATAGAGTCCTTTGATTATCCGAAGCCTCGTGAATCGCATTGCTCGTAATTTTAAATGACATGCCCGTAACCACTGACCGGTCATATATTGTGTTATAGTGGGAAACAGTTGGCTTGTGTGTGTTTTTTTTCTGTCAACACTGGTATTGAAAACCGTGAAAATAAATGCTAACAGGCGGAAAAAGAGTGTTCGCGCATGAGGGCTTCATTACTACTTGAGCATAAAGCAGCAATTTCATCGTACTTTTGAGCATAAATACGGTTATCAAAGCATAAGATTAGTTGCAGAGCTAATTATAGTTTTCCGCATCGCAAATGTCACAAAGTTTAACGGATGGAGACATTCACACGATTATAATATCGGCCTATTACAGGAATAAAAACTGATAGGCTTCTCCGCAATGCATGGCAAGATCAAGGGGACCTACAGGCAAAATTTCCGTTTCGTACCAAACTTCTCTACTACGGTATGTTTACGTAACTCACGGCGCGTTACTGAAACAGGCAAGACATGTCTAAAAGATATTTTCAGCAAATTATACGAAATAGGTGTGATTGTTATGGTCAATTAGCTTTTAGAGATTTCCGAAGCTTACAGGGCGCAGAAAAGCATAACAGGTAATTCGTTTAGATGAGATTGAAGAAAAACGCGACATTTGCTTACCTTCCGCCATTTAACTTTTAAACCGGCGGTCAAATATTCATTAGCTTTTAACGCTAATGACCAGCCACATTTGCACTGCTGCCCAACGTAAGGCTGAAAGCTTTGGTGTTTTCCAAGCAGAAAAAAAAATTGTGGTGTAAGCCTTGGTTAAAGAGGAAGTAGTCAAAGAAGAGCGAATGTCTTTCAGCAGGGAATATTTTTGGTACTGATGAGGGCAGCCTAAAAAAACATCCTAGATTATATTTAGGCATTTATATATTATAACTAGTCCTTCGAATTCATCCATGATATAATATAGACGGTTGCATCTTCCCATTCTTGCGGGAAACGATTTTTAGCAGGAAGCCTAGGTGTGGGGCAAAGTGCGACACAGCGGTGTTCTCCAGGGTAGCAAGTAAGTCTAAATATTGTTACTCTTTTCTTAGATACATGATAGTTGTTCTCTGGCACTCTGGAGGGTTTGAACGAACGAGGGAAATGTACTGAGTGTCAATAGACGCGAAAACGTCATGAGAAAATGCAGGAGAGCATTAACCGCCACTAGTGCGTCAGTCGTTTTCGAACCCCTAAATACAGCCTCGCAGAAGAGGCGAATGAAGGAATGCGAAGGCAGAAACTATACGAAGTTTCTTTCAAATGTAACCGCCACGCAATTTATATCTAGCAAGAACGGCTAGTTTGGCAACACATGTGGCGGCGAGGGAGCAACAACTAATCAGCATCACCTACAATCAAGTCGCAAGTCGCATGTTCATGCACCGGCAAACGAGAAATGTCCCGTCTCCATTCGATAGGAACGAAGAATAAGAGCAGTAGCTGCCTTACAGAAATATAAAATCCTGCTAGGGCAGTCAGACACTTAAACCGAATGGTAAGACAGGATATACGCTGCGTCCAATTGAACGACATCAAATCTATAGCGGCTCATTTAACAAACGAGAACATCTTCGTCCGATGTCTGCTGGTTGGATTTTAGACGCAAAAGTGTAGAAATACTGACAGCAGTCAATAATATATTCTCAATAAAATGTATCGAGACCAACTAGGTTTCTTTTCCAGTGGTGCCTGAAACGCGAGCCAGCAGCAGGGAGTGGCCTCTGTTTTCCCTTTGTTAACACGTGGCGAAGTCCACTAACGTGCGCTGAGGCTAGCGTTCCCGAAGTCTTATTCACCATAGCCTTTGTGAGGTGGATGTGTCATATCTCGACGTGGCGCCTCTTCGCCCTGGAGGCTATCTGTTCAAGAGGCGCTACGTACAGTAATGGCAAATCCGGCTGACAAACGCCATGGTGAATAAGATTTCGGGCACGCTAGCCTCTGCGTACGTTAGTGGACTTCGCCACGTGTTAAAAAAGAGAAAACAGAGGTCACTTCCTGCTGCTGGCTTGCATTTCAGGCACTGCTAAAGAAGAAACTGAGTTGCACCCCGAAACGTTGAATTGAAGATAAATAATTGGTTGGTGTCAGTATTTCTCAACTTTTGCGTAAGTGAAAAAAAGTTCCTTTTTGCATCTGTGTGCAGTATTCGTGACGCGAAGAGGATCAAAAAATAGGGTAGGTGCCTATAGAGCACACTTTGTTAGCCTGCACTGAAAGACTGAGAAATTCAGTTCTTTTTGAGGGCCCTCTCAGTTTGCTCCACCCACAGTCTTATCTTGCTAAATTGGCGGGCAAAATGCGACATTTTGAAATTTTGGCTATCAAAAAATATTTTGGGTTCCGCTTCAGTTAGCCTCCCGATATTACCTGAGCGCATTACCAGAACAGTAGTATACAACCAAGTTATATTTGTTTCACGAAATTGGTGAGAAATAAAAATACTAGCACAAAGTTCTTGTCCAGATCTAAAGACGACATCGAAAAGGAGGTAGTCGAAGCTTCACATTTTGAAAGGTGAGGACAACTGTCAGCACACTATCTATTTAACCTTCACAGAAAGAAATAGTTTTTTACAAAACCACTTACAAGTTCTTTTTTTTCTTGTCTAACGCTTGACTTCAAACTGTCTTTCAATAAAGAAAATGCGTTTTTTCACTTGCTTTTAATATTCGCATTTACACTTGATCCTTGTTATTTGCATCCCGGCATGCTTGTTGCTATATTCTTCAGACCATGCTTTTATCCTAAGACCATCGCCGTGCGCGGCTGTGAACTGTTTTCCGAGCCCGAAAACGTATCCTTTTATCTGGTTTTAATGCTCACCCATACACTTCT
Organism: Amblyomma americanum; assembly: GCF_052857255.1. Classification (NCBI taxonomy): domain Eukaryota; kingdom Metazoa; phylum Arthropoda; class Arachnida; order Ixodida; family Ixodidae; genus Amblyomma; species Amblyomma americanum. Next base: position 122,926,793 of record NC_135504.1, on the reverse strand, counting down.
TCCCTGTTGTCTTCATCAGGCCGTGCTTGTTTTTAGATACTTGATACCCTGCTTTTATGCTTTCACCATCTGCTTTATTTCTGTTCACTGTTGTTTTCTATGTGGTCGTCTACAACGTAACCTCGGGTTTTATTTTTCTGTTAACCTGTATGCAGGTGATTGTTGCACTCGAATCTTGTTTTTTGTTTTCCTAATGTGCCTAGGTTTGAAGCTCTTAGCGAAACGATGCCTGATTTCCAAGTGATTTTTTCTGGCCTTCACCAATGATGTGCTTTGGTTTCTTTTGTTTTGGTTTGCCCCAGGAAACAGAAGAAGAACATTATAATCAGTTCGTGCTACGCAGTATCAGCACATGTGAAAACTGACAGAGGTGGTTGCGTGTTTTCATTCCCCACTTATAGAGCACGTGCTTGCATTCATAAATAAACAGTTGTAAGTATGGGTTCGCACTGTCGTTTTCGTTCATATGTCTCCTTTGCTTGTCTTATTCGCACAGTCCTATCTTTTAATTATCATGACGTATCCGAGGGTCGTATTGGAAAATCTCTATACAGCTCTGATCTCGAACTAAGTGATATTCATATCTTCGTGCTGGTGAGGAAGCACCTGGCCAATCACCACTTGATAACCGACACCAAAGTAGAGGCTGCTGCTAGTACCTGCTCAGATGTGGTCCCTGAATTTTTGCATGCCGGTTCCGGCAGGTTGGTTTACCGAAGGAACAAATGCTTTGAAAAACGTGGTGACTATGTGCAAAAGGAATATAGCTAAGTGCCGTAGAACGTTTGTGCAACTATTTAAATTCCTAAACAAACGTTTTCTTGCAGGGGACCGGTTACCTTACATTTTCAACCACCCTATATAGTTGACTTGCTTCCCGTGTTATTTCAAGATGAGTTCCTGCAATGCCTACAAGTTTACGTTCCATTTGGGGATAAGTCATTTATGCTTCATTGTCTTTTTCGAGGCGATCGCTTATTATTAGAAACTTACCAAAACACACTAGATTATTGGTACTTCTAGAGACATATCAAACGCCAGACTATAGTGTTCGCTCCAAGACTTCACAGGCTTAACTGTGTTTGTGAAAAACACTTTTGATATTGCATATGCCACTGATGGTCATATCTCAAGGAAGCACTATAGTGATAGCATAAAAATAGGCCCCTCAAATATTTTCAATTGTTTTGCCTTAATTAACTATAATTTTACTCTGCCTGTCCAGCCAATGAATTGCCTTTTCTCGTTTTCTAAGAGTAAACGAATTAAAAGTAACTATAATATGGGAAAAGTCATATTTATAAAATTAGTGTTTCATCTGTTTGCCACAAAGTAAGCAGTTTGCAGGTTTCGTTCTGTCTTGGTATATTACGCTGATCGAGACATCTCCGAAAACAGCGTGAGAGGCTGACAGGTCACAGCAGGTGTATTAAATGATAAAATGAGTGCCAGAGACGATAAGAAATACGCCCCAATTATAGTTCTAAAAGAGATATTACCCACTGCCCAAACTGTGAACTCCCTGATAAAAGCGTGATGAGGGGAAGATAAGATGCTGTACAGTATTCACTAATTGGCACCTAGAGCGCCCTATATCGTTAACATGCTTACCGACGACCGAATTTCTGTCGCCTTTGAATAAGTGATTTAACACAGAGGATTCTGTACAGCCTAAGAGGGAAACCACATTTCTACTACGAACGACCACATCTCAGATGCTCCGAGCATATGTTCTGACCAGTATTACCGAGACAGAGAAGCCACACCAACACCGCATGCTCTTTCCTAAAGTGCTTGTTTGCGGTTTAGATTCGTCAAATAAAAATTTGTTGGATAAAAACCGCCAATACCGTGCCTTCGAGAAGCAGAACCCCTTCCAGATCCTTCGGGTTCTTATTCTGAAGGTGTAGCGGTTCCTGATGGCGGCTGTCTTTACAAGGCAAAAAAAAAAAATGAGCGGATGGCAGCAGCATGCCGTAGTATATCTTGAAAGCTTTCCTCAAGGCCATCGTCTCACGCTCGGTGCGCTCCGCGTCCTCACGCATCCCGGTTTGTGCTACGAAAGTTCCTTTGCCACCTCCAGGGCCACCAGCACCCTTCAGGTAGAAGAAGACGACTTTGAGTAAACTCTTGCGGAAATTAATCGAAAGGAGTACATAGAGCAAAGGGTGCACGCACGACTTTGTGTGGGCAAGGATGTACGATGTATTCTGCACGATCATACGCAGTGAGTTCATGGGCTTGCCATACAGGTCCGTGGCCTTGGAATCAGCGCGGCGTACGTACGCCGCGCTGATACTAACAGACACCCAAGGCCAGCAGGACGACGGAGACATGTCGAGTGACCCACCTGAACGCACGCTTCCGGCGCTCACTCTGCCGCTAGAAGCGACACCCAGCCACATTCGCTGCAGCATGAAGATTTAGAGCACAAAGATGAGCGCCAAAGGGAAGTAGAAAGAAGACACGAAGAAGGTCATGTGGGAGGCGGCTTTGTTTTAGTACGAGAAGTCGACGCTCACCCTGCAGGACAGGTATGTGATGTTCAAATTACTAAGATGACCCTGAAATGAATCTGTGCTATGATGCTCAACACTTCTTCGACCATTTTGGCCTTTCCGTAATCATCTTAAAACTACTGCCTTGCATTTAGATGATGATCTAGAAGCATTTAGAGTTCTGTAGTTCATGCACTTTTCTCGAGTGCCGTTTCAGGGAGGAGGTGGGTTTAATTTGCGCTTATAGTTTTAAGGTCTCACAGCGACTGAGGTTATGAGGGATGCCTTCGTGGCGGGCTCCAGATATTTTAACATGCACTGATATCGCTCGTCACACGAGTCTCAAGCATTTCCAGCGGCTCCAGCGGCTCTACAAGAGATATGAGTCGAAGGCTTACTTGGCACTCAATACTCATAGTTCTTTAGGTATTAGTGTCCGAAGGCAAAGGAAACGGTTGAAACCCCCCTAGTCTTTTCCGATCCTCGGCTGTAAGGTCACAATTCCTCATGTGAGCGCAAAGCGCAGCTCGCCTTTGGCAGCAACGCGCTCGCTTGTACTTGAACACTTGGAAACAGAGTATGCCTGTCGTCTTCAAATTTTCACGGATGGTTCTGTGGACAAGCACAAACAAGCTAGCGCAACGGCTTTTTACATTCCCTCTTTGGACTGTAAGTGGTCCGTACGCTGTACTGCTGTCGTATCCTCCACAACGGCTGAAATAGTTGCTATTGAGGCGGCTTTACGGAAGTTAGGGTCTTGTCCGGCTCAGCCTGTTGTCATCCTAACTGATTCAATATCTGCCCTTCAGAGGTTAGAGCGCGGATTCCCTACTGATGCCTTGTCTGTAAGCTATCTGCGCTTGGTGCAGAATCTGCACAGCAGAGGCTTTACTATACATTTCCAATGGGTGCCCTCTCACATAGGAGTCAACGGTAATGAGGTGGCAGACAATCTCGCCCATAAAGCTCTTTCAAGGATTCCATCAAAAAAAGTACCTCAAGGTGGAAAAAGTATCTACAGGAAAACGGTGCTCGATCACTTTAGTACCCTGTGGAGTGCGTCCCACAAACCATGTGTGACCAAGGGACTGAAAAGATCTCAGGCGACCCTTCTACATCGAATTCGCACGGCCTCTGGTCGCACTCCTGCATGGATGCATATGACCGGCATAGCATCGTCTCCGCTCTGCTCTTTATGTGGTGTGTGCGGGGATATCGAACATTATATTATGTACAGTCCAGAGTACTACGCGGAAAGGCATGTGATGTTCGCTTCCTTCAAGAAGACAGGAACCCGTCACAGCACAGTTCAGGACATTGTCTACCAGAGTGGTAACCAGACATGCAGAAGGGAGGCTGCACGCGTTCTTTTAACATTTCTGCAGGACACGGATCTTGTTTCTAAATGGTGATAGCAGGAACGGACTATGGCCTACTGTGATGGAATGTGTGAGTACATGGTGTCTTCCGGAGTGGACTACGTTATACTGTGAGTGAATGTGTGTATGGATTGTGGCACTACAATGGCCTATGTTCTACTGTGACTGAATATGTGCATAGATGGTGACTTCTGGAGTGGACTGTGATGTGGACTGTGTGGATTGATTGTATGCATAGATGGTGACTACGGGAGAGAATGTGTGCTATTATAAGAGACTGTGCGCATAGCGGTGTAGATGCGAGAGGCTTCAGGACATTGTTAATATAGAAGGGACACTACGGTGGAGCAATTGCCGGCAGATAAAGCGAGGCTAACCCCACCTGTAGCATTCAACACCTCAACTCAACTCAACTCTCAAGCATTTGGTCTACATCGAACTGCCACCACCGAGGCCGGGGTCCAACCCACGTGTTTCGGGTCAGCAGCCGAGCATTATTACCACTTATCCACCACGCGGCGGTGGGAGATGAGGACGGAAGGAACGCATTTTGTGTAAGATTGATCACAATTGCTGTGGGCGCCGAAAGGTATGGCGTGGGGCTTTTTATAGAAGGCGGTGGCAACGTGGCACCATTTCTGTTCACTGTATATTCCCCACCTCCTGGCAGCAAGCTGGCAACAATCACAGTTAAGGCAAGGTGGAGCTGTTTCTCCATTTCTGTCTAGTAACGGTGATAGAACTTTGCGCCATCCAAACTGGGAGGGGCTTTTAGTTCATGGCTCCTACGGCGTGAGCTGTTTGCTGCGCCAGCTGAACCCGCTGTTTTTGCTCCTATAGGCTTGAGTTGGACAGCATGGCTTTTTACTGCTCAGGTTGTGGTTAGGAATTATGGAGGCGGTCTGCATGATTTTGGAAATTTATTAGTGTGATATAATGGGAGGTGCTCATCGCATAGCTGGCATGGGCTTGGTTTAATGCGGGGCATTTGTGACTACTGCCTCGAAGCTAAGGCTTCTTCCAGCGTCAGCTGCTTGTGCAGTGAGGGGTAGATTCGCCGATTTAGATTGTGGTATACGTAAGGATTTTCCTTTTCGTTAGCCTCCACGTTTCTGCACCTTAGGTGAATACCGGTAAGATACAAATCTTATATACTTTTCTCTTGTGGGATAGTGGTAAACTGCCAATCATGATCTGAGAGAACTTGCCGAATGCGCTCCAGCCAATTATTATTCTTCTAGTGATATCACTCTTGCGACCCGGATCACTGGTCAAAATCTGCTCTATACGAAAACGATAAGGGTTCAACTTAAATTGAGGACTACCCAGTGATTTAAGGAATTGAAAGTGATAGGTGTAAGTTTAAGAGACAGGAAAAGGGCAGAGCGAGTCAGGGAACAAACGCTAATTAACAGTATCCCAGTCGAAACCAGTAAGAAGAAACAGGCTGGTTGGGCAGGAAATGTCATGTGAAGACAATATAACCTATTACCATTAAAAGTAACGTATTGGATTCCAAGCGAAGGCAAGCGTAGCAGATTGCAACAGAAGGTTAGGAGGGCGGGTGAGATTAAGGAGTTTGCGGAGATACGGTGCTCGCAGCTGGTGCAGGACAGGGTTGATTAAGAGGTATGGGAGATACCTTTGTCCTGTAGTCGGCGCAGTGAGGCAATAATGATTATGATCTTGATCAAGAAGTAAGGATCTCACTATTGTTTTGTAGTATCGGATCCGAAGCCGCTGAGTCAGCTATCGGGGCTTGGTTATAAAATACTTCGGGTTACGCTGTGAGCGCGCTGATTAGCGCTTATAGAATTGTGTCGTGTCGCGTCGTGTTGTAGAGTCGTGTCATGATTAGTGCTTATATTCGTGCCGTATGACCACGTTATAGAAGTTGGCGTTTTCGCGTTGTTGAAGTACGGTGTGCGTTTGCTGACATACGGCCACTTGCGTAACTTCGACACCCCGCTTGGTAGCCTGAGATCACATGAAGTTTTTGAAATTTGGAAGAAATTTTCCTTTGCGAGCCTTGTCTCTGCAGTTTACTTGACATGCATATTTCTTGGATCGAGTTGACTTTGATTCTTGTCCTCAGCTCAGACTTCATGGTGACTCCTTGACAGTGTTGGCCGTTGTGCTCTTAACAGACCAGTCTACGGAGAACGGGCCCTCCTCTGGGGCTTCGGGTTAGCCGGTTGATCCTGCTAGCGAGGTCGTCTTCAGTCTGCTATCTAGGCTTGCTGTGCATTCGCAGTGTTTTCAGAGTACAGTTTACATGCACAAGCGCACGTGCACGCACGCACAATAATGCTCTTCGCCTACCGGTTACTGTAACGCTAGCACGGTAAAAACAGCATCACGTGGTGCGATTTTTGCGCATATTGTGAAGAAAAATGACTGCCAGGTTTGATGAGGCTCGTCAAAGAGCAATGCACGCTGATGGGGACATGCCCGTGCACATATTTATTGGCCTTATATTTGTTCATTGTGGAATTTCCAATAGGCGGAGATCTGACGCCACGTGCAGGATTCGCGCCCTTGCGCGGGACATCACGCTTGTCGCGTGGAATTCCTGCCTATTTTGCTGTTCGCGTTTAAAATCCTTCGACCCAGATCTGAAGCTTAGGCTTCCATCCGGCCTACCACGACGTGAAGAAACTTTGCTGTGACGCCTGTTGCTTGGTGTAGCTTTCACCAACTATTACTTTCTCTTAATCGGTATGGCTGATAGCCCTGCATGTGCCATCTGCGGGTATGACGAGACTATAGCCCACATTCTTTTTGACTGCCCTGCCTTCAGCGCTGAAAGGCAGTCTCTCTAACGTGCGCTAGAGCGTCTAGATCCACGCCCACTAACCGAAATGAAGATTCTCGGCCACTGGCCGTGGCGATCGCCAGCGGTGAAGGCCTCCAAGGCGCTGCTCCACTTCTTGCGAACTTCTAGCCTGCACGATAGGCTGTGACTTTAACGAACGCTGAGTTTTCGTAGTTACTTTAGTTTTCCGCTACTCCTCTTTCTCTTTCATTTTTTATCCCCTTTTCCCCCGTGTAGGGTGACAAACCGATTATTCTTTCGGTTAACCTCCCTGCCTTTCCTCTTCTTCCTCCTCCTCCTATTTCCAAGAGCAGTGGAAATACAAACTCCGCGAACGGTATTAATAATGGTAGAGCTCTGAGCAAAATGATCCATCATGTTGGGCGCTAATGCAGGAGTTATGCACGCGTACATGCATTATAGCATTCGCCAGGTGGAAGTCAGTTTTTAAGCATTTTTACACGCGTGACAGTCCGCGTCCATTGTCACAGGCGAACAATAATATGCTTTTATATCATAACTCTGTGAATCTCATTAATTAATCGATTGGTTTATAAAAATCTTAACTGTCATTTCTTTATCTGTTAGCTTGAAATAGAAGTTCTTGGACACTGCGAATAAAATTCGCATTAATCTTATTCAAGATATCATCTCTGGGCGGCGGTTTTAAGAATCATGCTGCACGAAACGTTTGGTCAGGGAAACTAAAATACGTGCATTAAACAAGAAGGAGAGAATTCCTAACAAAAACATAACATGATCAATCTCCTCAAACATCACCACCTTGATTGGTTCATTCCAATGTTTTCGGACATGTGCAAAAGGTAACATCAATGAGTTTTTGAGAGCTAGCGAAAAATTTTAATCAACTGACAGGTGCGAAAACACATTGTTAACATAAAAAAGGTGGTAGCTGGAGTCTCCTTACAAATTACAAAATGTCCGAATGAGGAAAGTATTATTTGAAGCAACATATGAAGTGTCTAAAATAGAAATGAGATAAAAAGACTACATAAATAACTGTTTTTCAAAAATACGGAAGCTTTTTTGACGTTAAGCAGGAGGCAGTGCCTTTGCAATTTAGAAAAAAAGGCACGAACTTCGCTGTCTTGATCGTGAATGTTGGCTCAGAAGGTACAGCTTGCCTAGAACGAGCAATCAAAAAAGCATTTACCAGCGAAGTGCTCGTTAATGGTGTGAGCAGCGTGAGAAAACACATTAGGAAACAGCGTTTATCATTTATAAGAGGAATTCTACGCCCAGAGATCAAGAGGGCACTCAGCAAGTGGAGATTTTCTTGTTTATTACTCTTAACTTCACTCATCGAAATGCACGTCCTTTTGTTTACTTTTTTCACTCAATTTCATTTTACTGCACTCTGGCGAACCCCGTGCTGTCATTATTCATCGGTGATGTAAAAACAAACAAAAAGCTTTTTTTTTAATTTGTGAAACGCCTGCCCCACTGGAGGCACTGGGAGTGCTCAAATGAAATATCAGGTGGTTTTTTGAAACGGCGCTGGTATGGCGCTGAGTGATGACGGCCCTCCATTGCACACCCATGATAAGGCAAAACTGTTGTTCAGCGGGTGGAAGTTGAAGCCCTCCTTTCGTTCTCACGATTTAAACATTCCCCATACTGTGCCACCTCCGCGTGTTGCCGATACTGCTATTTTTTTCCCCAGGTTGCTAAAATTTATCTCTCCCTCGCAAGTGCTATATATTATGGGAAGTCGGAGGGGGTTTGCTAGCGCTTTCCCATATGGGAATGCGCTAGCAAGCCCCCTCCGACGACACACCTGCCAGCTCTACTTTTTTTTTTTTTTTGCACCGGAATACTTTCCTTCTATAGAGAAAGACTGGGCTATTTTTTGTTAGAGATGCGGCCAGCCTGTTGTTTTTCTTTTCTATTTGTTTTCAAAGTAAACTAGGCAGTCTTGCATTCGGAGCACGTGGCCATAGCTAAGTGATTTTAACGTCACCTAAAATTTCTTCCTTTATTCTTTCTAGACTAGATGGCGACTTCATCGCGATAAAAAAAAAACAGATGCAATCATTAAATCAACAAGTGTATTTGTGCTAATGTTTGTTCATTATTTTGAAAGCAAATATTATAGTGAAAACAGCGCGTCAAAAATGAGACAGCAAATGAAGAAACATAGACAAAAGCGCTGTCTAACAATTGAAGGCTTATTGCTGCGCTACCAACATTTTCTTGAAGAAATAACAGTCCAAGAAAGGAAAAGAAGTCTCCTTTTGTCACATATAAGTCATCACTAGTTTGCTAGATAGAAAATATCTTTTCTCATGAGCACCGTGATGGCGTAGGGATGCAAGAAATGCCTTTCTTTCAATTACTTTCAAAGTTCACGCCTCTGCTGACGTTTGTATCGCCTTAGGATCTGGCATCGTCCAAAACGTGCAAAGCATTTAATTCAGACACGTGCTTGGATAGAGTACTGCCGTATACTGTCTTCATGGTAATGGCATGTTCTCCAAAGCGGTCATTGATACAGTGTACTGTGTGACCTATATAAGACGCTCAACAAGGCAGCCGGATTTGACGTCAACAGAAGCTGCAGACTAGAACAGGCCAGGCTATCCATCCTTATTTGATGGCGGGGCTATTAAGTCGCGGTATTTGCTTTTCTAAAACTGCACAAATGCTGGGGTCTCGACAGACATGAGACTTAGTGTTGGATTCCATGCTCCTTGTTTTCGTGATCACCTCTCTATTTTGTTGTTTGTTGCTTTTTATCTTTTTTTAAAACGTTATAAGATCTGGTACTTGCTTCTCTGACTAGTTCACGGCGAACGTTACATTTTCAGCGTTATATCTACGTTTCTTTTTATTGTTCGTACTGTCGAGCTCGGCATGGTCATCAACATTATCCGTTGTTTAAGAGGAAAATTGAGATTATATCATTATGAGCCATTTATGAATCTTTTCAGAAGGAAACATAACTAACTCTAGACGCAAAGAGCATACATTTCTGTACCATTGATTCCTTGCCCCGTGCCCGTAAGACATTGAGGCAAGTCCGGAGCGAAGATTCTGCTGGCCATGGCTGGCGCAGTTATTTGTTTTCGCTTTTAACTATTTGAATCTCACTTCCGCGCGCAAAGAAGTTCTCATGACCCCACGCCGTCCACAGCCGCCTGCAATCTAACCGCCGCGGTACGCCACTAGTGCGGGAAATTCGCTCGCGCATCGAGCGCCTCGCGCAGAGAGGATGTGCCGTGCGTGCACAGTGGGTGCCCGGTCACTGCGGCATCGCCGGCAACGAAGAAGCTGGCGACCTCGCGACCGCTGCACGCCAACTACCTGCCTGCGATCTGCCCCTTGCGCTGGAGGATGTGCGTGCGGCCATCCACGACCATGTCCGAAAGCAGCACACCTACCCACGCATCGCGGGAGGTGAGCGCATCGACAGTATCACCGGCTGTCGCGCACTTACACGGTCACAACGTGCAAGGATCCTCCGCGCGCGCATTGGCTGCGTGTGGCCCGGGGAACGAAGGGTGCGTCACGGAATCGCGACGAGTGATGTGTGTGACGGATGCGGTGCACTGGAAACACTAGAACACCTGCTCCTTCACTGTGCCGCGTTCGCCGATGCTCGTCGCGATATGCTCGTCGCGATATGCTCGCGGCCTATAGGGCGCAGGGCATACTACCAGACTCCATCAAGACGCTACTGTGGCCGCAGGGCAGTGCGCGCACTCGTGAGCGAACTTTGGTGAGCCTTTGTGCATTCCTCAAACACACGGGCTTGACGTCCCGTCTGTTCTCCGTCAGGTAGTTACACGCAGTGACCGAACGCTCCGCGAGTTCCACCTTGAACGATTAATAACTGGACGCCCCACTCCAGTTGTAGCCAACACAGTGCTGTGCGCGTATGTTTTATTTCCTCTAAAATAAACTAATCACGCGCACAACGTGGACACATTTCTTATTGTGTAAAAAGTTTGTACATATTAGTTCTCCCCCTATCCTCTCTTTCTGTCCCCTCACCTCATTCATTTCATTTCTCCATTCTGCCTGCTATCCTTTATTTCCACTGCCCCAGTATCGATGGCAGATGCCGGGGCTAGCAAAAAGCTTTTCCTTCCTTTTTTCTGTTATTTTAATAAAACCACTATTACCACCACCACGATTTGTGGTAACGGGAGTATCCCTGTGGCGCCTGAAACTTTCCTAATTAATAATAATAATAATAATTGGTTTTTGGTGGAGAGGAAATGGCGCAGTATCTGTCTCATATATCGTTGGACACCTGAACCGCGCCGTAAGGGAAGGGATAAAGGAGGGAGTGAAAGAAGAGGGGAACAAATAGGTCCGTAGTGGAGGGCTCCGGAATAATTTCGACCACCTGGGGATCTTTAACGTGCACTGACATTAAAGATCCCCAGGTGGTCGAAATTATTCCGGAGCCCTCCACTACGAACCTTAATTCCCGAATCTCTTTTTGGCCTATATTTAACAGTAGTTTTTTATGGAAAGCTGCAGACGTATGCACTGTTCTGTAGTGTTTATTTATTTAATATGTCTGTAATATGTAATTTGTATGTAACATTTATTTGACAGGTATGCTGATAGATGCACTTTTGCACAGTTCCCTCCGGGCAACGCTGGCCAACTTTCGACTAAATCTCTACCCATCATATCGACTACTCTAGTAGACTTTTGCAAAATGATGACAGGCGCACTGATACAGACAAGCTCTGTTCACAAGTACTGCGTCGTGAAGTTTAGAGGGAACTGTTTTCCAGGATGATGGCAGCAGTTCTCATGTCAAAACTTCAGTGTCAGATTCTGAAGAACTTTGATATATCTTCGGCACTTCAATCGTTTAATGGACGGTATTGTTTGGGACGCCTCATAATTTGATGTGAAGCCGGAGCGCAAAGATAGCCTAGCCGACCTTGATTAACTACTACTTCGCTTCTGTGTTTTTATTTGTGTTTTACCTCTGTGCAGAGTTTTAAAATGTTATTATAGAAATACTCAAATAAAAAAATTAAATAAAAAAGGAATCATTCAATTTTTTGCCAAACTACCGAATTAAACATGGGCGCTACTGTATCGTTTTTGAGGGCTGACTGCGCTGCTAACGGAAGATCTGCCACCCGCGACGTCACTTTTGCGCCATGTAACGGGGCACATAGGGCACGTATGAAGGGCACTTTGTAAGTTGCTGCGGGCTCAACACAGGTTTCAAATTGCCTCTCGAGCCAATGTGAGCTTAAGGAATGCCATAAACACCACATTTAAATGTAAAAACAAGAGTTCCGGATTGTGGGTTGTCAATCAAGGATGCTCGGCTATAAACAAGGAGTAAAACTTAAATACGGCTTTAGGCATCTCTACTTTCTTACGATGGTTTTTATTTTTTCCTCAATCTGTAGTAATTCTGTAGGTATCTATCAATAACTTCAAAAAGGAGAGGGATTGCGTCTTGCATCCATTTTTTTTTCTCAGTCGTTTTTTTGGCACTTCTTTCACTGGTACTTACCTCATGTGACATCATGACTAATAGCTAATAAGTAGGCTCTCCTGCCTGATGCAATACTGTAAAAAGGACAGATTAATGGCAGCGAATCCAAGGAATAGACACACGAAAGAATCGCGAAAAGTACAGCGTCATGGTGACGCAAACAAACAAAAAAATGAATAAAGCTGAACTCACCAGCTCAACGCAATAATTAGCTTAGTTTAGACAGTTAGCTCGGCATTTGGCTCTGGAATCTACAGCGTTAGCAGTGTGAGAAGGTTTAGCCGTGTTAATGCGTAGCAGTGATAGCAGATCTGGCCAGCCATAGACTTCTATCCACTTCACTTTCGCAGTTGTTCTCACCCTCCTCTCTCAAAAACATTGAAAGGGAGACCTCCCTATGTTTACTTCGCCACCTGCCACGCTGGGAAGGTGACAAGCGAATTTATTGCTAGGTTTCTGGTTCATTGTTTATGATTTATGGGGGTATAACGTCCCAAGGTGCCTCAGGCTATGAGGGACACCATCGTGAAGGGCTCCGGAAGTTTCGACCACCTGGGGTTCTTTACCGTGCAATGACACCACACAGTACACAAGACTCTAGAATTTCGCCTTCATAGAAATCTGACCGCGTCGCGGCCGGGATCGAACCCGCGTCTTTTGGGACAGCGGCCGAGTGCCACAACCGCTTAGCCACCGCTGCGGCAAGTGATTTTATTTAAGTGGAAAAACTTTAAGAAATGAATTGAATCTTTAGGTAAAGAAGTAAATCACAAAGTAATAAGGACTTACGGCTGACCATATAGATTCTACGCTGGAATGCAGAGCTGCACTGCTAACTAAAGGTGCAACAGCTTTCGCAGTAAAAAAAAAAAAATCAACCGCTTACTCTCATATTACGACGATCGGTCTGCGCTACGTGGTTAATGAAATGATTAACACAACAGTTACACCATCCATGACACCCACTGCCCACGGAGCATCACTGTACACTAATAGCCGTAGGAGCCTATCAATTATTGGGTGAAAGTGCTGCCTGGGATAAATGTATTTTGCACAACAGTCTTCGTTGAAGCCTGTTGCTCGAATTCAGTGGCGCAAGCTCTGCTTTGCCGCAGGGCGAAGTCCATGGTAGGGTGGATCGCCCCGTTTTTCAAACTCTTTTTGTGGAATGGAGCATTACAGAAAATGACAAAGGCGACTGCACCAAAAACGCCAGTCTGGAAGAACTAAGGTAATACGCTCTGGCTGTAAAATAAAGTGGACTAGTAGTTTCGATTACTTCACGTACGCGTCATGTATATTCATTCGACTGCAGAAAAAGTCTCTAAACCGAAACATTATTTTTTTACCGTTCTGGGGAAGGGAAGAATAAAATTTTTACGTTTGAATAACTCCCAAAGCTCAAGTGGAATCTTGCATCAAAGTGTTTGTTCTGGCCTTCATGGCACCTAAGGTGGATTTTTAGAGAGAAATCATGAACACTTTATATAACACTTTCACTGTTTGTAAGCAACATGGTTTAAAAAGGCGCGGTCACGACCTCGATGTAAAATCCTCTTTCTGATTGTGCTCTGCAAATACTGACATATTTCACACTTGTTTTCACCACTTTTCCTTTATCGTGATTCGAACCGCCTTGGTACGTTTCGAACCTGCTGTACACTTTTTTAAGAAGATCACTTTTTGGCCCACGAGACCAGGCTCACTGAAACCTGCGACGACAAAGGCTGGAAATATTATTATTTTCCAAGCACGAACATGTTCGCTGCTTGCTCACTGCACCAAGAAGAGCACTTTCCCCGGAAAAAATGAAACTGAATTGCGAACGAGGAGTAGAGACCTTTCCTGGTAAAAGCTGCTTTCGCAGGGTGACAAAATGGTCAATACTCACCTTAGCGGCCGCGTTGATCGCTCCCAAAAAGAAACCTCTGGTAAAGCACCGACAATGAAAGAGATTAGTATGCGCACTATTTTGGGCTTTCGGCCGCCGCGGTGGCTGAGTGGTTGTGGCGCTCGGCTGCCGGCCCGAAAGACGCGGGTTCGATCCCGGCCGCGGCGGTCGAATTTCGATGGAGGCGAAATTCTAGAGGCCCGTTTGCTACATGTGCGATATCAGTGCACGTAAAAGAACCCCAGGTGGTCGAAATTTCCGGAGCCCTTCTGTACGGCGTCCCTCATAGCCTGAGTCGCTTTGGGACGTTAAACCCCCATTAACCTAACCTAACCTATTTTGGGCTTTCATTACTATGTGCTATCTCCTCCGTCAACTCCTGCTCCCTCTTTATCGCACTGCCTTTCTTCCACGGGGTATAGTATCCCGCCGGGTTGTAAACACGCTGCATAAAAAGGCTGCTTTTGCTTTGGAGAGCCTTTTCAGAGCTTTTCCTTTTATACCAATCAAGGACAAAAAAGCAAAAAATAAAAAAGCACTATCTTCACAGCTCGTTAAGCCTCTAAAACAAGAGAGCCTTGTTGCGCAAATCAAGGATTCAAGGTGTTTTTTCTTTTGTCTTGTTGTTTTCACGTTTTTTAGCACGATACGAAGCACTTGGAAAGCCAACTTGGCTGCGCAAACAATAAGATGCTAGCGGAACTAAAAAAATGACAGGTTCAAGAGACAGTCACTTTCTACTGCGCAAGCAGATATATGCAACAAATGTGAGCTCTGTAAAGACGTATTTCCTCTTTAGGAATAACCATATAGGTTTCAAATATATGCAGCGCAAAGAAAGAGGTATCCTGTGGAATGAGACATGGCAGAAATATGAAGAGTATATGGAAATGGTTTTCCGCCACTCGAGCTGCATTTGCGATCAAAGTTGGCGCCTGCCACGATTCGTTGAGGGAGGGAAGTGTCAGAATAATGGCGGATGCTCTCCACACACCCATGGGCGCTGGAAGAAATATGGTGACACAAGCGCTGCTGACTTTGCCGGAAGTATGTGACAGGCGCACATCAGCTGAATACCATTGAGAGCATTAGAGGAGCGGAAATGAGCTGTCAGTCGCACAAGGTCCCCAGTTCTTCTGAGCACACGTCCAACGGGTAAACATTCCTGGGGCCTTAGGAAGAAAGAGTTCAGAAGAGGAGCAGTTAGAATGCATTTTGTTTAGTGATTGCAAGAATGAGACGCCAAAAAAAAAAACTTGAAGCCACTGTTTGAAAAAGAACGCTGAATAAACTTTGAAGTGCGCTAAACTATCTGTTTGTGGACTTTTTATTCAAATAGTCAGAGCCATTTGCTTTTTAGCCTCGATGCACAAAAAAGAAAAAACGTCTAAAAACGGCACACTCGACTCCTCAGCAGCATAATGCACCATTGTCTTTTGGGAATAGTACAGTCAAAAGGAAAAAAAAAGGAAAGACGCCCATATATGCCTGAATTAAAGCTTGTTTATTCCCAGCGCTACAACGTTCTAGCACGTTAGAAAGCCTTTTCATCCTAGCTAACAGGCTTCTCAAAATCGGTTTCCCCCAATTCATTATCCGAAATATTCTCGTTTCTTGTCGTGAAAGCGGTTTGGGCGTAGCTCTCATGATCAATTTCAAGATAAATAGAAAGCCAGGCATAGAAATTTACTAAAAGCGGTTTACCAACATTTCGTAGATAGGCATATATGTATCAGACAGGCTAAAAAAGGAACCATCAGAATGCAGAACATTTGTGTTTCCAGCATCATACTGATGTAAAACAAGAAATAAGTGTCAGTTTATGCGCCTTCCGGACTACCAAAATGCCTTATTTTCTTCAATAATTCAGTTCTACTCAGTTACGAAGGTGAAGAAAATTCATTACATCGAAATATATCGTATTCCCGCATTGGTGAAAATATTCATATTTCAGGGGAATAGTAATAAGTATATTGCCTGATAAAGTACTAATAATATAACCACTACAAAAAAGCAGCCTCAGGTATTAAAATGTGGACATTGTAAAAAGTATTCGGAGTCTACCTAAAAAAACCGTTGTGTTTTTTGAGCTCTTTATCATTGTCATGCTATTGTAAAAATCATGTTTACAACGGCTTGCTGCTGCATAAAAATTTGTTGCTTCATTATAGAAGCAAACATAGCAGGCATACAGGGCGTGCTGTAATCTTACTCGTTCGGCCGACAAACATGGATTTGCAGCTGCTCGTATGCTCAGCATAACTCTGTGTTTGTCTCTAGAAAACAGAGCATTGCAATGGTAAATTTCTGTTCCCGAATCAGATATGAATAGCGGGAATCAGGACCGCATCTGGAGACTGGGAGGGCCCTCCACTACGGCACCTTTCTTCATTTCTTCTTTCACTCCCACCTTTATTCCTTCCCTTACAGCGCGGTTCAGGTGTTCAACGATATATGAGACAGATACTGCGTCATTTTCTTTCCCCTCCAAAAAATAACAATGATTATTATTATTATCTGGGGACTGGATACCTACAGGTGAAATTATAAAATCAGGAGGGTATCGTTTTGAATAAAACTATTAGAAGGACTCCAAGAAAAAAATGGCCAGGCTTAGCTTGGTTAAGCCAAGAATGCGTTGCATATCTCGATGGAGTTCCGTGCTGCTCCGTTGACTCGATAGGCTATTGACTCGATCGCCATTGAAACTGCCCGTGTAGCAGCGCTCGATCGCCTTTGAGTCGATAGACTATCGGTTCGAGGGCCCTCGAAATGCCCGTGTGACAGGGGTATGAGACTGTCCCGGCGAAGGAGCGCAGCTCTTTTATACATATGCCGTGACGTCAATCATAGCGCAGCGCCCCTAGCGGGAGGAGCGGGAGTCAGGTGGTGGCTGCGGCCGCGCGCGACCGCGCCAGTTGGGGCCCAGCTTTTCCTCCGGCTGTCGTGACGTCACGTCACGTGGTTGCGCTAAAGGTCAATGGTGGCTGCCCGGCCGCGCCCAAGGGCTGAACTGAGTGATTGCAATATGCAACGCATAAAATAGATGCTGCCATGTACTCATTCACCAGCCCATTACGATCAAGAACCGACGAACCTCATCAGCAACAGAGAGCTAGAGAAGGCCAAAATTACTAAAGGTAGTCAATACTACTTGAGGATATATACACTGCTCTCATTACTTCACTCTTCGGTTAATTTGTTTGTATATTAAATTTTTCCAGTTTCTGCTGTAGAAGTGGTTGTCTTGAGTGCCGAAAAAAAGGAAGGCCATCTTCGGAGAGTCGTCATTTTTGCTGCCTTCTTCATTTGTATCGCAGTGCTCAGCACAGTGTATAATTCAGTTAACTGAAATAGAAAAACGTAAGCAATAACACATAACATAGACAAAGCAGTATGAGTCTCAGACACAGAATGAGTTGCACTGTCTCGTAGGATGGGCAGCAAGAAAGTATTCCCGAAATATTTATGCAGGCATAAATGTTTTTAATTTTATCGCCTTCACATAAAGAGACGTCTGCGTATTAGTGGTACCATCGCACGACAACAATAATTACTGCAGTGTTGCTTGGTGCTATTACCTACTATAAACGGGGGTCCCGGATTTCGAGTTGCGACAGCTCATTCATAGTTTACGTAAGAGCGAGAACGTGCAGTATCTTTTCTGGCCTTCACGTTTTACGATAGACGATGAACATTGTTCTAGAGATAAGAACAGTTAAATTCTCATTCGTGAAGATAATCAACGTTATGTTTCTCAGATTTCTGTTCTGCATTAAGTGGCACGCTACCGGCCGGCAATGCAAATGAATGACGATTGACGTTCTCTCAATCAGCTAAATTCAGTCAAACGACGGCAGTATGGTCGCAGCTTATTTGTAGTGAAGGTCGCATCTTTTATCCAAAGCCAAAGCATCAGGGTAGTGCTGGTACTGCTCACCTTGTCACTCTGATGAGTCAGAGTACTGGACATATTGAGAGAGCAGGGGTCTCAGTGAATGATCTGACTTTGGCGGAGGCCTCGCCAAGCTGCGTGGATTAAGTTATGATACTGCCTGGCTGCGCAAGTCTTTGGGCAAGAAAACCTAAAAGGGAGCTGAATAAAGTGACGGACCGTGAATATACAGGATCGGCATATATCTGTAAGTCATTTCACAACTTCTATAATGACAACCATCGACTTATAACCAGACTTCAGATGAAAAATACCAAGTGCATCATGATTTCTGCGTCATACGTTCGTTGGAACTGCGTCATCAATGACCTGAGGGCGTTGTGGGGACTTACAAATCCAGACTGACGTTTATCATGCAGAGACAGTGGCCTTTTCAAGCACCACTCATTGAAGTGGCAAGCAGTGTCATTGTAACCTAATAACAATTAGCATAATACCATCTATACCTTGAAGCCTCAAGGACAGCAGTACTGCATATGTACACTACCAACTTGCTCTGGCTCCACGCACCCATGATGAGATGAATTTCCACAAACCAGCCGTAGCCAAACTGAGGCAGACATTTTCACTCACTTATTCATCAAGCTTTTCGCTCTGTAAAGCAAAGGATGGCGGCACATCTCCAATTTTCGGGCGAGTTTTTAATAGGCCCCTCGCTTCAACGTCCTATTATCAGCTTTTATACTACGAAATAACCACTCTGACAATGATGGCGCCTCTTGCTACTTATACTGTTATTCTGAGTAGCCCACATCCTATAGTGTATCTAGTGGCCCTCAAGCACCTTCCGTACATTAAATGCGACATACTGTACCATTGGGACACTGTTAAGAACACGCCGAAAAGCTCCGTGAAGTTAGCTGTCATCATCAATGAAGGCCCCGACTTCTTCGCATGCCTACCGTTAATGCCGCAACCAAGGCAGTCGTGCTACGTGTAGGAAGGAGATAATGCATGTCGGAGAGTATCCCGAGACCCGGTGATGAGGGATGTTGCGCCACCGGCGGCATGTTGGATGTTCGCGATGTTGAGTAGTATCGTCTGCCACAGCGTTGGCAGCTTCGCAGTGTTGAAAACGCGTGCATGTTTTGTATTTATCGGTTTATACCAGCCTTTAATGTAGTGTCTAATTGGAAATGACTGCATACAAAGCATTTTCGCGCGGCATGGTGAAGGTTGCGCCGAGTGTACTGTGTGGTATGTGATTAGTGGTGGAAGTTTGCTTATCTTTTTAAATGCTAAGTTTTGGTTCATTGGTGACTGATGTAAGAGCTTGAAATCAAATTGATCACGCTGCTGCAAGGTTTCGCCATCACTGCTACGGGACGGGTAGTCGACTTCAAGAGGCAGGAAAATGCCAGCGTTGGTTAGACTGAATATAAATAGATGTTATCCAAAGTGAAACAACGAGGTAAATATACTTGGACGTGGTTTGTTGTGAAGCTGATATCAAGCCGATGTTCTGTGAGCGTTGTAGACTCGGAACGAAAGAAAAGTTAAGTAATGAACTGCTATTAGATAAGTAGAAAGATGAAGTTAAACTTTCCCGGGTAACTAGCAGAGGTTGGCGCAAGAGAGGAATTGAAAAATGTAAATTAAAAGCAACTTAACATTGTAGCGGTGGTACTCTGCCTAATGAGGAAGATGGCGACGACGATGTTAAAAAGAAAGTTATTGCTGTATATTCTAGTGACATTTTAAAATAATACCTTTCCAGCAGATATTATTCTTTCGAGCGACCTTCAACTCTGCCACTTTCATGTTCAAACTATCACGGCTTGAGTATAGAAAAAGCGTAATCTTATATGCTGTTTATTTGGAAGCGCAGAATGCCGAATGGAGAACACCGAATGTTGGGTTCTCGATTCAAGTTCTAGTTTACTAGGGACAGGTGGACTTTTTTGTGTGCAATATTCAATGCTTTGTTGGCTGAGTATTTAGGGTGCTCAGCTGCTGACTTAAAAGACGTGGGATCGATTCCGGCCGCGGCGATCGCATTTTGATGGCAACAAAATGCTAGAGGCCCGTGTACTGCGCGATGTCAGCATACGGTAAAAAAATTGCAGGTGGTTTAGCTCTTGTTAACCCTGGTCGAAAGCGAAAAGCTGCATCTCCCTGGCTATGCTTGTGGTCGAGCGACTGAAGGATTCCATAAATAGCCATACTGACACACATACAGTACTAGGAATTTTTTTATTTGATAAACACTTTGTTTTCTTCGAAACGACATTAAACGCACTCACACAAGACAGGATATATTTATTATAGCTTTTGTGATGCGAAAATATGAAGCCAAATCAGGTTCGCAACGACGCGCACAACCTGCAGATACTTTGAGATAGCCAAATTTAAAAAGAAAGAGGTTTTTGTGGAAAGGATATGGCGCAATGTGAGACAGGCGTAATTTCCTTACTTTAAAACCATCTTTCATTTCTCTTTCCTTTCCTTGCGGCGCGGTTAGGGTGTCCACCTAGATATGTGAGACAGGCGTCATTTCCTTGTTTCACCTCTAACTACTTTCAAGTTCAAACTTGCGGCCCCGCTGACGGCTCGAAAAGCTGACGTAGTGAAGCTTTTCGCTTCAAAAACCCCAGGTGGCCGAAATTCAGTTCGGAATATTTCAGTATGGCGTTCTTCATAGCCTTAGTCGCTTTGGGACATTAAACCCTGTAAACCACCCAATCGCACACATCAACCCGCTCCCTCGTACCTCAGCCAGGTCAACATGCCTACGTGGCCCGGTCGATAGTGTACCAGGCTGGCTACCCAAGGACCATCCTGGTAGACCCCAAGAAACTGGTACCTAAGCGCCATCCTGGTATGATGAAGATGCTCCAACCGTCCGCTTATGGTGCTATGGTTTATTCCAGAATGGGCGCCGACGATCCAAAGTACGATTGTATCGGTGTACATTCTGTGTGTATAAT
Source organism: Amblyomma americanum (assembly GCF_052857255.1). NCBI lineage: Eukaryota > Metazoa > Arthropoda > Arachnida > Ixodida > Ixodidae > Amblyomma > Amblyomma americanum. The sequence continues at coordinate 122,905,831 of NC_135504.1, read as the reverse complement.
AATAATAATAATAATAATTGGTTTTTGGGGGAAAGGAAATGGCGCAGTATCTGTCTCATATACCTGAACCGCGCCGTAAGGGAAGGGATGAAGGAGGTGGCATCTGACCCACCCCGTATGCGAGAGATAACTAATTCGCAGCCTTCTCCTCGTGGAGAACTGGCTTACGGTCTTGCATCTATATATCCGCAATTGTGAATAGGACTTTCGCCTAATAGGTATTGTGCCTTCCTGCCAGTTTACTAATAACCTACACAATTAGTGGCGCAGGCTTTTTTGACTCAAATATGGACGAAATAATAACAGTGCCAATAAAGTGCTGAATTTTTAGGAGAAAATTGCGAATAAATTCCCCTAAAAAAAAACGCAGAAAGTAATCAAGCGCGCTCCTTTTGCAAACCAAATCATTGCGTCTCAAAGTTTTAGAAGTTGGTTTCCCGCTGCATTTCTCGAATTTGATGCTTTTTTCTTCAAATAAAACAACGAAAGCGGTCGGTCTATCTAGCAAAGAACACTTTACTTTTCACAGAGCTTCTCTAGCTATTTCTTAAGCGTAGATATCCATCATTGCGCAGAAACGTCAAATATATACCCGAAAAGTAACGAGCGTTTCTAAACGTTACATATGGGTTACATACGGCACGCTTTGGCGGAAGGCTGGAAAATAACTGATATCCTCGCATTCAGTTGTGAACACTCGTTAATTTAATGCTTATAGAAGGTACTGAGACACATGTTAAATCATGATTCTTTGCGTGATTTTTATTGCATACCTTAATAAAGCAAAAGATGCCAATCAGACAGAATCTTTTCTGTTGTTGACTAAATGAGTAGGAGCACGTCGGCTTCAGCAGAAAACAGAAATGCCTCGCTTGCCCTTACCTATATGGCATTTTCCTTTAAATTTTGAGATGGGTTTACCTGAGTGGTGTGGAGCACATTGAGGCCTATAAAATACCAGGAAAATGCCTACAGTTACGGCGCCAATCAGGTGCGTTCAGCCAGTCTTCAGAACCACATGTAATATTTGCTAATAATCTGTCTTCTTCCCTCTAGTCTTTTTTTTCAATTGGTTTGTATTTATGTTACTATTCCTCCATCATTTGCATCTATTTACTGGGGCTTGTGCACTAGCTGCTGAACGCAAACGAGCGCATAGGTTATTACGTCACTGAGTGAACCGCTTTCAGGGTTGACTCAATGAGCTCAATTACGTCGTACGTTTAATGCCAGAATTTAAGTTATAATCGTAGCCACAGTGTTGAATGATTCTAAAACTGAACGCATGCTTTTGCATACAGCAGCCTTTTAAAAATGCACTGCACGAATTTGTGACATTATTCAGGCCAGTCTAACTATGCCCAAAAGGGCCCTTAAAATAGTAAATAAAAATTAAAAAATTTAATGAAAGGCACGAAATTGTGCGAGCAAGGAAAACGCTCGGCAAGGCATGAGTAAAACATTCTCGGCAAGGCATCAGTGAAAAAAGACTCTAAACACTTCACGTTCTTTTCGACAAGAAGCAAAGGGCTGATTGATTACGTGGTGAGTGCGCTGTACTCTTGATTTTATTACCGCACCCCGGACACCGATTTCATTAGCGACACTGAAGGCTCTTCCGTTACTCAGGGATCCAATTGGAGGACCCGCCTCCAGCACGACCTGTTGCCATCCGCGTCGCCATTCAGAACTGCTTCCTCGAGACACCTACGTGTTTTGGCAATCTTGGCCCGTACACTGAGAAAGTGTGTCTGGCACGTGCTGCTTCTAATTTTCTTCCAGTCTTTTCAGTGGCTGTTTTCGTCGTTGATAAGCCCTGCATTTCTCTTCTTATTCTCACTGGCGTCACTTGCATGCTTCTGTCAGTTAACTCAGTGAGACAAAAAAGAACCTGTTGGAAGCAATGTTCGCAACAGCCAGGACACTTTTCAGACAGCATTGACAGAAAGATTGTCCCTGGCTCTCTTAAGTGGCCTTCCTACAGAACGTAGCTATTGGGGGTCATAATAGCGATCACAAGCTGTTAACGTTGGTTGAGTGGGGAAGCAACAACCAAGAATACAGACTATTCTGGATCAAGTTTGTTTCGTTTTTCGTGGCAAGATGTGCAAATACAGATTTCTCAAACTCTAATAACAAAAGTTCGTAGTGACACGCTGTCGTATGAGTCCGCCTTCCCCGGGAAGCTATGCTTGGAGTTAGCAGAGCTCGATTTGGCTGAAAACGTAGCCTGACTTTGAGGGTATATTTCAACAAGTTGAAAAAGAGATTCTTAGCTCACCAGCGTAATAGAAGTCTTTTCGCAGGTTTTCTTGCTGACTGAGAGAAACATCACTGAAATGGCTCGTTAACAAATTATTATATTTGCAAAATTTCTAGTGTCGTCTTATAGTGGAAGATGATCAGAGCTCATGCTTCGTAACAATTCATTTCAGTGTCATTGAATTTGCTCCTGTCCTATTATCCGCTGCTCCTGGCAACTCAAGAACGCGGATTGTAACACAGGTCATGCCAGGAATCTGCCCATGATGCTACTAGGGCACGTAATGTGGCAGTGCCCATGGCACGGACAATGTATCGCTACAACGAGTTGTACAAGCCTGTCGACCTTAACAGACGACAATCCCGATTGATGAAAGAAACTGTGCGGTTGTTGTGCGGCAGACTGTCGGATCACGGTCTATGTGGCACGGCCGGGCAGAATATAGCGGCAGTAGTGTAGATAGCGCCGATTTTGTTATCAGAGCGGCAGTGCTAGTGATTGGTCGTTTGGTTCCTCACGTCTTCCTGTTGATTTCGCCCCGAATTACGCTACGGTAAAATAAGATGTAAGGGAAATGGTTATTTACAGAATTCAGCCCAGGATCATAAATTATCCAAAGAGGACTCATTAAGCTAATACTGCGTCCTATAAATGTCGCGGTTCTCTTGCATTGCACTGTTGGGCCATTGAGCCATTACAGCGTTTTAGAGTTATTTCGGGGCAGAACAACTTGAAGAAAACTTAGATCAGTAGCCGCGGCATGCTGCATTTTCGTTGGCGTCAGCTGCAGCTACGTAGGTGGCTCTGGTTCTATGCTACGTACGGATAAACTTAAGATCAGAAAAAGACTAGAAATAGCGCGTTAATTCGTTTCGAGCTGCTCACAGTGCCTCTGAGCGGCTCCAAGTGTGCAGCAAATGAGTCCAAGTGATACGCTTTTTTAGGTAACACCTATTTATGTACGTGACGTCACTCTCTATAAAATTTGGTGTTTTCGCTTATGTTAAATTACGCTTATTGCTTTGCTTTCATAAGCACAAGAAATGTAGAAATGATATGATACATTTCTAGATTCTATTCTTCTAACAACATTTTACAGCGATCGGCTTTAAATTTGTGATAATTGTTTATCTTCTGTGGTGGTGTGACTGCGAACGTGTTTCCGGCTTCCAGTTTCCGATTTCCTGACTCTGATGAGGCCTTGCGAATTGGCACATATTCTGAGATCAGCCTATTAGGTACGGCGTATATTTAGCAAGGGTACCTTGCATTTTTTGCTCGCTTTGTTTTGGGCCCTTGTCTATAAATTGGCGACATACCGATCACCTAGCAGGACCAACACATGTCTCGTGCAGGGCTTAGTTCTGTATCACGTTGGCGTGCAACCCTATGAGCATGCTAGTCTGTGCCGCTGAAAGTGGATATTGTGTTGCAAGAAATTTAAGGCTGCTATAAATGATCATGAAATAACGACTTTATTTATGATACATTCGAAAAGAGAGACCCGTAGGGGAAGTGCTTAATGTGAGTCTTTTAAATGCAAGACAGAGAGAAAGAGAGCAATAGAAACACGGAGAGGCAGGAAGGTTAATTGGGCGATGCCAGGTAGGCTATCCTACACGTGAGGCAGGGAACAAAAAGGAAAAAAAAGGAAAGAAAGAGCTGCAACGAAATTAGTTTTTCACGTGTCCATTGATCACTATGACAAGGTGACGGAGGGCGCACGCAGAACCCGTGCGAAGGCACTCCACCGAGTATACGGCTCCGAGCCGGACGCCGTATGGGTGGACGCCGCCTGCACGGGTGACGAAGCAACCGCAGCCGTGGTGGACTGCTCTTCATCCGCCCTCCTCACACTACCTCTCCCCCCTGACACCACCCCAGAGGCTGCAGAGGAAGCCGCCATCGCAATTGCCATCACCCGCACGGAAGCCCAGTACATTTTAACAGACTTTAAAACTGCAATTCTAAATTTTGCGCGAGGCCGAGTTCACGTCCCTGCTTTTGGCATACTGGGCTCGCCCGATGCACCCCCACCCCGCCATGTAGAGCTTATATGGGTGCCTGCGCACTCCGGGAACCCCGGAAACGAGGCCGCCAACCTTTAAGCCCGAGGTTCTTTAAACCGGGTTCAGGTGGCCTCGGATCGGGGATTCGCGAGGGAGCGAATGCACTCGTTCAGCGAGATAACGCAGGCCTACAGAGCCTCGCGCCAGCTCTACCCCCCGCCCAACCCCTCCCTAGATAACAAACACGCAACACTCTGGCGCAAACTACAGACACACACACTCCCTTCACCGCTGACCCTAGCCCACTATCACCCCTCCTTCCCCACTCCTGCCTGCACCTTGTGCCCAGAACCATTCGCCTCTTCCCTCCACATCCTCTCCCTCTGCCCGGCGGACCCTCCCCCGCGCGGCCTAGAGGACCTCAAGACCTGGGAGGACTGGGAGACCCTGCCGCGCTCGGAGGACCCGGCCGTGCAGACAATCGCCACCGGCCGGGCTGCCAGTGTTATGGACTTTAGGGACATAAACACTTGAGTGCAGTGGGGTCGTGCGGAGACCCAGGGGCGTGCCCTGACTTCCTCTCCAACAATAAAGTTTCTTTCTCTCTCTCTTGACCGCTTTCCTTTGTGACGAATGTTTAGACCAAGGCCCGAGAATCTTGGTTTCTGTAAGAGGTCTAGAGTCCAAGCGGGCGAGTGTAGCAGCCAGGAAGGCAGGCTCTCGCTCAAAACAACGGCAGTCACAGAGTACGTGTCCGATCGTCTCACAGCATCCCCACTGCTTACACTGCGGAGAGTGTGCTATTGCGATGACATGAGAATAGTCGTTTGAACGCCACTCCCAGCCACAGGCCGCAAGACAGCGTAGTATCACAGCGGGGGAGGTCCAATGGTATTTGAAGTTGAAGTGAGGGGTCGAAGTCTTGCATGCGTGGTGTCCAGCCTCCAAGGGTAGATCAAGACTATACAGTCTGTTTCGGGCGAGCAGTTGAAGGTGCCTTGCTGCGCCAACTCTTGATAGTGGTATGCGGACAATGTTGGCTGTATCGTGAGCAGCATCTCTGCCACCCTTTGATGAGTGTGCGCCCTTCGCATGGCCATTCCCTAGGAAGCTTCACCCTATGTTTTTTGTTTCAATTTGAGCATATAAAGTACGCAATGAAAGATAATTATTTTATTGTCAGCTTGAATTTTCATCCAGTCAGCGCCAATGCAGCCAGTTTCTTGCAGCAGACAGATTGAAGGAATGTTACTGTGCAGCTTCGTAAAGGCTAGAAGGAATAACGGAAAGGAGAACTGAAAGAGAAAAATATTGCATTGGCGGTGATGTGAAGGACACCGAATTTAGGCATGTTTCCTTGCTCACTATTCTTGTTGACAGTGCTTAAAAAGCACAGACAGAACACATAAAACATGTAAGACGACGTCTCAGGCGCTGATTTACTTAAACTTTATTCAAGAACCACCGAAACATGTTTTCCATGTTTTCTTCCTTCTTTCCGTGTTTTTTAAGTGCTGTCAACAAATATGGATCAGCACCAACTAGCCCGACAACTTGGCCCATTCTTGCTCAGTAGCCATTATTCTAGCAAAAAGAAGGCATGCACATTCTCGATATTTATATTGAGATATTTGGTTTGCTTGCTATTCTTCTTTTCATGCTTGCTATTATTCTTTTACAAAGAAATAAGTGCTAGGCGCGCATCATCATGCTTGTTTCCTTTAAATGGTCACGGCAGATGTATACTCCATCGAAGTTCGCAACTGTGTTTTTCTGATATTCATCTCTCATTGCCTACGTGATAGCTGGCTAGCTGAAATGTTAAGTTCTTCGAGGATACTTTGCGAGTTTTATTATTGGTTATTTATTGCGAGTATTTATTATTGGTCATGTTCGCCAGCGGGAACTTAACTGCGTTGTGGCCTACACAGAATTTAGGCGATTTAATGAACCATAGCAAAGTGCAAATTTTGGTCACACACCGCTTTTGTGCGTGGATATTGAACATTCAATTCTTTGTTTATTCTGTAATTCGAGTCCGTTAATCTTTCCTGAGCTATTATGTGTGTACTGTTTTGAGTTCCCTCCTTCTTAGGCCATGATTTCGCCGGTAGTGAGATATAAGTAAATAAACAGGTGAAAAAAAGCATAAATATAATTCCATAAAAAGAAAGTGTTATAAACTACTTATTTTGTTATCAGGGTGAATATGAGCTCTCTGCTTGCTAAAGGCGGAGTAGTGATATTTCTTCATCAATAAAAAGAAAACTACCTGCTTCCCTCGCTATCTTGTGCGAAAAACAGTAAACTATAGCTGCACACTCAACTCTTCCAGAAGCGCTGCAAGTTTGACCGCAATATTGTGTTCACAGATACGATATCCTCGAAAATAACGGCCTTTCGAAACGCACGTCAGGGTTGCCTCAAGCACACCAATGCAGATTCTGTTAAACAATATTTAAACACAATTTTTTTGATGCGCGGAAATGAACCTGTCACCGACGGTGTATAATTCCGTTTCTCAAAGTTGTAAGAGAGAAAACAAAAATTTAACATTTGAGGCGGCCAAGTTAAACAAAGGAATTTTTACCGCCCAAGAGAGCTCCCGACGTCGTTGATGCCCTAGAAAACAAGACAATTTTCGAGTAAAGTGTGAAGGTTGTTCTACCTTTTTAATCATTTCAACCTTTCAAAGGACATGTGTTGAATGATCTTTGAGTAAAAACCTCTGCTATAATTTTTTGTCAGGAGCACTCTTAAGAAAATAAGGCTGTGAAAATCTGAGGTAAAGTTGGCCTTGTAAGATGAATCTTCTAGTTGTGAGGGACAGCCTTATCAACTTTGGGACTAGCTCGCACGGAAAATTTGGTGCTCATGTTTTTTTTTATATGAGGTTACAAGGCACGTTGTGTAATATCTAAAAACCTTAAAGTGACCACAATTTTTGCCTAAATGAAATATCAATTTATAAAAACAATCGATGGAAACAGAGGTGATGCGTGAGGTAGCAGAGATCCTCGCATCGTCATTGTCGAATAGTTTCAGCGGACATGTTGAACTTAAGTAAGCTTTTAGTTTTAGTTCATAAAAAAACTGGAAATAAATGATATTTACTGGTTTCCAGAAGTTCTTTCAGCGTGCTGAATTGCGCTACTACCTTGGTTCCAGTCATTCCTCAAGTTTCTTTAGTTATATATAGAAGAGTACCTAGTCCGTCCCCTGTTATTTCTTACCTTTGTACTGTCAAATCAACACTTACCTGACTAAAGGCGGTGTGCCGACTCGCATTGATTTGGGAACATATATTCATGCAGTGTGTTTATTCGCAGTGTCGCAGGATGCGGCCTCATTAAGAGAAGCTTCGAAAACTGCTGAAGCGGTGAAGGTAGTCCACCCGCAGCGGTGACGCAGTGCTTAGGGTGATAATAATAATAATTGGTTTTGGGGGGAAAGGAAATGGCGCAGTATCTGTATCATATATCGTTGGACACCTGAACCGCGCCGTAAGGGAAGGGTAAAGGAGGGAGTGAAAGAAGAAAGGAAGAGAGAGGTGCCGTAATGGAGGGCTCCGGAATAATTTCGACCACCTGGGGATATTTAACGTGCACTGACATCGCACAGCACACGGGCGCCTTAGCGTTTTTCCTCCATAGTGCTTAGGGTGCCGATCCGGAGTTCCCTGGCGCCTGCGTTTTTATAGAGGCAGAACTCTAAGGCGCCCGTGTGCTAAGCGATGTCAGTGCACGTTAAAGATCCTCAGGTGGTCGAAATTATTCCGGAGCCATCCACTACGGCACCTCTTTCTTCCTTTCTTCTTTCACTCCCTCCTTTATTCCTTCTGTTACGGCGCGGTTCAGGTGTCCAACGATATACGAGGCAGATACTGCGCCATTTCCTTTCCCCAAAAACCAAATATTATTATTACTACAAAGGTAGTCCGGTGGCAACCTGTCTTGATCAAGCTCCCCCATTTAGCAATGACAGTGCTGCTCGTTCGAATGCCGATATCAACCTGTACACTCTGAAACCTTTACAAACCTCTTTCCTAACAGCACAACATGGCAACATTGTGGCGAGTCTTCCCTCAAAATGGCAGGATTATTTCTCTAGATCCCGCCGCTTGCACCCTACTCTCTTTCTCGGGAATTGTTTTTAAGCGGGGCAGAGACTGCAGGCGCAAGGTACATGCTCGCAGGCTTCAACAACTGTGCGATGAAACCCTGAGAACAGCGCAGCTGTGGAAGCCGTTTCCTCGAGATCGACAGAAGCTTCCGTTCCACTCTAAAATGATTCAGGATCTGTAAAAGAAAAGTGACTTCACTTTTATCATCGCCTGCTTTCGCAGCTTTTTTTTCCATTACATGTCCTCAACGGCATCGAGGGCCGCTAGAGATTTAAACTTCTACTTGTTTTCCAGTTCTGAAGCAGTCCTTCATGTCGATGTTTTCATGTTTAGTGTGAGACTGCTTCAATCGCATTCCTTGTGACGCACAGTCTAAGTGAGCTTCATCTTTTCTTTGAATGAGACAATAAACAAAAGGGTGTTGGAAGGAAAAAAACTGGGGCGTTCTGAGAAAGCGAATACGTACCATGTGTATTAGCTCGCATATTGCAGAAAATTGAGTTACCTCCTTTGGGTTAAAAAAATATACGCTCCGGGGACTAGTTTTACTGAGTGAACGCGGAGACGATTATAGACGGATATAGACTTCTTTCTGCAATTTAGCGGAAGTATATATGTCAGAAAATCTGGGCTAGTTCCTAAAAGAGCGCAAAATAAATCGCTTGTATCCATCAGAAGCTTGATATTACAGTCATGTGCCCACCCCAAAAACGGATACACAACGTCACACGGAAACTATTTCATGTTAGTTTTATATGTTCACACTCTCTTCTCCCATTCTCTCGTCATTCACAGCATCCTTGGAACTAAAAAGGGAGGCTTGCCAAGCTTCTTTAGGTGTTTCGAAGGCTCGGTCAATCATGCCCAAGGGCTGCCTCCAGACAGTATATTAATTTACATGTTTTGCTGAAAATTTTGGATCTACACATATTATACGCGAGTAATTCAGAGGCCAAGTTCTTTGTACGATATTTTGAGGACTACTTTCTGATGTTCGTATGTTCATAGGCGCCTAATGGGCCTTTATGAAAGCTGTTCAGAGTTATCTGCAACAGCAAGAAAAGATGGTTGTACTGGCGGGCTTCAGTAGCAAGCTGGATGCCCATACAAAAAAGTCCTATGGGCGTCTATGGAAAAACCTATGTCCGTCTATGGCCTTTTATGAACGTCTATAAGCACCTATAGAGGTGCTTATTGCCAGCTATTGAAAAATCTATGCCACCAAAGCTATAGCTTTGGAACCATAAAATTGTCTTAAACTGTCTATAGAAAAATATATCAGCCTGTATAGACAGCTATAACCTGAAATAGGAAAGGTCTATAGCTATTTGGGCCAAAATTCTATAGCCGGCCATAGGGCATTTTTGTATGGGTGCGTTCCCGCAAGTATGGGCTCTTGATAAAAGAAGTCTCGTCCTGTGAGCACACTAGAAGTGAATGGGCGCTATTTGAGAGGTAGTAAGGTTGGAAACCGTACAGTTATGTCTTTCAAATATTCGTGCCGTGAAAGATGAGAAGGACGGTGGATGGCAGCCTGATTCATAACAGGTAGGGCGTGAAGGACGATGAAATGGGATGAGGGTCTGTCTTAATATAGTAGACTTGTTCATATGTAACATACGTTGGTAGAAACATTGCTTTGTCAGTGCTCCTAGTTTTATGTCTACATGTAGCAGTCTCAATCAACGTGTTCATGGATGCACTGGAAATTCATTTAATTTTCTTATATAATTTACAGGGTTGCGTGTTCGGCACCCTACTGCAAACGCTTCAACGGGCATTAGGTTAACAGCTATAGAGTCGACATCTGGCACGGTCAAAACATACCACGCTAGAAAAATTTCACATTCACTTTCTGAAAGTTGAGAGGAACTGCTTCGTCAATCATGCACAGAATCGTATGGGACCTCCTTCACGGTCCGCTGTGCATTTATTATCCTTTCCCCTTCTCCTTGATAAAATATCCAAGTTCATTGTAAACAAGTGCCCTTTCCTGAACTTTATTGTGAAAAAATTTTTCCACACTGATTTAAAAAAAAAACAAGTGCGCATGCTGCGATCGAAAGACGCAGGCAATTATTGAGAACACTTATCCGCAATCGTCATTTTTCGCGGCCATCCTTCCTTAGCTTCACTCTTATATTGCTCTTTAACGCTGTACTGAGTTTCTGCATGCTGGCATAATCTATAAAAATCCTCTCGCCTACCTGAAGTTATTAGGATGATGAAGTTGAGCGAAATAATTTCACCCTTTTCTAAACGAAAAATGCCGTTAAGTTCGGATCTCCATTTCTGCCACCTGAATGGTTTGCTTTGCACATCTGTATTCTACAGTGAGACAGACGTAGTAGAGAAAAACTAACACTAAATATCATCATAATGAACGGCTGCGCTTCGAAAATCTGTATTTTATGATCTCTCTCAAACGCTGCAGGAAATACGTTGTTTTAGCTTACTATTTGCTAGGAGTGCCATTCTTGTAAAGTGACGACATTTAAAACTCCTGCCACAGAGAGTCTAAAAACCAGATTGCGTAGGACTGATGAGGCAAAACATATGCCTTCACTAAGAGTGTTCAATCCTCGCACCGTCTTTCTTCCTCTGGTAGTGTAACGAGACACACGATGTAGGCCCCAATATTGGCTAATCATTTCATTCAGTCGACCGAGACGCATCTAGAAGCGCGATTTCCTCTTCAAAGGCGGAGAACTTTTCATTTTCGTTGCAAATAGCATGCAGAATGATTGCAACGGAACTCCCTTTCGGTGACATTAGGAGACGCAATCAGTATTTGCATTCTGGCAGCATGAAGCGAGAAAGCAAGAGTCAAAATTTTTTCTACTCTCTTTGACAGCGCATATCTAGTCTGTCAAAGAATCGGGCGCTCGAGAAACGCGGCAGCCGGATGCATGAACTTGATGAGAACCACGGTGTGCGGCTGTTCACTTCTTGTTTTGTCCAGAACTCGCCTCACTGATTATATGCATCACATGCAATCTTTCGTCCGCTGAGAAAACTGAGAAAGATGCATGAATTTGAAAAAAAAACTTTTGCTGGTTCACTGCTGCGCTTCTACACAGCGGCACAAGTCATGGCTTCTGTTGCCACTACAAAGATTAAACAAAGTCGCAGAAGGTAAAATGCCCATGTTTTTGCGTTTTCGCCTACCGGCTAACGAAAACGTTAACAAGTTCTATGCTCATACAGAGTGCAATATTTTGTACTTTGTGCGAAACTCTGCTGGCAGTTTTGGAAAGTATCTGCTTTCATATGTTCACTTTACTTTAAAAAAATGCGAACTTTAATACATCAATATAAAACTTCATACTAAGCCACTAGTTAATGTAAATTGAAAATTTTTTAACTTATTAAGTTTGTCTTCCTCGAGACGAAGGATTTCAAAATGTGTTTTCATACGAAAGCCACAATTGCAAGTGAACTTGCTCCGTTTCTGTAGACTGATTGTTGCTTTCTATGTTATTCATACCGTGAGCATAACAATTAAAAATAAATAACTATCATGAATTAAAAGAGTAGCGCATATAACAGACACAGACAAAGAAGTAGACAGGACGAGCGCTAAACATCAACTGAGTTGTTTACTGAACATAAAGGAACATATAAGCAATTCGGTGGTGCATGCGCACACTGGGTTAACAACACATAGACAATCTAATCAAGGTGTGGCAAACTGTTCTTTAGGTACATTTTTTCTTTTTTGGTCAAGGTAAGTGAACTAGTGCTTACACAGTTATCACCTTCTCTGTCAATGTGATAGGCCTCACAAATCTCGCGACCTAACTTTGTGCCTCCCCTACCAAGCACACACGTGGCACCAAACGCCGGTACGCACCCGCACCGCTTACAATGATTGGCCAAATGACCGCCCCCCGCCAATGAATCTACCAGCGTGCTGTGCTCTCGTAGCCGCTCGTTCAGGCACCGTCCAGACTGCCCCACGTAGCATCTACCGCAGGAGAGGGGTATGCGGTATACGATGCCAGTAGTGCAAGGCACAAACTTGCATACGTGTTTTGTGGTGCAGACCGGTTTCCTTTCTTCGTTGACCGCTTTGCACATGCGCACCAGCTTTTCGGGGGCAGTGAACATCACGTCCACACCGCACCTCTCTCCAACTTTCTTCAGCCGGTGCGATAACTGGTGCACGTACGGTATAGCGGTACGCCTCAGCCTCCTGCAGCTAGTTTCCGCTGCCACGCCAGGGCGGCCACCTGCCCTGATTTCTTTCAGGAGGCACTGCGCTACAGCCGTCACGGTATCCATAGGAAAACCGGCGTTCTGCAACCGGTGCACTTGCGTCTGCAAACTGATCTCAATTTTATGCTGGCAAGACTTCTCGAGAGCACCACGCAGGCAATTTTTTGCAATGCCCCGTTTTACCAATTTTGAATGAGCCGAATTGTACGCTAAAATTTCCTTTTTTGTGCGTGGCTGGTACGACCAGCAGATGTGCCCCGTGCCAAAGAACAAACAAATCTCGAGGAATTGGAGACACCCGTTGATCGGAACTTCATGCGTGAATCTCAGCTTGACAGAACATTCACCGAAAATATCTAAAACACTTTTTACAACCTGTGGTTTGTCACTCTCGTTCTCAACATTCACAAACACAATAAAATCATCCACATATCTAAAACACCTCACTACACCTTTTTCCCTTTTCATGCACGCTGCAACGCGTTTGTCAAATTGACCTAAAATATTTCGCTAAGTATTGGAGCTATGCATGAGCCTATGCAAATACCGTCTTTCTGCACGAACAACTTGTCGTTAAAACAAATAAAGGTGGATGAGAGGTAACACTTAACTAACGCTACAAAGTCATTTACAGAAACCTTGCTGCTATTTTGGAACTTAACAGCCCCCCAGCTTTCAATTCGCTCTTTTACTGCGTCTAGTAACTCTATTTGGGGAATGGAATAAAAGAGCTCCTCAATATCTACTGAAAAGGCGAAATTAGCTCCTGAAGCACCACCTTGCTCACCCAAAAATTCAATTACATCCTTTGAATTGCTCACACGAAAAGGGTCTTCTACATCTAGTTGGCTAAGGTGCTTTTGAAGGTATTTTGATACCAGGCCTTGCCAGGCTTCATTCTCGGATACAATCGCTCTGAGAGGCATGCCTTCTTTGTGGGTTTTGGCGGAAAAGAATACGTTCAGACCCTGCATCTTCGCTGTTTTTACAGACTGATATAGTCCTGTCAAATTGAGCCGTTCACACATTTTTAATGCCTCTGCTTTTACTTTTCTGCCAGATATTTTCAGGGGAATAAAATTCTTGTCAATAGCTTGCTTAGCCTTTTCAAGATACATCGTTTTGGGCAACACGACGAATCCACCCTCTTTATCAGCGGTCAGCAAAGAAAGGTTATTATTCTTGAGGTAATGGATTGTATTGCTCACCGCTAGCGTTACCCCACGCGAACACGGCTTTCTACTCGACAAGCAGTCAAGACCTTCGGAAATACATCTAGCCTTGTCTTCCACGTCTGCACATTGCCCTACTTTCCTAACCATGGTAATGAGTCCGAGAGGTGTTTCGTTAACCTCATTACCTCATTTCGTTAACCTCATTTCGTTAACCTCGTTAACCTCAGGGTGGATTCGTCGTGTTGCCCAAAACGATGTATCTTGAAAAGGCTAAGCAAGCTATTGACAAGAATTTTATTCCCCTGAAAATATCTGGCAGAAAAGTAAAAGCAGAGGCATTAAAAATGTGTGAACGGCTCAATTTGACAGGACTATATCAGTCTGTAAAAACAGCGAAGATGCAGGGTCTGAACGTATTCTTTTCCGCCAAAACCCACAAAGAAGGCATGCCTCTCAGAGCGATTGTATCCGAGAATGAAGCCTGGCAAGGCCTGGTATCAAAATACCTTCAAAAGCACCTTAGCCAACTAGATGTAGAAGACCCTTTTCGTGTGAGCAATTCAAAGGATGTAATTGAATTTTTGGGTGAGCAAGGTGGTGCTTCAGGAGCTAATTTCGCCTTTTCAGTAGATATTGAGGAGCTCTTTTATTCCATTCCCCAAATAGAGTTACTAGACGCAGTAAAAGAGCGAATTGAAAGCTGGGGGGCTGTTAAGTTCCAAAATAGCAACGGGGTTTCTGTAAATGACTTTGTAGCGTTAGTTAAGTGTTACCTCTCATCCACCTTTATTTGTTTTAACGACAAGTTGTTCGTGCAGAAAGAAGGCATTTGCATAGGCTCATGCATAGCTCCAATACTTAGCGAAATATTTTTAGGTCAATTTGACAAACGCGTTGCAGCGTGCATGAAAAGGGAAAAAGGTGTAGTGAGGTGTTTTAGATATGTGGATGATTTTATTGTGTTTGTGAATGTTGAGAACGAGAGTGACAAACCACAGGTTGTAAAAAGTGTTTTAGATATTTTCGGTGAATGTTCTGTCAAGCTGAGATTCACGCATGAAGTTCCGATCAACGGGTGTCTCCAATTCCTCGAGATTTGTTTGTTCTTTGGCACGGGGCACATCTGCTGGTCGTACCAGCCACGCACAAAAAAGGAAATTTTAGCGTACAATTCGGCTCATTCGAAATTGGTAAAACGGGGCATTGCAAAAAATTGCCTGCGTGGTTCTCTCGAGAAGTCTTGCCAGCATAAAATTGAGATCAGTTTGCAGACGCAAGTGCACCGGTTGCAGAACGCCGGTTTTCCTATGTATACCGTGACGGCTGTAGCGCAGTGCCTCCTGAAAGAAATCAGGGCAGGTGGCCGCCCTGGCGTGGCAGCGGAAACTAGCTGCAGGAGGCTGAGGCGTACCGCTATTCCGTACGTGCACCAGCTATCGCACCGGCTGAAGAAAGTTGGAGAGAGGTGCGGTGTGGACGTGATGTTCACTGCCCCCGAAAAGCTGGTGCGCATGTGCAAAGCGGTCAACGAAGAAAGGAAACCGGTCTGCACCACAAAACACGTATGCAAGTTTGTGCCTTGCACTACTGGCATCGTATACCGCATACCCCTCTCCTGCGGTAGATGCTACGTGGGGCAGTCTGGACGGTGCCTGAACGAGCGGCTACGAGAGCACAGCACGCTGGTAGATTCATTGGCGGGGGGCGGTCATTTGGCCAATCATTGTAAGCGGTGCGGGTGCGTGCCGGCGTTTGGTGCCACGTGTGTGCTTGGTAGGGGAGGCACAAAGTTAGGTCGCGAGATTTGTGAGGCCTATCACATTGACAGAGAAGGTGATAACTGTGTAAGCACTAGTTCACTTACCTTGACCAAAAAAGAAAAAATGTACCTAAAGAACAGTTTGCCACACCTTGATTAGATTGTCTATGTGTTGTTAACCCAGTGTGCGCATGCACCACCGAATTGCTTATATGTTCCTTTATGTTCAGTAAACAACTCAGTTGATGTTTAGCGCTCGTCCTGTCTACTTCTTTGTCTGTGTCTTTGTTATATGCGCTAGTCTTTTAATTCATGATGAAACACCAACTAGCCCAGCTTTCCGCTTTGATTAAATAACTATGAAAAGTAAAAACAACGGCAAAAATTGTACGCCCTAAAAAGGTTGGTTTTTAAAAAGCTGCAACACAATGATGTCCGTTTGGCATTAGACGGAGTGTATTCCTTGGTACGGTCAGGTGGAAAGTGAGTCTCGTGAACCCAAACTAAGCATATTTTCAATAACGTCACATCTTGATATCTAACTCAGTGTGTAGTAGGCATATACCTATACAATTTTTGTTCGGAGACTGGCTAATGAGATCTGATAAATTTTGGTGGCTGAGGCGATGAACCTATGGTCTGAGCTGTTAGAAATGAAGATTTGTATAGGCCAGCGCAGGTAGCAGATATGCTGGAAGCGCATGACTTCGCTTTCTTCTAGAGAACAATATTCGGAGGGAAAACAGACATTTGGAGGCCGCTGGTGTCGGCGCCAACTTCGCCGGATTTCAGGACAATGTTGGACTGAGTTTGCCGAAAATACGAGTTAAGGAATTTTCCACACAACACGTGCGATAGGGAGAAATTTGAAAGTAAAAGGTCGACATGTAAATCACAGCGTGCTCTAACAGGTAAGTGAAAATATAATTCTTTGGTAAATATGAATAAAACAAATTTGATTACATTTCACAGGCCGACCCCTCCTGTCACGTGGCACTGTGGTGTACCGCATTTTTTCTCCTCTTCATTGAAAGGACGGGAATGAATCTTGTGTTAATGTGCCTTAAATATGAGCAGTAACCTTGTTTTCGCGTTGCCATCGGTATCCTATCGTAGCGTTATGAATAATACGAGGTGTTTGCCATACATGAGATATGACGGCCGCTGATTCAGGAGCCGCATTCAGCAGATCCATTTATGCTTTATTAATTTCATACGATGCAATTTGGCGCTGCTCCCAGTGGCGCAGGCAGTGGTTGAGCGCGTCTAGCTGTTCGTATCCCAATCTGCCACCTGCCTGGATAAACCCGTCCCGCGACTGCGTCGCACTGACGGACCATCTTCAACAGTAAGGCCGCCGAAAGATGCTACAGGACGGAGCCTTTTGCATGTCTCAGGAGCTATATCGGCCCTAGTCCAGTCCACAAAAAGAAACAATGTGTCGATTGTACAAGGAATTGGCACAGCGTGGTCAGTGTAGCTGAATCTGTTTTAATGCATTAGCTGGAAGCAAGCTATAGCAGCAGCACCACATTGGCTGTCTGTGACTGGCCGTTTGTTTCTCTACCGGATGTTCGTTTCATCACAATGACGTCTCGACAGAATGTAATCGGAAACGGAAAAAAGAATTACAAAATATGACCCCTGGTTTCTTTTTTAAACGAGTGGAGCATGTGTTTCATACGCCGTCTTATGTCATCGCTGTGGTTGTGTCAGTCGTGATACTGTGCATGGCACCCTTTTGACCCTCCATTCTTAAGCACTGATGAGGATGGTGATAGAAAAAACTTTTTGCAATGCAGCCGAGGCGGGCTGTGAATGCTGCAAGTGTGCCGTCGCCCAAGCGCTTTCGAAAAGAACGCCAAAAAGCATAAGCAGCTCGTTTGAAAACCCTAGAGCCCGAAAAGCGAAAGTAAGATGTAGATATAACCAGCCCCACACAGAAATCAATATCCAGCAGTTCGAGAACAGCGTGACAACGCAGTCAGCAATCTACCGGCATCACTTTTTTTTTTACCCGTAGCCAGTCGGGAGAGCATCGAAATCATTTTACCACACTTACATTTCATCTTTCTGTTCTTAAACACTATCGGGTGCCAGCAAGCGCATGCATTTCCGCACAACACCTTTGTGTAATCGCTATTTCATTTGCTTTTTTAGTATCTCAACCGCTGGCACAAGCCCAACTTTACTTCCTTATTTTCGTCATGTCCAACTAAAAATGTCAAAATTCTTTTAAAAAGGCAAATTAAGCAGTATGTGTTTCGTGGTATTTTTGTGGTAATAGTAATATTATCTCGCGTGGAGGATGTCGACGCGACACGGGGGTTATGACGGACGCCGTACTGTAGGACTCTAGAATAACTAAG